>NC_133221.1:26953007-27299007 GCF_040436345.1 Pagrus major
AGCTCACAGCCTGGTAGTCCAAGCCTCCTTGAGTTTCATAGCATAATGCATACAGTACATACTAATCCTTATATATTGGGCATGTTCCTCTGCCCTCCTCCTCACTCAGGTAGTCTTGTTGTTTTAGCAACTCATGGGCTGTATAGGTTTTGCAAACTGGAACATCAGATTTATGATCGGAGGGAACCATGACGACAAACGCAGCTCAGCAGTTTGACTGGCCTCCAAGGGGCACAGAAGAGGCTGGAGAGTAGAGAAAAGCAGACAGAAAGGCACAAGAGGGCTACATGGAAGTGTTGAAAGAGGTACAACAGCTTCTACACTGGCTTAGGTGGCTTTCTCTATGTTGATAGAGCACTTACCAACTCAGTAAGGACTGTTTATTGGGCATCAATATGACAATCATTGGTATAATTACTGATGTATATTTCTTGCTTCGGAGTGCACAGGTAGGGATTTAAACATTTGCATATCTTTAAATTTAAACTTTTTCATGCACTCATGGTAGGGATTTGGTGTTTCTTTCCTCTTAACTGCTGAAAAGCCTCTCAAACAGCATGAAGCAGCATTATTTTACTTAACACTTGTATTTTAAATGACATCTTTTGTGTAAGTATATTGTTGTCATTAATGTGCAGTTGGAACATGTAGACGTCCTTGTTTATGTGTTTGCAATGATGCATCCCACAATTCACTAAAGAAGCCAAAATAACTAAAAACATGTTTTTCGTTTGGGCAACAAGTACCTCTCCAGGAGCTTTCAGCACAGCATTGTATTGGCTTGTACAGGCTGGTCCTGTTGTAATGGCTGTTATTATGTTTGAGTGTGCTGCTTTTAAACAGACTTGGCTGTTTTCTGATGCATTTTCTGAATTGAATGCTTCTTGCAACTGTGCTGAAAGAGAAGCTCTTCTCCTTCTCTCCTTCAGTGAGTGTTTCACACTGAATGGTGACAAAGTCTTAATGTTTTGCCTCATGGGACTAAGTGTTTACATGCTGTGTGGGGGTTTATGTATTTTAACTCTGAGATGGCAGTCACATGCACCGCTCCCTTCTCTGGAGAGGAAAATGTCATCAGCATTAGTAAAAACAGACTAAGTGGCTCAGCTGTAATCCGGCCTGATGACCCCTCTCACTAAATGTTTCATCTGTTGACATTAGATGTCACTTGTAGCCGACTCTGCTTAGCTTTCCTAAGCAACATGAACAAATGTCTTTACAGGTGAGGGTGGAGAGGGACACTATTGGAAAAGGAAAGGAGAATAGAAGAGGATTGACACAGATATTTAAGATGGGATGACAGGCAAGGGTGCGATGACCAGATATTTGACTGTACCAGCGTTTCATAGCTAAAAAGTCAATACTGTTTCAGTGCAGTGGTTTATAAAGAATACAACCTCAATGCTCCTGGACTAGTTTTGTCACAAAAAAAACAAACTTTTTGATGCTTTTACATTTGATTCCACAATTGAGATCCAGATTTTGCCTTTTGCCTTTTCTGTTCTCCTAACTCACCAGTCTGCACATGCACATCCTCAGGACATGACTCTGAAGTGGGAATTCATCTTGTGGACTGTATTTAGCCAAAGTTGGTGAAAGTCTAAAAGTTTGCAGAAGTCAATTTTCAGTTTTCAGTCTTTGGCAACAGTATTGATGTAGCATTGGATTTTGTTGTTGTGTGTCAACACCAGCAAGGCCTGCGGGTGCAGTAAGTGATGGGAGTCACAAGGCTGTGAACGGGGGATACGGGTTGAACAGTGGTAGGGCTGGCTTTACAAAACAACACAGATCCAATTGTACATTGTAAACAAGCCATCCTTGGGCAGTCAGATGGCTAACTATGAACCTAAATCAGCTCTTCTTTGGAGAGACAGGAAGCTACTATATGGAGGTACTCTGCTGTGATGTCGGACCAAGAAAAGTTGCACACACCTTGACTCTTAAATTACACATTTATATGACCTAATAGTGGTTTGGGTAGTTTTGTAGAATATATATCTGTCATGATATCACATTTCTTTTGTTATATATATATATATATATATATATATATATATATATATATATATATATATATATATATATATATATATATATATGTGTGTGTGTGTGTGTGTGTGTAACTGCTTGATATCCAAATAAAGATGCCTTTGAAATAATCATCTCAAAAGTACAGATTTGTGTGTAGATCTAAATAAAAAAATGTAAATAAGTAAAATGGGAAGTGTGTAATACTGCATGGCTAAAGGCTTACAGTGATAATTAAATTTTCACAACAATATAACTTCTGCCTTCCTGCATTAACAACATAATGAAACTGGAGGCTTCACAGTATGTGTTCATGAATAAGAGCAATATAGTTATTATGAATTAGTGTCAGCTCTTACTAATGGTGCTTTTAAGTGTGCCTAGAGGGGAAAAGGGTGTGAATGAGTGTGTATCTGCTTTTCCTCCTCATACACAGAGATGCTCTGACCTTAGACACACACACACACACACACACACACACACACACACACACACACACACACACTGAATGAAAATGGATCCGTGAAGAATCCATTATACATAGCTGAGTTCTGTTTTGTCCAGCAACATTGCCTCTCTTGTTCCTCCCAGTTCACTTCCAATTTGTTTTGTTGGCGTGGATGTCATATTAACTGGTGCCTGAGCATCAAAATAAGCATGGAAATTGAATACATTAACAAAAATAAACAACACGACCTGGTTTAGTGGGATTGAATCAGTTTAAACTAGGGATGTCCCGATTAAGTATTTCTGGCTCGAAACTCAATCCGAGTCCTAATATGGCTGTAACTCTGATAAAGAGTCTGATCCACTGTTGTATTCACTTAAAGTAAATGTTAATTAAAGATGTAACCGACACACTGAACATGACATAACAGATATTGCCACTTAATCTGTCACTACTTAATCCAAATATTGAAGATCATGGTTCAAAACTATTAAGTATTTATGAACTTAAAGTATCGATGTGAGAGGAAAGAAAGATTAACTGGGTGAATGTGACTCCTGAAACTGATGTAACACGATGTAATGTAATGGAAATACTCAGTCCACTCTGGTTGTACAGTGGTGTTACTGAGTAAACAATCTTTAGTTGAGTTCAGACTCTGGCTAGCAGAGATCACTTTAACCAAACAACAGCAAAGTTTTATTTGTGCTTGTCATCAAGTACCTCATTGAGTTCACATTAATTACCAATAGCGGAGCTGCTGGTGTTTGTCATTTTAACCAGCTACAGCTATTGACGGCTAAAAATTAGAGGCTGGATGTTTTGTACACTAATCTTTGCAAATAAGAATGAGAGGGTACAGATTAACAGACCTGTTAGCATCTGAGTTTTGTGTCAGAACTCGTCACTCACTGCTGCACCCAAGTCATTGTTCACATTCATGACATCTAATTTTTATTTGGATAAGAAGCAAAATGCTCACATTGTAGAGCACTTCTGCCATAAAGAAATGCAGTGCTGCAAAACTGGTAGGCTGTTGTGGACAAAAACAGCAAACAAGTATAGTGATGAAAAGCTCAGGAAAGGTTTGGCAAACAACAATGAGGACCCAATTGTGGACACAACGGAGACAGGCAGGTTTAAAAACAAAAAGCCAACTCTATTGAAGAGAAGCTGTGGTCCGTAAATGCAAAATGCAAGTAAGAAAAGGCAGGCAAGAAAGGCTGGCAATGAAACAGGAGTAATCTGAAAGCAAAAACTTGTACCAACCAGGACAACACGAGGACACAGTCAGGGAAATCACGAGGAGAAGACTGGACCAGGGAACAGACGAGAGACACAGGAACAAAACTGAGAAAGAGAGAGGGAAAGGGCAAACTTAAATACAAGGGCTATTGAACAAATGAAACACAGGTGTACACAGAAAAAGGGTGGGGAAAGTACAAAGACAGTCACAAAGTCACAAGACACGCGGATACTAAAATAAATCAGGAAACAACTTATCCAAAAACCCAAACCATGACAGGATTGGATTTAAGGTGATACCAATCCATTAAAACATGCCCAAATCGGCACAAGGCATCTGGTTTTAACACTTATCGAGGGCTGACAGTTATGCACTATTATTGTCAAATAAGGAGTGTTGAAAAAATCAAATTATGCAATAAATAAATCATTTACCATGATAATTTTGATTGAAGATCTTAATTGTTTTGTTCACTTAAAGTAGGTAGAGGTAGATTGACAGATATGGAGTTATATGTAGAGAGAGAATTAATTGGTTAATCGATTAGTTTTCAACTGTTATTTTAATCACCAAGTAATTTGATAATTGATTAATCGTTGGGGTCATCTTTAAGGAAAAACAGTCAAAATTCAGCTTTTTAAATGTAACTTTTGTGGTTTTCTTTCCTCTTTTATTACAGTAAACTGAATATTTTTTGGGTTTGGGATAAAACAAGACATTTCAGTACATCATCCTTGGCCTTGGGAAACTGACATTTTGTAGCACAAACATCTAGTTGATAAATCAAGAAAATAATTAACAGATTAATGCTCAATGAAAATGATCGTTGATTGCAGCCCTCAACACATAGAAAAAGTGTATGCATTTGAAAGCACAACAAAAATTGTTAAAGCGGTGGGGGCAGAGAGGAAGGAGTAGAGATAGAATTACCTGTCAGACTGGTTCTCTTTTCTCTACCAACTAATCATGCCGACTATAAATTAATAAAAGCGCTAATTATTAAGCAGTGTTACAAATGAGAAATGAGTGAGAGAAAACACATAAAGGGGAAAAAAGAGTGACAGAGAAGTGATTAAAGGTGAAATAACAGCAGAGTTGTTAATGACGGACCTGGAGCCTGTTCACACTGCTGTTAATCAGCAGCACTAATGAAAGTGCAGCTTGTTTTGGTGTTTTTGTAGATACGTTTGACACGCCGTCCCTCCATCTTTTTCATTATTCACCTGCTGCTTCCTGCATTAGGGAAAAAAGCTGTTTTTGTGACAGGATGACTAATGGCGAGTGTGTTGTTTGTCTGTCCTGTCACGCACTCCTCTCCCACACATCCACCCCTACACACACTGAAACCTGAAATCACCATCATATGTTTGTGAATGAGAAACCCCTCTGTACTCTAATGTAAACCACACACACACACACATACACACACACACACACACACACACACACACACACACACACACACACACACACACACACACACACACACACACACACACACAAGCATAAATGAACAACATGCGTTAAAGTGATAGGCCAGCTGTATTGAAATGTGTGTGTTGCTTCACGGTGTGGATGCATTATTGTATTGTATTGATGCTACACAGCCAGTAACTCCTTTCTCATGCACATGTGTGTTTTCCTGGGGAGCGGTGCCGTAGCTTCATCTAGCCCAGATGTAATGAGAGCTAATGGAGTCAGACTACGTTTGTCTCCATCCTCCGCTTGTGCTCTCACCTGCCTCCCTTCTTTCATTACTTCTCTCTCACCAAACACAGCTCCTCCACACCAATTCCTCCCATCTCTTTGTCCTCGATTGACATTATCTGAGTCCTTCTTTTTTGCACGTCAACTCCCCACAGGCTATATTCTGCAGCCACGTGATGGTTTCCCCCCCGCTGAGCCTGAGTTCACTGCATGTACCCCCTCCTCTCTTTGTCCTCATTTTGTTGTCTTCCCCTTACATGACCTTTCCCTCTCTTACATACAGGATTTCTCCATAGCGTCTGCGCAGATGTCATTTTCTGTACACACAGTAACAACACCATAAACCTTCTAACCATGTGTTTCTATGTTGAACATTTCCATCTCTTCGTTACATTTGGAGTCTTGTATTACATTCAAACAAATTTCCATTCAGCACATTGACATTCAGAGCGTTAAGTCTGAATTTAAGCCCTTAAAGACATAGTGAAAATGAACACGTTAACTTCTAGGAAAACCGTCACATTGTGGACATTTCTTGTGAATTTTTAACTAACTCCATTCTGTAATAGTTGGTGTGAATAAAAAAAACAAACAAATAAAGCTGTCTCTTAAGTTTAAGCAATTGTTTTGCCCCTCCAATCAAAACAATCAGCTTTACTTCCCTTCTCATGTTTTCTTCTCCTGCAACAGCAACTGAAATAGCATCATATTAGGGCTGTAAATAAGCCATTTTACTTTCCCTCTGATCAAAACAACCAGCTTTACTCCCCCTCATGTTTTCTTCTCCTGCAACAAAAACTGAAATAACATCATATTAGGGCTGTAAATAAGCCAATTTATTGCATCTTTAAATTAATATTAAGGGGAGAGACACAGACCTGAATTTAGTTGTACAATATTAAACAGTTTCAAGCATACAGTTAGTCACTCCATCACATCGCCTTTGTCTTATGTTCTCTCATTAGCCTTGTTCAGTCAAAATTAATATGAAATGACATAATAAGGGGTGTGGGGGTCGGCTGGTAGCTTAATGATTTGAGAAGGGTGTACCATATGAGCCTGGGCTCTTTCCTCTTGTTTCCTGTCTGTATCTTCACTATCATCTATCCAATTGAATTGAATCCAGTTCTTAAATGAATGAATGAATAAATCGACCCCCACACCTTTCATCCTCCAGCTTTTGAAGCAACAAAATGTAACTTCCTGGAAAAAGATTGTTGATTGTTGAGTCTTAGCCCCAGGTTGTCAAATACGGCTGCTTTGGATTGGTGTCCAACCCGAGCTGCCAACCCAAAGTTTCAGTATTGGATGATCTGGGGATGAGACTCAACATATATCTGTTTCAGAAAGTCACATTTTGTTACTTTAAATGACAAAATGGGTAATTTGTCAAAAGTTTCCTGAAACTAACTTCAGGCCACTAAAACTACTTGATTAACATGTTTTGTGTGTCTTCTTTTAGCCTGATGTCTTTTCTTGCAAAGGCTCTATGCAGTTTGGTCAGTTCAGCTGAAACATACTTATAAGCTAACATCTAGTATTGTCAAAAATATTGATACATATCGTTACTCAATTTTTGAGATGTTTTCAATACTCATTTTATATAGTATCAGTACACCAGTACCAGCTGTACTTTCTCACTCTTTCTTCTCACCAACAGCAAGTTGACACACGCCAAATCTTAAAAGAAGAAAACAAAGGTTTCTAAAAATGTGATAATTTAATGTTTACTGCAGTCTTTTTGCTGTTCTCTGCTACTAGCCAAAAAAAATGTATCTCATTGTCATAGTATAGCTTTGTCACTGTATATTTACCCTTTGATAAAAATCAAAAATGTTATGCCTTTAATGTTGTCAGTATTTCCCCATTGTATCCAAAATGGTATCGAATATCTATATTTTTCAAGGTATTAAACAAAGTTAGAAATTTATGTCATGACAACAGTGCTCACATCAGCATATACGCTAAGATATAATTTCAGACCCAGACAGTCAGCATTTTTCAGTCCTGTGTGACCGTATGATGGGCCAACACCCACTCATCAAACTTAACTATACACCGTTTCTTTCATCCTCCACAATTTCTCTCCTTTCCTTTTTGACTTCCTCAAAGTGTCCTCACCTCTTCAATCAGACTTCAGACAGAGGATCTTTCTGTACACATTGATATGGATTAGCTCACAGTCGGCCGGTGTGTGTTACTCTACTGCTGTTTATTTCATAGGGGATGACCAGATGGTGTGAGTGTGTATGGAAAAATGAGCACTGTAGAGAATATTTCATCTTGGCAGTATTAAATGTATCAATCATTTCTTCACCTTTGGCAAATAGCCCCCTTTCTGTCATTAATTCTCTTTCCAATTAACATTGTAATTTCATGATTTTTAATATTCTGAATATGTGTGTGTGTGTGTGTGTGTGTGTGGGGGGGGTGGGGGTGGTATGACCCTGTGTCTGCTGAGTCACTCAGCCAATAGCCGCGAGATGCAGAATGTGGCTGTCAATGCCTTTTGCTAAATATGCTAATAGCCCAACACCTGTTTGTATAAGAAGAGGAAAACACACCCCTCCCATCAAGCACACACTCAAGCACTCCCACACAGCACCCGAGCAGTGGACAAGAACTGATTTGTAAGCTTTGTCCGAGGTTGTTCAAATTCATAGACGCACACAGGGACAGCCTGTGTCAGTCCATCTTTTTATGTTTGCGTGTCATTAAAAAACAAGGAGTGGGCCAGCAGTGTGAAACAAGCTCTCAACTCTCTTCTGTTTTTTGTTGTTCTCGACAGTGATGGAGCCCATGACGGTGACGACGTCGGTGGTCGGACCGGAGGAGTTTGACCGCAATGCCCCGCGGATTTGCGGCGTGTGCGGCGACAAGGCCACTGGCTTCCATTTTAACGCCATGACGTGCGAAGGCTGCAAGGGATTCTTCAGGTGGGTGTTGACCCTGAGTTGTGTACACGTCTATTTTTTTGGTTTGTGCGTTCTTTGGAGTTTTTAAGTGTGTCTGCTGACGGGGTTATATGAAGTGTGTGAGTTTGTGCATTTCAAGTGTGAGGTGTTATTAGCAGCCTTCCCATGTGGAGGAGGTGTTCACAGTATGTATTCTATTCATTATATACTTTAAACAGGATTTTTCTGTATTATTGTGATTGGTTGTCAGCTGTGCATTCTGACAAACACAGAATATGCTAGAACCTAGACTGATGAGACTTATTTTCAATTCAGTTTCACTTTGACAGTTTTTGCAAGGCAAGTAACAAGTTGCAAGACACAGACACAGTATAATCTATAATCCTTTTAAATTCACATCTCACCTAATAGAAAAATTTTAGATTGTTTGTCTAAACTACTTTTAAAATTTCAAGACTGTCATTAGTTCTGTTCAGTTACAGTCAATCTATTTTTCCTAATTTTTTCTTTTCTTTTTTTTTCCTCTTTAACTTGTCTAATAGAAACGCTGCAGATACTTTGTGTCCGTCTTTTCAGTTTCACATAAATTTATATCAATAATGCATAATATATTAAACAAACGGGCACCAATTATTTTGGTATCCTAAATAATTTATTTATTTATGAGATAAATGTTTTTGTCGAATGTCAGCAATATCAAGTTATGTCATTGGCTGGTTATTCTGGCTGCTCCTCTGCAACATGTTGCCATTATCCAGCAGCAAATAAACATTTAAAGAGGAGTATGCGTGACTGCTTGATACCAGTACACAGTGTGTTCAATGTTACGGTACAGTACGTGTGTTTCTGTCAGCCTGAGTGAACATTCATGCAGTGTTTTTAGAACAATATGCATTATTTAGTCGAGTCCATAATCCTTCTCCATCTTTGCCTCGTTTCCCCTTTTCTTGCTCACTCTCGCTCTCACTCATGCACACATTCACACACAAAGGGACACACACAATGCACACATACTTTTCTTGAAATTTATGAAGGATTCAAAAATAATGAAGTATTATTATTAATTTAAGTCTCAGCAGCCGAAGGGAGCATATTAAAGACACCATCCCTTCAATCAAGCATTGATTTTTAATATGAGTCAAGGCAGCTTTACAAGCTAAAGGTTTTGTGTAAAATAGATACAATATATGTAAATTGGGGAGTGCATTACTGAGGCTCTTCTGCTTGTTCCTAAATATAAAATATTCACCCAAAGAAGTGTTTCAGTTGGCTGCTTATATTTGAATAGTTTTTAGTTAATTGTTCTGAAATGGTGATGCTTACATTGAACCTGGACATGTATTAAAAAGTCCTTCTTAGATTAAGTTGGATTATCATTCATAACAGTTATTTCATTACTTATTATTTAGGATTAGGGGTTGGCAAAAAAAACCAAACAGTTCACATAAGAATCGCGATTCTTATCTCCCATGATTCAGGATATATTCATGAATGTCACATATCAATTTTCTGAATGTTAATTTGTCGCGTGATGTTGACGGCATGAAAAAGGCGGAACTAACCTGTGAGGGTGGTGAAGCACCTGGACAAGTTAGTCTAGCACACGCTACAGTTATCTTGAAGTTCATCTTCAAACAAGCCAGCGGTTGCAGGCGTTTGTTCTATTTAATGACTGGATATTTACTTTTGCAAGACGAACATTAAGCAGGCCACGTTTGCTTACAAACACAGACTGCAGCATTCAACATGTTAAACAAACTCTGTGGTGCAGAAAATAACTCTGCTCAAAAACCTGCCTCTGCTCAGCGTCTTGTACAGCGATGGACCCCCGGAGCTAACAGTTCAGCAGAGAGGCTGCTCTCACTGCTGGACTTATAACGTTAATAACAGCAGAGCACACCCCCTTATTTTGTTATCACATACATGCAAGCATGCTTTCAAATGAATTGATTCATGAATTGATACTGTTAACTTTTTAAAATAAAAAGGCTGCCAATTGTTATCTTAATTTCCAGCTGTGTCTCATATTGTATTTTGGTTGATTAAGGACACCAGTGAATGGTTAGGCACACAATAAACTGGAGCAAAAGACTGAAAATAGTGCCCCCTATTCTCTTCATTCAACCAATTTTGATTTGAGAATCATTCTGAATCGAATCTGGACAGTCAAAATCAAATCCAATCACGAGAGTGTCAAAGATTGACACCCCTATTCAGGGTGCACACATGGACCAATACCAATGTTTAGAACGTTTTGGATGATACAGATTTTTTTGTTTGTTATTTGAGTCCCTTTTGTGTAAAGGAAACTAAGAAATCCTATCTTTAAAAGAATAACTGAGGTGTTTAAAAGTCAACATTTTCTTATACATGTATTCGGTTGATACCGATGTTCGGACAATAAATCAGTGTATCCCTACTCATATATCTCTTAAGCATGCAGCCTGAAGCATAAAGTCACCTCCTTCTGTCTTTGCAATGGAATATTTGAACCAGCACAGAGAATAAACAGTTCTAAATGAGTAATGGACTCACTACTAATTTCATCCTACAGGCGCAGTATGAAGCGTAAAGCTTCTTTCACCTGTCCATTCAACGGGAGCTGCACCATCACCAAGGACAACCGGCGTCACTGCCAGGCCTGTCGTCTGAAGCGCTGCATCGACATCGGCATGATGAAAGAGTGTGAGTTGACTTTTTTGGCATTCTGCTGATTTGTTGGAGTCAAAACTTCAGATGAAAATACAAGTTTAGCTGCGAGTATGTGAGCTTGTCGTGATATCCTGTGACTTGTCTTCACTGTATTTATGAATTATTGTGATTGGTTGTCAGCTGTGCATTCTGACAAACACAGAATATGCTAGAACCTAGACTGATGAGACTTATTTTCAATTCAGTTTCACTTTGACAGTTTTTGCAAGGCAAGTAACAAGTTGCAAGACACAGACACAGTATAATCTATAATCCTTTTAAATTCACATCTCACCTAATAGAAAAATTTTAGATTGTTTGTCTAAACTAACTTCAGGTTTAAAGACTTGTAACCAGATTAAATGATTTGAGACGACATACTAACATCATGACATCTCCACTTACAGTAGGTAAGATTTCTAAAGGTTGATACTGAGGTGATCAAGGCAGGATGTAACGTCTCCGCCTCCTCTTGACATCCCTTTGATGTAATATTCATCTTGGTGTCTAGAGCTGCTGCTTTTGATGCTTCTTCATGTTCCCCTGCTTGTTGCACATAAAGCCACTTACAGGAGGGCATTATATTTTACTGTTATTTTCTATTGAAGCTCTTCAGCTTGCTATCATCATTATTGTTAAATTGTTTCTAATATCCATTGATTGTTTTATCTGTGTACAGAAAAGCTCAATAAATGCAAGCTGAGTCATTTTTCAGTGCACCAACTGCCTAGAGAGATCAGTTACAGGTTGGCTGGTGTAAGTGGTAAACTGGTTTCCTGCTTGCATCGCATTTAATCTAATATTTAAAGACATTCAGGAAGAAGCAGCAGCCAATAGAATCAATGGTACGGTGTAAATTGATCTGATTTGCAACAAAGGGGCAGGCGATAGTTGATATGCATGAGGCAGGCTGTACCATATGGCAAACTCAGGCTTGGGTCAGATAATAGAACATTTTTACTAATGTTTTTGATCCTGTTTTTATTTTACTATGTGGACTTTCTATCATCAGTGCATTTTACAAGGTGTTGATGAAAGTGTTGTGATGTAGCTTAACTGGATTGATATTGCTTTGTCTTCTGTGTTTGTAAGGCTGTTTGACACAGTCCTAATCAAGTTGTTTATGCATACAGTACCAGGGAGTAATACAAGTCGAACGCGCGATGAAGAGAGAATGAGACATCATCTCATCCCATTTTAATACAAAATGACACCTTGTCACAACTGATTCATAATACCTAACGCTGAGGGGTGTCTTTATTCTGCCTGGATAAATCATATCATATTATACACTAGTTATGTCATCAGTCCTGCATCCCACTTTTATAAACATTAAAAAACACTTCATGAAAACCTAACCCATGAGCAGGACGTAGCACCAAAAGGAGTGCATCACCATAACCATGACAAGCACTAGATGACAAGGGGAGAATGAAAGAAAGGAAAGAAAGGAAGGAAGCCAAAGGGGGTTAAAGTCCTGTTCAACAATGGCTCTCTTTCTTTAAAGTGACACACAATGGTCTGGCCCACATTTCATTCACAAACACGTTGTGTGTCTGTGTCAAACAGAGATGATGCAGGGCAGGGTTCACCACAAATAACCACATGATGACACTAAAGTGTCTGTATTTCATTGAGAAAAGATTAAGAGAGAAAGAGAGAGAGACTTATCAGTATAAAAAGGTCTCTTTGTTTCTCACAGCTTGTATACAGGTTCATGGGTTGGACGAAGTCCACTGTATTTCCCCACTCCTCTGCTTCTACCGTGAGCATTGACTTCCCCCCCTCCACATACTGTACAGAACTCAAAGGCAGCAGCTTTTTTCATATTCTGTTCTGCCTGTACATAATCCTCTGTGATGACAAACCCGTTTGTTTTTTAATTAATGCCAACTGTAATTGCAGAGGCAGAATCACTCATGGGTGGTGCTGAGAATTAAGCAGGATGATACACCAGCAATTAGTGCTTTACATAAAAGCATAATTCACATTATTAGCTCTGATTAATTCCCATCACATTTGCCTGCAGGCAGCAGGTATGTGTTTATCTGCAGTCTAAATGTTACCCACTACAGATCCACTGGTTACACTGATAAAATCTTGCGCAACAACCACTGGCAGCTTCAGAATAACCGCACATACTTGTGCTCTCTTGTGCACATGTAACTAATCATTTATATCCTGGTAGTTTTATTAACAAAGAAAATCAATCAATCAATCATGCCTGTGCTGAAGTTGACATAATATGGCTTCATTATGATGAAAAATTAGTTGAAACCATTCCTTCTGTCCAGCAACATACGTACTTTGAAAACAAATTGAGGATTCAAAATAAAAGCAGCAACAACAGTGTATTGTTACGCCTGAATTCACAGCTGTAACACAATCATTATGAAGTGGACAAGGGACTTTTAACAGTGTGGATAACTGGTGCAAAGACTGTATAGACTGCAGCTTGTGCCTCCGGTCACAAAAATGCCAGAAGCGTCCTCCCACACCGTCTGTGTGGATGTGGCCTCGTGCATCTGCTCATGACCTCGCCCCTGCTGAAGTTTATTTTCCTGTTTGAAATAAATTAATCCAGGTTCAGCAGGTCACGGTCGATGTGACATCTTCGCCACATCCTTTGTTAGTGTGCGGCCTTGTGCTGTTCTGTGTTTGTGTGGTCATGTAAACATATTAATGCAGCGCCAAATAATGAATTGATGAGGATGTAGCACTGGGTGTTAATCTGTGGAAAGCTTGAAGACTCCCAACCAACCATAGAGCATTTGTTTCTCTGTCCAAACCCAGAGACAGATGCAGACCAGCATGTGGAGTTGATAACGAAGACATGGTCATGATGATTTCCATGTTGTTGTTTGTGTTTGTTTGTGGTGGTCATAAGGAGCATGTCTTCTGGTCCTGTGACTGTTGCTCTTGTGACGGGAGGAAAACAAATGAATGTTTTGTGCATATTTCTACTATACATGTTGTTCTTATGAACACGATCCAGTTATTTTTAAGAGTGTTTTATCAATCCGTCACACTATTAATCTTGTGACAGCATTGACAAACAAGACACTGACGAGCTTGGAAAAGGACTGTCTGCTGCATCCTGAATAATTCGTTACCGTCAGTAAATCACAGTAAATGACAGTAAATGACTTGTGGCACTGGCAGAGAGTGAACTCTACTAAGATAAGACACGATCGTTCTCAGGATAACTTTTAAAATAAGCTTCTTGTGGCTTCTTAGAAGTTGTTGAGTGATTGCACTAGTTAGGATCAGGTGTCAGCCTGTATTCATTCATTGTTTTCCCAGTTTGATTCTTTCTAAAATTTTCAGTTTGAACTTGCAGTGCAGACACAGTCTCTGGAGGACATCTGTCTATGGCAGCCCTCTGAGATCTAACCTACCTCTTAGTATGACTACTCAATTGTTGATGTGGAGGCACAGGAGGCTCATCATTACATTCTGTACATTATTTTGATTTAGTTTGATTCTTACTGTTCCTACTGGTATGTGTGTGTCTGCCTTTATGCTATCCTTTCTTTATACTGGCAGCTTTGTCCAAGCTTCACCGCCATTCAGTTCGTGTGTGTGTGTGTGTGTGTGTGTGTGTGTGTCCTCTGCGAGCGGTGCCAGCTGAGTTCGTAGTAAACACCCCTCCGCTGTCCTTGTTTGACAGAGGTTAGAAAGATGCCAGGAAAAGACCTCCCCGCCTGTGAGTGTGTGAGCGTATGTATTTGCCTGCCGTGTTTGTCTGTTTGCGCGGGTGTGTATTTGTAACAGGATTAGAATCACAGGAGAGTGTTTGAAATGTTTTAGCCTTTAGAGGAATGAATTCCCGCCCTCTGTGCCTTTCATTAGCAAAGCTTCTCCTGCAGTGCTGCCCTCCATTTGCCTCCCTAATTCATATTCTTCATCCTCTCTCGTAGTCTTTTGTATTCTGTCTCTTTGACGCCCTTTACACCTGTATTACCATAAGTGCCAGATGCTCTATTTATAGTTATAGTTATAGATATATCAAAAATATGTCAAATTGAGGTGTAGATGGAAATACATTTTGGCTATACACATGTTTTTCTTGTTCCCTACAAATAAACTAATAATTATGGCTGCACAATTAATCAAAATATTATCGAAATTGCAATACGGCCAAGTACTATTGCCAAATCACAAGCTGCAGTTGTTTAAATCAGGTAAAATGTGTGACAGAGCACCTTTTTATAGCAGAGATGCCCTGGCCTACAAATCTTGTTCTTCAGATGTAAGACAACATGTTTGTTTGGTACGGACCCCAACAAATGTCAGAGCATCATCATTTTGTGATGCAAAAAACATCATTCCTCTTTTATTGAGAATCATATTGCAATCGCAACATGTGTCAAAGTAGTGTTTTACCATATCATGCAGCTCTAATATATTCAGAGGTGGGAGAGGTACTCGGATCTTGCACTTCAGTAAAAGTAGCAATACCACAGTTTAGAAATACTCTGTAACAAGTAAAGTACAAAAGTAATTGCATGGCAGTTCATATAAATCGTATGTTATGTTATTAATATAACATAAGTATAGTATTAATGCATGAATGACTTAAATGTTAGAGCTGGAAACTTTTAAAGGCTGACTTTACTACTTTATATAGTTTATCTGCTGGGTAGCTTGGGAGCTGGGAATTTGCCCTCTCCGGTTTAATAGTAAGTTAAGTAAGTTTTAAGGTAAGGTAATTTTACAGTATCTTAATCTATGATACTATATCTTTATTTATTTGTCGATTATATTTTGTATTGAACTAAATCTCTAAAGTAGCAATTGAATAAAAAGTACAATATTTGCCTCCATACTTTAGTGGAGTAGAAGTATGAAGTAACAGAAAATGAAAATACTCCAGTAAAGTTGAAGAACCTTAAACTTTAACTTAAGTATATTGCTTAAATAAATGTACCTAGTTACTTTCCACCACTGTTATAATAATGTACATTCCACTCTTTTTTTTGCCGTATATCACTTTTGTTTTAGCAGCAGCTCAACTAGTAAATTAATTACAAATAAAGAAAAAGAAGGAAAAGATCCTGAATTGTTAACTCAACTGTAGCCCTCATGAATTAAAGACATGTTTTTTCAAATTGCTGAGTAGACACAATCAAGTGCCACCTAATGTCTTTTTTACCCCATGCCTTCTTGCCACCCTGCACACTTCCATTGTGATCTTTTGATAAGCTGTTCTGCGTCACACTCAGCATGTATGGGTGCCCCCACGCCTGGCTGACCTGATTTTACCTCTTGAAACATCACAGACCTAGGGCAGCAGTGGAAAAATATTGGCTGCACACCAAATCCAGCGTGACATATATCACACCAAATCTGAGTTGTAGCCGACTCTTTTGTGTTTAACTGGTCGGTCGGATGGTTAATGAGTATACCTGCTGTGAACCTCTGGCCTCCACAACAGGGAGACTCTGCCTTTCCCTCTTTGTCAGTGTCTCTGGCATTAATGGTGTTGACCAAATGCTTACTGTGTGTCTTTCTTTCTCTGCTCCTCTCTGCCATGCAGGGCACCACACCACCACGCTTTCCAAACAGCAAACTGTCTTTTTGGTAAACTGCAGTGCGCCTGCCAAGCGCTGTTGGGTGGTCAAGATGTTCCTTTGATGGTCTGTTGTTTTTGGTGGACTCCTGCCGTGGTGATGCCATCTAGGGCTCAAACTTGGCTTGAGGCTGACTGGTCCAATCATGTCCCGGCCTCAGAATAGCTGCTTTGTCAGCCTGTGCCAAACTTTGACCAAACTGTGCCTATTCATGATTGGGCTCCGTGCTGCATACTTGGATGTCCTCACCACAAGGAGTGGTTATGGGCAGTCCGCTCCTGGCTTGGGACTGGATGGACATTGGAGTGCAGCCAAAGCCTAATTAATGACGGTGGGTCAAAAGAGATGAAAGCCAAGTAAATTCTTTGGTTAGCTAAGCAGTCAGATTCATTCAGTTGCCTTTTTAAGCCTGTGTAGCCAAACTGTTGTTGTCGTCTGCATTGCCACATTATGCGGTTATGTAACTCTGCTGCTGTGGTTGCAGTCCAGGGTGCAATCACTGAAAATCCACTTCAAATATAGTTGTTTACAGCTTCCAGGAAAACAACCAGTATTTAGTATGAAGCGCATGATCTGAGCACTATTTAATTTAGAGTCATCCATGCCATCACATTGGTCTCTTTAATTAGCAGTTACTGACAAAGTATGTATTTATTTGGTGTGCTTATTCCTTTGATCCAAATATGTGCTCACCATTGTAAAGGATAAAAGTTGTAGTTTGCCACATGACAACATATTTTAATGACATTTGGTAAACCATTGGGGGTTGCTGTATTAACAGGTGAAGACGTTAAATCAGTTCAGCCAGTCAAAAGCTATTTTTGAGGAGGTTACTATGGCAGAGAAAATACTGTGAGGAGCTTTTACCCTGCATTCAGCCAGCATGAACAAGGTCTCTGCCATACCTTTAACCTAAACAAACAACATCATTTAGTGAAGCTAAATTTAATGTCAGTAAAGTATGACTAGTGAGACAGTTACTCCCTAGCTGCCAGAGCGCCAGACTTGCCGTCGAATCTGCGAGCGTTGTGACCTCATGGCTCCGGGCCTGTGTCTCTTTGGCAGTCGCGGTCTGTCTGGCAGTCATGCTGTCTGTCTGTCCGTCTGACCGTCTCCCTGTCTGTCTGCACAGTTGAGCGCTTCATGGGCAATCAGTCACTGTGGCAGAGAGTCAAGAGGATAATATGTGCCGAGGCATTCAGGGGTCAGTGCATTACTCCAGCTGTGACTGACAGACGTGGATGAGGAGAATACTAACTTGAACTTTAACTTATTTCTATATTCTGTGTTATAGTCATGTTGCTACAATAAACTGAAGAAGAAAAGTCATGTGAGATTAACTGGTTTAGCAAATGTAGTGTATCCTTTTTGGTTATGTGGCTAATATTTGCTCTTGAGTATATAAAAGTACAGTTCTCCTTGTTCTCCGTGTTATTAGCTCTGTATACTCTGTACAGTTTCCTGTGTGCACTTAGAAGCCTGCATTTGTTCTTATAGTCATCAGCAGCATCAAACACTGATGATGTAAAACTCTTCCTGCTTCTCTCTGTGGGCTCTAAAGTAACATCATGTTCTGAGACATATAGGAGACAAACGCATACCTGAACACAGCATTTTAAAGTTAAATATATGTGCGTATATATGTGTGTTTGGGTGTGTTTTTTCAGTTTGTTCTTTCATAATGAGGCGCATGTGTTGCAGGCATAGTTTCTGTGTTATTACAAGTGTGATAATATAACACATTTCAAACGATGACGGGGGACATAGTGCTAAAATGTAAAGTAGTCTAACAAGAAATGCAATAGCAGGGGATTTTTTCAAACCACCTTGTTACAGATGTTACATCCACACACTGAACATTTGTTTTTCATTTTAATAAAATCTCTTCAGGCACAGCAGATTTCCTGCTTCACACCATCAGTGGCCACACTGCAACACACATCCAGGTGTGGTTGTTCAGTCTGTTGCTGAGAGGTGTTTTTAAAAGAAAAATACTGTACTGCAGGTACAGTACAGTAATTGTGCGTATTACTCGTATTGAACTAAATCAAAATAATGTACAGAATGTAATGATGAGCCTCCTGTGCCTCCACATCAACAGTTGAGTAGTCATACTAAGAGGTAGGTTAGATCTCAGAGGGCTGCCATAGACAGATGTCCTCCAGAGACTGTGTCTGCACTGCAAGTTCAAACTGAAAATTTTAGAAAGCCAATAGACTGGAGCTAATGTAACTAACTCAGTGTTTCTGCTATATTCACCCACTTATGGCGCCCCAGTGCATAATAGTGCATAATATTGCCACTTATCGCTGCTTGGCGACAGTTGCTCTGTCATTCACACACGGTATTTTAACAGCTGGGGTGCCAATAATTTCAACTCTGCCTTGTTCTGTTTTCTAATTTTGCTGCATTAAGCTAATATTTAATTTGTAAAGCGACAGGAGGGGTTGACACAAAAGCAGTGGTTTACCTATATTGTCATGCCAGTTCAGGAAATGCTGAAAAAAAGAGTGAGATCAGCTTTCTTTGCCAACAGTAGTGCAAGTTTTATTGCAACTCTGACATCTTATTATGGTCACAAGGGTCAGATTTTAAACAAATGCGGTCTATTCCAAGTTATTCAAAAATATAAATGCACAACATTTACATTACAACATTTATGGTTTGTCTCTTGGAGAGCATTGTGTTCACGGTCATACTGTGGTCATTGTGCGATTGGTATTCAACAACCTGAAAATTAGACTCAATGTATCACTGTGTTTCTGTCAAGCATGTACAGTTGTTAGTAGTTGGGAGGGGAAGAGCGAGGGGAGATTGTCCACTACTTAAGCTATCACGTGTGGTAATGTCTAAACGCTAAAAAATGCTAAAACAGTCGCAACATACTTGACTGTTTATCAATATTCCTGGGTGGCCCACCCAAGTAAAGTCTATGTGTGGGAAACACTGTTTTAAATCCAATAGAAATGTAAATCTGTTGCGATCTGTGATAAATAATGAGTGTGAATAAAAGATTGGAAAGTAATGTAATGCTCCAGGACATGTGGAAGTGGCATGCAAACTCAGGAATTCCCAAAGGAACCTCTCAACTAGTCAAACCAAAAAGAGCCACTATTAACAGTATGTATAATCCATTCTGCACCACTGTGCCTGCAGTCTAGTGCTGCAGCATGAATAAGGCAAAAGGCACTTAAACATCCAACATCCAACACCCGCTGCATCAGCTATATTAAAAGGCAGCAGACATGGCAGGCTTTTTCTGCGTGCCAGGCTAAGAGGACGTATGGTTCATGTAACCTGGGATGGAAATGTTTGGAGCTTACATTACAGCTCCTCCATCTAGTTTAAAAAGCTAACTTTGTTTTACAGCTGACAAGTAGCACTTTGTTTCCCACAATCCGCAATTCATTTTGAAACTGAATTCAATATTCCGTTATCGTAGCCAGTGTTCAGACCATGTCCTTACATGCTGAGAATAAGCAAATACTCGTCCCAATGTTTTGAATGCACCTTAAGTATCATTAAAGAACAACATAAGAACTGCTTGCTTTCAGTGTTGGTCATACCTTCAATTAACCTGTTTAATTTTTTTCCTTGAAACTCATCGTATAACCCTTAATTTGTGGACAGATAAAGAAGAAATGAATGAAGACCAATATTGATTTTATTAAACCGCAACCCAAAAATTTTACATAACCTCCTGTAAAATCCATGCCTTGTTAGCTACTTAGAATTGAAATGAAATCATTAAAAATAACTTGGAGAGCAGACAACAAGCAGAAATTTAATTGTAACACGAGGAACTATATAACAAAAGGGGATTCATGCAAAAATCTAAATATTTTATATCAGGTGACAAGATTTTTGTAACTATGTGGACCAATATCGCACAAAGGCCGTCTTTGACCTATTGTTACCTTTGATTTTCCCCTCTGTATAACAACATTGGTAGTGCAGATAGTGTGAAGAGATTGTGTCGTCTCTGCACTATGTGACATCATGACATCATGCTTGCGGGCCTGTGCGTGTGTTTACTTTCACTAAATTAGACACAGTGTGAGGAGACCAGATCAATTACAGCACTTAGTGATACTTAATGTAGGCTGTTAATGGAGTTACCTCTGGGTTAAATCCTATCTTTCTTTTGGTTCTTTTTTGATGGATTCAAACAAGTCGAAAAATATCGGTCCAAAATACAGATTTTTAACATTTGTTCTGACATGACTGCAAGCCATCATTATAAGGAAATCAATATATGATGTAGGAAAATAATTGTGTGTGTGCTGGTGAATTTTTCCATCGCTGTATTGCAAGATATTTGATATATCCTCTCTGCCTGTCTATATTGCAGTCATCCTGACAGACGAGGAAGTCCAGAGGAAGAAGGACATGATAATAAAGAGGAAAGAGGAGGAGGCAGCCCGGGAGGCAATGAGGCCACGTCTGAACGAGGAGCAGGCCCGGATCATCTCCTCCTTGGTGGAAGCTCACCACAAGACCTATGATGCCTCCTATTCAGACTTCTCCCGCTTCAGGGTTAGTTCAGTACAAAGTTTCTCCCTTCACCAAAACCACACTGACAGTGTTGCAGCCAAAATCACTTTGTTCTCCACCGTGAATTTGGGTGGAGCAGGTCATGATGTCATGTAGAAGGGAGGGTTGCTTAAGGCACAGCATCAAGCTGCATTTTCCACAAAAAAGCTAATTGATCAAGAAACACAAGTTGCAAACAGCAGTGTATTTGTTGTACTCTTTTAAGTTAGCTGCCTGCCACCATGCAAAGTGGATTCATTGGAGATCGAATGCTGAAGAACTAATGTTCAAACAAAATGTAATCATAGGATATAGATAACATCTGCTCTGGTTTGCCACAACACTACAGACCTTGGCATTCTCTCTTGTAGTTTGTACCCGTGACTGTAATTGGCTGAAGTAGGTTACAATTACAACTGAAACGCCAGGAAAGGCTGCAACTTCATTTGATTTCCAGCCGTTTTGACCATGGCCAGGCCATTGAGATTGGCTGGAAGGCATGGTTTAACTTTTAGTAACCACACAGTATAAACAGACTGGTAGTTCTATGTTATTGCTCTATTATTCAACTATAGACAAGGGCAGCAACAATAAGGCTTAGCTGAGATCTTGGAGATGGTATTATTTGTGTGTTTGCGTGAATCTGGACCAACTAACGGCAGGAAGGGACTTAAAAGCTAGTGCTGGTTAGTTAGGTATTTTTTAGAGGTATTGTTTTTTGTTATCTCTTAACACCTCAATAAATCAAATGCTTTGACAAATAAAAGTGTCTGTGGCTGTCGCAGGCCTCTAATTAGCCATGACCAGAGTGTTGCACATGGCAAGGCTATTAGCTAACTTGTTGCATAAGAACGGCAGAGAAAGTGCATCCAAAATGTACCAATAAGAGTGAGAGAGTGAAGCCCTGTCTACAAAGGGAGCGTGAACGGCACAGCAGCAGAGCAAAAGCTTCAGTGCTCAGACTGTCTACACAGGATGCCCTCAGGCAAAGTATTAAGTGTAGGTCATCTGCATCCTGGACAGTGCTCAGAGCTCAATACACAATTACATTAGATATATGCATAACAGAGGTCAAGTAAATATGTAGACAGAAAAACGCAGCTGAAATGTCTCCTCTGTAGACATGACTGATAGATGGCACTTTGTTAGCAAGTGACAGGACAATACATTCGTGTACATATGTGATGCAGCTGCTCCAGAAGGGTGCAACCCCATCTGCATTTTGGTTTCTTTGGCCAAAACCATTGTATAAAATTAACTTTTGTTGTCTTTTTGTGTACTTGACTGTGCTTCTTTGTTCTAATTTATCTTCTCTTGTCTTCACATCAGTTGAGATCACACAAGCCATATACACATGTGAGGTGGTAGTGACAGCCAGATTTATTCCTGTGTGGTGTATCAACATATGTGTGGTACTGTGTATGAAATTAATGGGATTCAGCACCACTCCTGTGATCTTGATAGCTGTAAACGGTGTCTGTAACCACAGTGATATTAACTACAGATCAACACTTCAGCCATCCTCTCCTGTGTGTGTTTTCAATATACAATACTTGACACCTGTAACACTAGTCAGCAGAAGTGTTTATCTGCCCGACAGCGTATTTCCTTACTCCAAGTCATGAATTCAATACTTTCAGACGACGTTCTCTCTGCAGAATACAAGTGGGTCACCAAAGTGAATGAGATGGAGGACACAGATATGATGGAACGTCTGAGAAGGTTTTAAAACACAACCTTCCATGCGTCTGTGATTTAGCACACACTGTTCAGACAGCCACAACCACGCTCCAGTTGGGTAGTAGATATGCAATGACTCAGTTTTCCAGATATTGAGCTGTGGGTGTCACTTTGAACTGAGTGTGAACCTTGCAAGATGAAGTAATCCTAAAACCAAAATATACAAAAACTGAACTTCTGACCAGACTGAAAACTAGGGTGTGCTTTGGAAATAAAAAGCAATTGTTTCATTAAAACCTGCAGTCTGGGACTTTTGTCTCCCCCCTATGACACTAAGAGTTATTACACAAACCCTGCCAACGTTCTCATGACGCCAATGCAGAACCCGTCACTACTGGTGTGCCAGTGCATGATAGTTGCTACAGACTCCAGATTTGAAAAACTATAGAGATATCTATCTGCCGGTGACAGGCTTAATCAGCATTGTGTGAACTTGTTTGGCAATGGCTATGTAAAAGTTCCACACTGCAAGTTTAGGTGAAACAAACTGATATTATCATGAATAACACACACATATTAGCTTTAGTCTTCATGTAAACTGAACAATAAGCAGACACACTTTAGGATTAAAGAACTTAGTATACTATTGGCAGTGTTTTAAAAAGTACTGAAAAAGTCAGACTTGAGCAAAAGTAAAGATATGTTAAAATTGTACTTTGGTAAAAGTGAAAGTCACCCTTATGAATTGTGCTTGAGTAAAAGTATATATGAAACAGATATACAATTTTGGATTGTATATCAATTGTATAGCAATTTTTTTTGGCCAATCGCCAATTAAATCAATTATATATGGATTAGCAGAAAATGGATATACTCAAACCAGTACGCCAAAATTGTACTTGAGTAAATTTATTTAGTTACATTACATCACTGACTTTTGCTTGTTTGTTTTTTTTTAAATGCAAGCTAACTTCTTAATCTTGGAGCCTTTTTCCCCACATGTGGAACATGGGATAAAGTAAAAAGAACATAATCAGGTAACCTGTTAACACTGCTTTGTGAAACCGTCTCCTGGTGTGTGGTGATTACTTCTTCTTGTACAGGATTTGATTCCTCAGCTCCAGGTGGCAGGAGCCCAGCAGTGCGCTGAGCTTTGACAGTATTACAGTGAGGATATTAATATCTATGTTTCTCTGTGTGTGTTCACAGCCTCCAGTGCGTGAAGGCCCAGTTACACGCAGTGCCAGCAGAGCCGCCTCCCTTCACTCTCTGTCCGATGCCTCCTCTGACTCATTCAACCACTCACCAGGTGAGATGCACACAGAGGCCTTCTCCTCCTGTCCTTGTTTTCTTTCATACTTCATGGTTAACTTAACCAAGGACACTCTGAAGAGAGCCATTGATTTAAAAAACACAGACACAGGCAGGAACTCCTCGCCCACTGTCTGCCTCTGCTTTCATACTGTGTTGGAGTGTGCCTAACCAAATATACATGTACGCATACTTGTTCCACTCATGACGTTAAATTCATTGCATTTCATATTGTAAGACCTTCATTTTGATGTTTGTTACAAATAAATAACTCGCAGGAGGAGTCAGATATCTAACTTTGTGTGTTAGTTTGCACCACAGTGCCAGAATGTGGACTAATGAGTGTAATTTTGAAAACAGGAAGTATTTATGTTCTTATTTCATGTTGTTTAATGTGGCTATAACAGCATATATTGGTCTTTAAAAGTCTTTGGTTTGGCCACCACAAACCTTTTCAGACTTTTTAATTGCCTTTCATACAAAAATGTCATATTTGTTCCACCACACTGAGAATATTTGCACTCAGCATAGTTTATTTTATTGTGTCTTTTTTAGCTAATTTTAGCTTAAAAACTATGACTTTATTATAGTCGCTAGTCAACCGAGGGCACAAAAGTCTGTTTTTTTGCCAGCTTATTGTTTTTATGGTTCATTTTTTTTAAAAACATGTTTTTCTTAAAATTATTTATACAAACTGCAGTCATTCTTCAATACTCTTGGCTGAAGTTTCCCTTCTCTCGTCTGTATGTCCACTTTGATCTCAACTGCTATCTTGCCTTGTCTAACCTCTTGCTGGCTCTTTGCTGTTTCTGACTTCAAAATGCTTTCTTTCAATCACTTCCTTACTCTGCCCCTCCCCTTTCCTTACTCTGCTACCCTGCCCTCATCTTTTTTCTCCTAATCCTCAAACAGAGTCGGTGGACACCAAGATGAACTTCAACAGCCTGTTAATGATGTACCAGGACGGTGCAAGCAGTCCAGACTCTAATGAGGAGGACACGAAGCTCTCCATGCTGCCCCACCTGGCTGACCTGGTCTCCTACAGCATCCAGAAGGTCATAGGCTTTGCCAAGATGATCCCAGGCTTCAGGTACAAACTACATGCACTGCAGTCACTGAGTTTGATTTTAGATTTTGAGGCATTAGTTCAGTGTTACAGCATGCATTGCTTCCTGGCAGTGTCTTACCTAAGGAGTCAACAAGGTCAGACTTCTCTTAAGAAGAATTTTAATGTAAAACATTAAAAAATTAACTTAAATTTATAAAGTGAGAAGAAACAACAGTGTTGATGTTATGTCAAAGACGTCTCTGTATTGTGTTGCAGAGAAATCTATGAAAGTTAGCTAGGTAACCAGCTAGCTCCTAGCCAGTTTGCGCCTCAAGAGGTAATAATCCAACAGTAAACAACACCAACACCACCCCGGTGGTCCAAGCTCCGGGCCAGTCGGGTCATACAGCTGCTAACTGCACATTTCACTGAGCTTACTAGCTAACGTCAGCTACAGTTAGTAGCAGTAAACAGTTACTCTGGTGAAATGCACCATGCTTGTTTGGAGTAGGAATTTGACAGGCAACATATTTTTACGTGTCGCACCTTTAATATGTCACTGTGGGGCTTCAAGAAATCATATGTAACTCATGCTGGTTTTTGGAGAAGTACTACTGCTGGACCTCGATTCAGACTTTAAATCACTTGTCACACAATGTTGACTGACAGAAAAATACATCTGCATAATCATAATTATAATCATTGGAGCCAAAATCAAGCATAAATGCCAAACATTTGCTGGTTCCAGCTTCCAAGATGTGAGGATTTGTTGATGTTTGCCTTAAACAGAGAAATAATCACGTTTGCAAAGAAGGTTATGTTTCCCCACCGGTGTTTGTTTGTTTGTTTGTTTGTTTGTTGTTGCTGGTTGGTTAGTTTGTCAGCAGGATTACACATAAACTTCCAAACAGATTTCCCCGAAACTTGGATGGAGGATGAGGGATAGAGCCCATTAGGTTTTGGTCCAGATGAAGGGACAGATCAAGGCATTTTGAGTAAAATTTGCAGATCCCAATTAAAATCCAGATCAAGCTGATTTAAATATGATTTCATAGAGGGTAGTCTTTTTTTTAGCTGCTATACAGTAACAAATAGGGATTGAAACCTGCACCTACCACCTATGTGCAGCTGAGATAGTGTGGATTCAGAAAGATACCAATGGTGATGAGGCTTGATTGAATTAAATAGGACTGTTGGGCCTTGGTGGAGTTATAGCCTCTATGGAGGGCCATTGTAGTTTATTGTTTATACATGGTTTATCAGGAAATCCTGCATAGTAGACCTTTAAAGGAATAAATGTTTTTAATAATCTCTTGTTAATGTGAATTTCTTACTGAAATTCCTTGGAGTCACAGCAGACTGCTGAAGCTGACCTGTTAGGTCAGCAGGAACATTTTTGATTGGCTGAGAGGGGCTTTTATATTGATATGCAACATACTCTATAATCCTTTGGTACCATAAATCATATTGTAGCCATATAGAAAATTAAGTTTTATTACCTCTGCAGCTGTCTGCTGTTGTTGTGGTAATGATTTGTTTACCGGTGAATGTCTGCTGCATCCAACCAGCAGCACGCACAGGCACAAGGACTAGCAGCCTGACTGAGCTCCCCACCCACATGCACAACACATTGATTTTTCTGCCTACGTGTACGTGGGACATCATTGGGCAAGGTGTGATGCTATTATCACTTCCAAACAAACAAGCTCTTCCAAGAATACGCTGGAACAGGCTGAAGCTTTTTAAATACATGCTGGGCTGAGAGATAAGTTCATAAATGTATGCACACACAGAGACCACATAATAAAGGAATAGGGAAGACATGTCTGCAATATGAGGATACATAATGCATACGTGTGTGTTTGCATGTTATAATATAATATTGATGTGCATTTGGCTTAATATTTACATAAATGTGTTTGTCGGCCTTGTTGCAGTGCATCATGGGTATAAGGGGTATTTTCTATAGGAATATAAAAGAGACTGGGATTTCTTGTTTTTCTAGAAGCAACAATATGAATATGAATTGTTTAGCTTAATGTGTGTCCCAACTTAGTTTGTCAGCTTATAAATAGTAGGAGTACTATAAAAAAAGACAGGACAGGACACTCTATTTAGCATGAAGTTCACATGGTGTAGTTCTGTAGATACAGTTAATATTAAATGTAAATTATAGGGAGCTTGAGGAGAGGGTTTGCGGAAGACAGACCACATCTGCTTGTGTACTGTACTTGCGTCTGTGCTTTTATGACAACACAAAGCCTGGGGTTGGACACTGTGTTGCTACAGTAACCATATAATACATTCATTGTGCATGCTGTGCTTATCAGTCACACACACACAAACATAGGCACACACAATTGCAAGTGTTGGTGGTTAGTAAGTAGAACTTTTAGGCAGACTGTGTGTGTGTGTGTGTGTGTGTGTGTGTGTGTGTGTGTGTGTGTGTGTGTGTGTGTGTGTGTGTGTGTGTGTGTGTGTGTGGTGACAAGATTGTGAGGACATTTAGATATTTTATCTGGAGTGGTTGTTTTACTTGTGTTTACAGTTTCAAGTGAATTTTCAGCCCTGCTTAATTTGCACCACTTTAACTCGTGTTTTGCAGTCAGTGTTGGAGATTAAGCCCTGGTCAATTCCTATAAAAATGGCTCATGACGCCAAAAAAGTCTGACTTCCTGGATGTAAAATTACTCAGAATTCCCTATAGCTTAAACGAAACATCACTAACACAACTGTTGGGTGTGTAGTCTTTCTAATTATGTGCTTTCAAAGTTTTATGCTTATGGCAAAAGTCAAAGGTAGAGCCATTGTATATCAGGTGACGCAATTTGGCCTCTATGTCAAATTGGTTTCAAAGCCTGGAGCTGGTCATGGGGGCATGGGGGAACAGAGATATTTGCTGTTCTTCCTGGTAGCACACACAGTGTGTGATAATATCTCAGAATGATTTGTTTCTGTTTTCCTTGTTCTTGCCTGTTAACAGTGAGAACAGTAAGTGCTCTCGCTGGAATGTGGATGTTTTAGATTTTTTATGTTCAGTCTGAATGCAACTCAAGACATCTTTCATGCTACACTTTCCTGTACTTTTTAGAGTTACAGGGTCGAAGCACTTACCTTTTCACATTTTATAAAACCTCCTAGAAATAATTTCTGTTGTTAACTTGGTTGGCTAACTGGTTGATTGCCCAGGTTGCTAGTTGCTCATTTGCTATAGCCAGAGACCCATAGTGGCTCTTTTAGGCTGATAATGGTGTTGATATTTGTAGGGTAGAAATAACCTGTGAACAGTACATCAGCCATTATTAATTTAACATAATAGAAGACATAAACAAATGTTTTTTTGGAAAACATTAAATTCTTCTTATTACATTTTTTAAGATGACCAAGATATCTATTGAGTGAAATGTGTACATGTCGGTGCTCTCTGGTGGAGAGAGTGAAATAGTTGCACTGTCGCAAAACTACCTCCATTTCTGTACTCCAGTGTATTGTTATTTATTGTGCAATAAGCTAATAGAGGCTGATTTATTGGGCTAGCTCTAAAATTTGGAATGACATTGCAGTTCCCATTCATATAACTAAAGTGAAATGAGTATGAGAGTTGATACAGTAGAAAAGGGGTTAAAGCAGAAGTAAAGACACCACTAAAGACAGCTTCCATGACTCTGTCTCAAAACACAGACACTTTTATTTAACAGTGCCTGTGTCTGACTATAAACATGTCAGTCCAGTAACACGCTGTATCTGTTTCTGTGACTGTTTGTTCCAGAGAGCTGACAGCAGAAGACCAGATCGCTCTCTTGAAGTCGAGTGCCATTGAGATCATCATGCTGCGTTCAAACCAGTCGTTCAATCTGGAGGATATGTCCTGGAGCTGCGGAGGGCCCGACTTCAAATACTGCATCACTGATGTTACAAAGGGTTGGTTTGCATCTCATCTGTCACAGTGCCGCAGTGAAACAAATGAGCTGCACTGCATCAGTACATGAACACATAAGCAGCATGTTTGGACTTGCATGACTGCACACATACACACACACACAAAGCACGTCCTTGCCTGTGACCTTGCCTATTGATCACACATCGCCTTCAGTACGCACACTCCTCTTCTTCCTCGTGGACCCAATCCTCTGGAAGTTTCCATGAAGGCCGCGTCACCAAGTACGGCACTGATGAAATGTGACTGTGCACACAAGTACACACTCTGAAGGGGAGAAAAGGCGTTCAATGTTGGAGCTGATGACACAGCTGTGATTTTTTTTTTTTTCTTTCCCCCACTTTATATAACAAAACTTACAAGGATCACACACACACACACACACACACACACACACACACACACACACACACACAGCTTTTCTACGCACACTTGCACATTACTGTGAGGTTTTGACTTCAGGTATTTTCATTGAAGCAATAAAGCGGCCACAAACACACACACAGTTCTTATTCCTCCACACATGCAGGCCAGGAAGTAATGCTCTCTGTCCGCAATGTATAAATACACATAGATAGTAATGAGTCTTATTTCACTGCTGCAGAAAGTGTTTAAATTATTAAAGTCAATAAAAAAACACACTATATACGTTTCCCTGTCTCAGTGCGTGGAGCTGTAACTGACGTTGTGTTTATGTCATCCTCCACAGCGGGTCACACTCTGGAGCTGCTGGAGCCACTGGTGAAGTTCCAGGTCGGTCTGAAGAAACTCAACCTGCACGAGGAGGAACACGTGTTGCTCATGGCCATCTGCCTGCTCTCCCCAGGTACTGCCTGTGTTTGTGTGTTCGTCTGCGTGTTCCTGGTTAGGTGTATTTCCAGCTGAGCCATTTTTTAAGAGTTAGATTGTTAGCAGATTGACTGACGACTAAGCACAGGATTCGTGTTGCTCGCTGACCTTGATTCACCCAAGCATTAGTGTGTTTTTTTATGCTGCCAGTAACACACTGGAAGCTTTTTAAGCTTTTCTTGGAAGAGAAAATGTTCTGTTCAACAGATTAAAGTATAAAGTTACAACGTCAGAAATTCACGCTTGTGAGCATTCAGTGAAAGGTTGAAAACAGTGAATGTGCGTAATCACTGAATGAGTCCACTGAGCAGCAAGGCCTCCTCAAAAATAGATGATTAATACTCGGTCAATATGTCTAACAATGTAGTGAATAAATGAGCTATTTAGAACTATGTTTACAGCCTTCAACTTCAAAACTGTGTTTCATTGCTGTCAAAGTACAAAAACTTTCAAATAAATGGGATGAAGGAAGACTCTTTGGAGAACACTGCCTAACCCTTTAAACAAACTGATGCAACTGATGTCAATCTCATCATAATGATTCCACACAGAAACATCTTAAACTCTTTCTACTGCTTCTTTCAAATCTATCAATTTATAGACTAAATGTTCATGAATTGAAATCATGTAAAAATCCTTTTAAAAGATGTGAGAAAATTCCTTGAGTATTAAAAGTCAGAGCTTTGACTTAACTATTATCAACACCATCCTGAAATACAATTTAATCTGTGCTGAAGTAACTGCTTTCTACAATGAAATTATTTAGATAAACAAAAATCATGCTTTGCACCAAATACTAAACATATATCAACTCACATTTTATTAAAACATTTGTTACATATTCATCAATTCATTCAATTCATAAATCACAGGTTTGTAATGTCTTGAAAATTCTTAAGTTTAAATGTTTGTAAACACATTAAACTCCACATTAAACTCCTACCACCGCTTTGAGACAGCATTAAAACTCCCATAAAAAGAAACAAAAAACAATGTGCAACACTGCTGTCATACACATGCACAGTGACATCTTTAAGTAGTAAACCTGTTGCAGCCAAGTCTACCTTCCGTTGCGACCATCCCAAAATTAATTTCTATTGTCAGATATCATCGATATTCAGCATGTGCAAGGGTGATGTGGATACTTGAAGCCTCCAGTGCACAAATGCTGAGAATGGACTTTAAGTTGAAGTAGGAGACATCTTGTGTCCAACAGTAAAACTTGTGAAATGAAAATATTTGCTTATTCATATATTCTGGAATTTTTGTTGAGGGACAAGTCATGTCAGACAAACATAAATACTGTATCTATGCCTTTATACAATCTTTAAATACTTTTGACTGTGATTAATAAAGTTGTCCATAGACCATGATTACTTACTTACTTTCTGACTGACGTTCTCTTTTTCTTTCCATTCCTTCCCGCCTCTCTCTCCTCTAATTCCTCCCTGTGCCCTTCCCTCCTCCCTCCTCCCTCCTCCCTCCTCCCTCATAATGGGCACCTGCAACCTCTGCGCTCTCCGATGGCAGATCGTCCAGGTGTCCAAGACCACGGCCGCATCGAGAAGCTCCAGGACCATCTGTCAGAGACGCTGCAGGCCTACATCCGTGTCAACCACCCAGGTGGACGCCTCCTCTACGCCAAGATGATCCAGAAGCTGGCTGACCTGCGCAGCCTGAACGAGGAGCACTCCAAGCAGTACCGCTCGCTCTCCTTCCAGCCCGAGCACAGCATGCAGCTCACCCCGCTGGTGCTGGAGGTGTTTGGCAGCGAGGTGTCGTAGCAAAGGAGGAGGACACGCTTGCACTCATGTGCACACTCATCACACACAGGATGATTAACCAACCCTTGCCGCCTTTTCCACCAGAAAACCCAGCCCTGATATACCTGGACATATGGGAGAAAGATGGATAATCAGATAGGTAGACAGTAACCTTCAGCTCTTCATCATCTTGCCATCCTCCTCCTCCTCCTCCTCCTGACCTCAAGCAGCAAGACTCAGATGCCTGGACCTCTGGATTTATGGATTTAAGTCAGCTGAATATGCTGTGGATTTTCTACAGCACTTGGATAACCAGATTCTATTTAAACCTCTGGATCTCAGTACCACATCTGGAACAGACGGACATCTCTGGTCCACTCCACATCCACAAACTCCAAAATCACCTTTCCTCATCACAACCTTTCCCCAGACATCACTGCTAGATTCCTGCCAATTTTTTTTCAGTGGAGACAGCTTGACGGATGTGCCTGTCACATCCCTTTTTACCACCATCATCATAACATTGCTCCATGTTCACACCATGGCGATGACAAACAGGAATACATACACAGAGCTACATCTTATTAACCATGCCAGCACTTGTGAGGTACAGATTAATTGCTCACAATGTTACTACACTAGTGTTAGATAGCTATGAACTATTTGACAGCAAAGATATCCAAATATATTAAACATCAACATGGCCAGCCATGGGCAAGCTTCATGTAAAGTAAAGGAAATACTTGGTTTACTAGTTGAAAAATACTTGGTTAAGATGGAGTCTAGCAGGTGTGTTTTTCCTGCTTAGCCCTGTGTATCTGTGTATGTGCAAAGAGAGGTGTCAGATGGTCAGCTCAAGTGAAGAACGGAAGTTAAAGTAGGAATGTTTCAATGCTGGGAAGAAAGGGGATATTTGGAGGAATGAGTAAAGGAGGTTGGATAGATGGAGGGAGATGGTTGGAATTCCCTGTTCACAAGACAAAGGGAATTTCACAAAACAAGAATGTATGTATAATGCTATATAAATATAAATGATATGTATAAGCTGATATATATATATATATATATATATATATATATATATATATATATATGTATATGTATATGTATATGTATATATATGTATGTATATATGTATATATGTGTATATATATATATATATATATATATATATATATATACATATATATGTATATATGTGTATATATATATATATATATATATACATATATAAATATAAATATAAATATATATATTTAAGAGAGTGAAACATGGTTGCTTCCAAGGAAGCAAATAGTTCTGAGTGTTGTATAATGTAGAGGATTTGAAGGCGCCTCCTCAGTTGTGTGTGTGTATGTCTTCTTTTCAAAGACTAATGTACACACACACATAAGAAAGCACTGACAAGTGTGCGAGGAGTCCTTCTATTTTTGTGATGTGTGTACAGTACATGAGAATATTGATGGACCACAAGGGGGTGTGTGCACAGGCTCTGACTGAGGGTTTAGTGCAGGGAAGCACTTCTCTGTTGGATTTTGTCGTTTTTTGGACCTGTGAAGTTTGTAGACTGACATACGCAAACACAACGTCACGTTTTCGTGGATAGTGATTATCCCAAACTATTTGTTCGGCTGGTTAGATTGCTGCTAAGACAGTTAGAGCTAGATAGTTGGACAGAAACCAACTACCGGCTGTTGCCTCAGGGAAAAGTTTGTCTGATGATATTGTGTACTCGGTGTTTATGGTGTGTGTGGCGTAAGCTTACAATCATAAGACAGAGATTGTTTATGAAGCTCTAGGCATCACTGTGATTTCTAATCATACTAAGTAACAGTATAAGTAAGCTAAAAGTGAAACTTTTTCAAATACTACAAGACTTTCATTCCTAAGCTTATCTTCTCAATTCAAAACTCCTCTTTTAAAATGGTTTGCATGATTGTACGATCCATTAGAGATCATTGTTCGAGTGGACATACCCATTAAATGGTTACATTTTAAAACAAAGTCCTCTGTGTTAAAACATAGAGTGATTAATATCAGCCTTAAGCTTGGTTTGATTTATTTCAGGGCAAAGTGAATATTCTACAGATGGTAGCAATGTACAGTAATCAAACAATATATAGCCTGTAGTGTTTGTGGAGCCTTCAGATTCTCCTAACAGCAGGAAAAACACGTTTTTATATGAACTATAAAATCAAGCCTCATACTTTTTTGTCACATTTATATCATTTCAACACCAGCCACATAAGCGAGGTTTAGGATGTTACTTTTCAACGTCACTACATATCATATAATGTTTTCTGTCGACACAGTGCATGCTCACCCCTCACGCAGGCCTGGATCACCCCCTTGTGGACGAACTTTGTAAATACCACTTGCTAAGTCTGTACATAGTTAGACATAAATGTAGGCAAAATACTAAGAGAATTCAGTTGTTGATGGCAAGATGCTCTGGAGATACAGCACTATATGCAATTAGGAGATGACTCTTATGTTGTATTCAACTAGAATGGACAGAGGAGGCAGTCCTGGTCCGGTTACTGACCTGGTTCAGGCTGCAGTGAGGAAGGCTGTCGGATTTGATCCGTGAGGCTTTTTGAAAGCTGATATTATTGACTGGAATTTTTGGCTAATTCAGCTAATTCAAATTTTATTAATTTCCTTAACGATAATTACATTCAAAGGCCCAGCCCTGTGTGGGATGATGCTCTTACTCGTGCAGTCGGACTCGCAAATCTGATGTGTAATAATTGCAAATGCTTTATGTGACTGAACATTCCCAGTGGTGGTTGTGTTGAGCATTCCAACCCGCTGAGTCTCGAATACCTTTAAACATCAGTATGAGCATCTTCAACTCTCCGACAGCCTTTTAAAGGCGGCTGACGAGTCAGTATCAGCAGGAAGTGTCCTCTCTGTCCATTCCAAGCTTATGGATGTACATCTTTTCTCTCTCTTTCTAAAGTCTATCAATGAGCTTCTGACAATTATACAGTATATCCATAATATTTTCATTTCGGGAAGATCTTTTTTTTTTTCTCTCTCTTTTGTTCTTTTTTCAAGATTGTCGATTTTTAATGCGTGTCAGTTTGCTGTCTAGCTAGCGCTTGGCTTGCTCCGCTGGGACGTTGTTTTAATGAAGCAGAGATGAGCATGGTGGACTTCTGGAGCCTTTTTCCTAGTGCAAATGAACAAGCTCCCCTTCGATTACCTTGATTTCAAGCAAGTGGATACAGAACAGCCCTTTTTAGCCAATGATGTGGCTTCACTCTCTTGTCTGGACAAGGAAGGTACACTGGCACTCGTTCTCCTTCGTTTTTTCCTAATGGAATACAAACAGACTTGTCAGAGCAGCTGTGTTACACCTGGAGCTGTAACCTGAGGGGAAGGAACACAGTGGAGCCAAATCTTTTCATCATCCATGGAAAGGCAGTCCCCAGCTCTGTTTAAAAAACAAAAAAACAAAAAAACATCTAAATCTGTTTTTTCAGAAGCACGATGTCAAACACAATCAAGTGATCATGAACTAACACTGCCTCAACTGACTGACACAGGATTTAGCCAATGGAAAACAGTTGCCGCAACAGCATGGGCGTGCCTCTTCATTCATCTCTCAACCATCTAACCGCCTCTACTTCTGCAATAGCCAATTACAGCAGGATTACTCTTCATAGCTTTAACTCAGCAGCCAGTCAGGCTCTGCTTTCGGACAAAAACTGTGGTGCACCAAGGGCTGATGGGAGTCTGACGATTCAGTGGAACAGCTGCTGTGGGATTGTCACACTACTGTGAAAAAGACAGCGCAGACACAGCTCCTGTTTTTGTCCTGCTTGACCCAGAAAATGCTCGGCTTGGACCTCCAGAAGACTGTGTAGAATCTGTATAGAAGATCTTAGGAGATAAAAAGTATTTTTTAAATGAGAATCGCTGCAGGCAGATGTAGTGACATGCTGTACAGGCAGAGGGTGCAGTGACTGACAGACGAGATGTCGCCTCCTAAATCCAAAGTGTGACATTTTACCTTTCTCACTACTCTTTGTGTCGCATCGCAGCTCTTGAAATTCAAGTTTTTAAAAGATCATTTGTTGAAGAATAGTGAAATGAGATGGACTTTTTACATTTTACATCAACATCAACCATTTCAAACGGAATGCAGGACGGGGTAATGGCGAGAGTCTGCTCAGCTTTACAGGTTCTGAGAGCAAAATATTGGTTATTAAACTTTTTCTTTTTTTTTTTTTGCTCCTTGGGTAATTTAATTTCCATCTTTAATGGTTACATTTTGGGTCGTACATGAACAACATTAGACAGATCTGGCTCACAATTTGTACACTAATGGTTAACATGAACATTGTACCTAATAGCGAGAGGCCATTCTGGCTCAAATGAACCCAAACAAAGCGGCAGGCTCTCCCCTCTCAAGCCCTCGTCCCCTGAACCCAGGTCAGCAGCTCCACCTCAGTAGCCTTACTTACAGAAACCTCACTCAGCTGGAAACGTTTAACAGATACCTCAATAATTTACAGGATGACTTTTCACAATAGCCTTTAAGGGAACCAAACATAAACTCACACACACTCACACAGACAACACAACAACTCTCTCCTCAGCAACCTCTGCAGTGTTTTTACGTTGTCAGACGTACAATCAACTAGTTGCCAGTCGTGTAAAGAAGAAGGTTGTCCAGTAGAGTCCTCTTGCCAGTAGACCAGTCAGTATATGAGTGGATCCCAATGTTTCTAAATGTTAACCATCAACTCTCTCTGTTCTTCTGCTTTACTCACTTGATCCTCATCTCTGCCTCATTCTGTGTTTTTTCTGTCTTTGTTGTCTCTACAAACAGATGACGTGCCGCTAAGCTTTGGCGCTGCGTTTAACCAAACATACTACCTCTCCCTTCCGCACATATATAAAAATATATATATTTTTGTTGCAGCATAATTATGTTTATGATACAGCATTCATTCTTATTTTAACACTAATTTAGAAGGGTTTTTATTTTATGTATATGTACAGTATATTCATTTTTATCTTGTTTCTCTTTTCAAATGCTGGATGATTTATTTTTTTTACCTCAAATCTCAATACAAGCCTACAAATCTTAAAGTCAGTAAATCAGAGGCCTCTTTAGCATCACATCATCACTGAAGTATGTAAATGCGTGTAAAAAAAACTTTGCATGGAAGTAAGGCTACGTTCACATAGCAGCTGAAAGTGCTCTCAGAACTCTTTCATATATGACACAGATCTGATATTTTCTAATAATTTTCAACAGCAAAAGCATCAAATGTGTTCAATTTTTATCTGGACAGCTTGGATCTGTGGAGCAAAGACACAAGTTTATGTTGCTTCATCATTTAGCTGCCACAGTAGCTTCTTGGCTATGTTAGTTTTAGCATGCAGACAAATTGGACACACCAGAAAGAAGGCCAGATCACTGATTTGATTGGTGTTTGGTCTCATTTTGTGATACAGTTAAAACTGGAAGATGCATCCTGTAACTGAAAATGAACTAAGAACTGTTTGCTTTGTCTATACAGTAATCTATACAAAACCAAGTGTATTATCCTGGTTTATAAACAGACAGTGAATCAGACAAGTGATAAAGATGGTACAGCTAAGAGGCAGTATACTGCAGCTGAACAAATAAACAAATAATAAATAAAACCTGACTGTCTGCTAAGTATGAAGCTTTAACAATAAGATGCTCAGCTTAGCTTAGCCTAAAGAGTGGAGGCAGCGGAACAGCTAGCTTGGCTCTGTCCAAAAAACAGACAGCTTGTTAATTAGTGAACTTTAGAGGAACTTGTAGACAGGTGTTTTTACCCTCTGACAGAGCTGTTTTCCATCGATTCTATTCTTTATGCTAAGCTAAGCTAACTGCCTCCCGCCTGTAGCTTCATATTGAGCATACAGATATGAGAGTGGTAGCATTTTTTTTTTAGCTAATTCTCAGCAAGAAACAAATAAACGGCAAAATATTGCAAAGCAGCTCAAGTCAATAAAAGACGAAACAAAATGACAAAGCAATCGGAGCACACAAAGAAAACAGAAACATGGAGAGTAAATTAAAAAAGTTTGTCTTTGGGAAAATAGAAGGAGTTTAAGCAAAACAGATGGGTGGCTTGAGACTAATTTAGAGAATCCTTGAATAGAGATGTTCCACAAATTTCAGATACCATCAGCAAGTTGAAATTGAGCTTGAAAGCCTGCAATGTGAATGTAGCATAAGACCATGAAGGCTCAGCCGTGCGCAACTTCAGAGGCAAACAATTAACCAAGAGAATTTGGACTCTGCCAACAAGAGGCAGCTGCTCCTCCTTCAAGATACTTTGATGCTACTAATCTAACAGGTGTTGTTGTCGTTAAATGCCACCTGATTTGGCCAGATGACTTGTTTGTTGTGTTTGTCTGATGGGACTCTACAGAGCTGCCAGTTGTTAAAAGTTAAAAGATTGATGTGGCGCAGTCGAAAACATCTGGATCATGCCTTCAGCTTCACACATCTGTTCAGAGACAGATGGAGGTCTCTGAATTGGTTCATACTGACTCAGAAAAGGGGAGTGGTAGTTAGACTTTGATAACCGCTCTGTCATAACACCTTACATGTAAAAAGTAGTGGCCTGAACTTAACACCCAACACCTTGGTGTCCCCTCAGTCTGCTTCGCTTTGATATTTCAGGTTTCCTTTGTTTGTCTGTAGCTGTAGCTGTCCTCCAAAAAGGGTTTGTAACATTGGGATCCCATTTTAGATATCCTAGATACAAATAGTGTGTGTGTTTTTTTTTTTTTGTTTGTTTTTTTTTTTGTCTACTCAGCGGCCAGCCAAGTCTCACACACCCGCTCAATCCCAACCTCAGCACTCTGCCTTCTTCTAACTCACACCACCTCTGGTTCTGAATCCTTTGTTTATTTTGCTGCTTTCACTCAGCTTTCAGAAAACCAGGCCTTCAAAAGACATGCTGTGAATGACACACCAAGCCTTTAGTGATCACTCGTGTATTATATCGACTAATGAATCACGTCTCAGCTCACAGCATGCAGAAGTTAACAATACATTTACTGCTACCAGCTGCTGTTAGTGGAAAACTTTGGTCAGAAATTGAAATTCACAGATTGACTGATTTTTATTTCTTAGTATTGTTTAAGCATGTTATCTGTTTCATGGCCTTTTTCTAAAAAAGATTCAGTTTCACATGGATGGAGTGACATCCGATTCATCTACTGACTGACAGCAAAACAAAAAAAAAGCCTTTTGAAACAGATGTTAGGAAGCTTATTTGTTGATTCAATGTTTACACTTAAATTAACTGTATCCTAAAAAAATGAAATGAAAATCAACAGACTGAATATTGACGCTGTTTTTCGACAGATTTTTGAGTAGATCTCAGTTTGGAGTTGCCTCGGTTACGCTCTGTGGCTTGTACTGAAATATCGTCGCCCGCGTTTGGACCTGAGGAGAGCAGGCAGATAGACGGTCAGTTTTTTTTCGTGACGGATGGATGGTTGTCATTCACGACGGATTGTCATCTGTTGCTCTGATTGCATTTCTCTGCTACCTCTTTAAATATGCGCTTGCTCAGACACGCACGTAAACAAACAGCGCTCACAGGCGAACATACACTCATACTGACTGACTGAAAAAGACAGACACTGAACACAACACACACACACACACACACACACACACACACACACACACACACACACAGCGCACCCTAGTGTGCACTTCTTTCTCCCTCACCAGCAGTTTTTGCCAATGATGCACTTGTGTTTTTGTCTCTTAATGCTCTGCAAAACGTGTGACGTCTAAAAAGTTATTTGTTGTCGTCATCTTTATTTTTCTTCTTTTTAAATAAAAAAAAAACCTCTAATCTCGATAGTAAGACCTGGGCTAGCCAGGCAGATAGGAATAAATTGAATATTAATTCATCCAGTACATACAGAAAAGTTCCATGTCTTTTTTAAAAAAGAACATAAATGCACATATTGCTCAGCTCAGTTGTACCTTGGTGTGCCTAGAACCCACAGCCTTATTTTGGGACAATATCAGGGGTTTTAAACCAGAATACAGGACGATCTGTATTACTGATGTTAAGACAGTTTCATTTAGTTTCAGTGGCTGTTTTTTTTTTCCTCTCTTCATATCCACACATTTGTTAGAGTCTGCAGTTGTTTCAGTTTTACGAGTCAACAGTAGTGTGCTGTTGGGAGGTGCACTGGGATGTGCTGCGTCAGTGTTTCTCTGCTGGTTATTCTTTTGTCTCGTTCAGTCCTATTGATTCCCCTCAGCTCGTTGTTCAGTGACAGATGGTTCTTCTAAAGCCTACCTGTTTTTTTAAAAAAAATGTCAAGTGTCAAGTAGAACCGTTTCTGATGCAATCAAGTCTAATGAAACTTCTTGATTGTTGTTTAATTCGACCTAATTAAAGAACGTCCAGCAGACTGTGACCTCCCACAGCACAAACTCTTCTCATCGTCAGGAGAACGAAACAAAAAAACACGTTGACAAATAAAGTTGTAGTTGATCTCAGCAGAGTCCCAAGATAAGTACCCTCCCCTTCACACATGCACACCACCATGCAGTAAAGTAAAACTCACCAAACCTCAGTGCTTCTAGCAGAAACTTTTCAACATATACAGTTGCCATGGCGTCGCTGTTGATGGCACCATCAATAGCCCTATATAGAAGAAATAGTGTTATACATACAGTACCTTAACCAACGTCTCTCTTTGTGGTCAAAATCACCGCCTGTTTTTTTTTTTTTTCTTTGTGTTGCTCTTTTCTTTTTGCTCTTCTTGTCTTTGAAGTTGATCCATTGTACTTTGATTACATGCATTGTATGTAGTAAAATACTGATAATGTTTGGGGGAAATCACAAATAAAACAGCTGTACATAATGTTGCAAAGCATCCCACGTGTTCCTGGTTCTGTTTTGTATGATGGTTCGTTGAGTTTGTGTTGTGAGTTGTCAGTTGTTTATCTCAAACTTGGTTTATTTCCCCAGCATCTGACATATTTGTCACTATAAGACAGAGATTAACAGTTTCTGTCTGACGTTCACAGCCTTTTAAATGGCAAAACTGCTTCCCAGAGACAATGTCCCTGTTCCTCTCAATAATCCACAGGACACACTGCAAACATTTCTTTGGTAGCAATTCCAACCAAGTAAAGGGTTTACCTCCACCAAGGCCCGACAGTCACCCTTAATTCCTTCAAGCCTGATTTATTTTCAAATAAACATTTTCAAATCTGCTAGATCCAGATTTTTATTTGGATCTGCATCAAAATGTCCTCACCAGTTACTTTAAAACACTTGATTTTTTTTTCCAACCATAATTAATTAATAGTAATAGAAATTGTTCGCAGTAATTTGAAATAATTTTTGTTTGGAATAGTTTTTTTTCCCCCAGGATCGACACGTTGTTCTGGAATTTAAATGTCTTTTTTTTCTGTGAGCACCACAAGTGAAATGCCTTTCATCTCTGTTGTATTTGTCTAACATTATGAAAATGTTGAAAAAGCCACAAGTTACAAAAAAGAAAAGGAATGACAGAGCATACACACAATGCACTAATGTATCCTCAGTTTAGTTTATTGTCTCTAGTATCCATCACAGACCCTCAGGCTGTCCGTTTGTTTTTAATCATATAGTTGAACATAGCATTTGAACAATAACACTCAGTGAAATAGTGTTTGAATATTGTGCACATGCTTGTGTTTGGTCAGCGGAGGGTGCTAACACGCTACTGTAGTCATGAACATGAGCGGAGAGACTTGAAGAATAGGTCACTGTCTGAGTGTGTGTGTGTGTGTGTGTGTGTGTGTGTGTGTGTGTGGATGCATGTGCATACAAAAGAAAGTACACAATTGCCCTAATTTCCTATTCTAAATGGCTTCTTTAAAAGTCACAATTTAAAAGGTTTAAGATGATTCTTTATTCGTCACATATTTCTGCTTTAAACAGGATGTGGATTTATGTAAGTACAGACTAATAAAATGTCACATTTTCTAAAGACAGGTTAGTCATATTTGATGAGAACAAAGTTACTCAATTATATCCATGCAATGGATTTTTGAAAATGTTTTTTATTGCAAAATACTGGATACTTTTAAAAGCACTTCAGGCTTCTAGAAATCCATCAAATTAAACAATCTAAGAGGGACAAACTTCTTGTAGGCTGTTCTGCTTTTAACTTTAATACAAGTTAAAGCTCTGACTTTCTGGGGGGAATTATCAATGATACATAAAAGTTTTGTCACATTTAATTTTGCTTAACATTTAATGGCTCCTTTTTGTATTACAGCAGATCCATTGGGAAGCCTTCTTTCACTGTATACTTTCTACTAAATGTAATATTGAGGTGCGTTGTTGGGCAGTTTTGTTGTCTTCATATACAACGACCTCGCTTGAAATATAAAATTCCATTGAAGATAAAATTTCAAAAATACACCGTCTTCAAACGCTGCAGTATTTCAGATTATAACAATATTAAAGGGGCACTGTGTAGTTTTGGAGAAGAAATTCAAAGTCAGAATTTTAATATTTACAATATTAATGAGGTAATGATACAAACTCAGGAACATTTATATTTTCCATAAGTGAATAAACAAGCTGCTCTCAGAGGAAAATAAGGTCCCCAGATCACTGTTTGAAGCTAGAAAGGTGGCAGGGTCCGCCAAATATAAACAAAGTAAAACAGTATGAAACTTTGATGTCATTTAAGGTCAGTTTGTTTATTTAGTTTGTTTAGGCATAAACAAAATTAGATCTTTCTCTTCTGTTTAAAATATCTCCCTTAAAACTACGTACTGCACCTTTAAACTTTTTAACGATCCAGCAGTTCTTTACAAATCACTATTATTTGACTCAGAAAGAGAAAAGGGACACTCCCTGTTTCTAAAGGATGTAACATTCACTTTCCTCCTAATGGTTTGTTGGTTGTCTTTCCCCCCCTTCTAGTGATAAGACAGCAGCTGCGGTACGATGAAAGGAAAGAGAAGACGACAGCCTGTTTGACATGATGTATACAGCACAAGATAGATGGAGCTCAGCATGTAATAATTCAACAAGAGCTGGGAAAAGTATAAGAATCATTTCAGAGCTCTCTTTGATTGCAGACAAATGTGACACTTCCTGATTTACACATTTTCTGACGAACCCCACCCGGTGAGCAGGATGAAACAAACGGCTGAGAGTTATGCGCAGACCCTTACATGACCCAGGGCTGGTCGGCAGGAGGATGACAGAGTGCCTGGCCTGTCTGTGATGAGAGTCATCCAAACAACATTAGGACAATTTCCTCCATGTGACCCTGCTGGAGACGCCTCACATGCAGATCTTGGGACTTCTTGGAAAGACAGACAAGGAGGGATGGTAAGAGAGAAGAAGAGGAGGGGAGACGTCCTTGATTGACTAATGGAGTTTTTAGAAAGCTGATGTAATTACTGAGTAGCTTTAAATTTGACCACTCTCATGACAAAAATGATAAAAATGTTTTGCCTCCTCTGAGTTTAGTGAGTGTGCTCCTTTGTTTATGTTAATGACACAGCTCCTCATGCTTGGATGACTGTGTTCTCATGCTTGAAATAAACTTCGGCGAGGCTGCCGTCAACACTTCTACTATATTCCACCCATTGTGGTTCCCATAATGACTGCTTCTCCCATATTAAGTTCTCCAACCGCCGACCAGATGCTAATGGCTCACGCTGCTCTGTGTTGATTGACTATTATCTCACTGGCTTTCACGGCTCGTATAAACAGAGTTACAGTTGGGATGAGGCACAGAAAGCAAGCGTCTGAAGTGTTACTAGTCACATTCCTGCGTAATTAGTGCACACAGTGGTGTCGGGAAACTGCTCTGACGACGATGGTACGCAACGTTGCAGCAAATCAGGACTTGATGAAGTCTGACTGAAGTCATTTTAAGAGACACATGAGAGACATGACTGATGTTTCATTCAGCTATTATTGTTGTTATAAGTTGTTTGCCTTTTTTCAAAAGGGAGGGGCACGTGTTGAATGCCAGTACCAATGCTGGGATTCAAGATCTTTGAATTTGACCATTTTAATACCAAAATCACAGAATTTCTGTTTTTGTCAGGTTTGAAAAACCAACAAAACCTGATTGAGACACTAAAGCTTTCCTCTGAAATCCAAACTATTACTCAAGTTATTAGTTAAAGGACGAGACTGGAGTGATTCTGTTTCTCTTCTTTTTGGTAACTCCCAGGAAGTGACCAAAACCAACATTATCTGCGCTCACATGGACCCTAATGTTCCTCTAATAATCAGAACAACAGCCCAGTCGGAATAAAAATGCCTCATGTAAACAACTTAATCTGAAGAAACTGATCCAATTCGATCTGAATGAATTTTCAATCAGATGGAGAGGGGTGGTGTCAGGCCCGGGTTAAACAGACCGATGCATAATGCTTTATAACAATAATCATAACTAATTACTAGACTAATGTCAAAAATGCATTATAAATATCAGTGTAAGTCTAAGTTAGTCACTGTTAAAACATTTTTTTAAATATAATTTTACAGTGTTTTGTGTGCTGTTTTTGCATTGACTTAATCCAGGGTGACGAGATGAGAATGTGTGAAATTCAGGACAGGGGAGTTGGGGTAGGTGTGGTCATGTGGCGACAGTGAGCGTGGCCTCCATTACATTACATTCAATGTTAACGAACAGTAGAACATGTAAAAGTCCAAACGTAATGCCAGAATTGATCATTTATGTTCATTAAGTCAACTGACTGTCATCAGGACAAATAAACACAATGACTGTGTTGTATGCAACTGTGTGTGAATCATTATCCGTTAAATAATTTAATTTAACCATTTAATCAGTGCAGCGCCTACTGGATCCATCAGGGCGAAGCTTGTCAGATCCTTCCTTCTCCACGGCAGCCCACTCGCAGCTTTACTCTACACGGCAAAAAATATATACGATAATATAAATAACTAAAAACTACAGCAGCCATAAGTGACAGACTTTTACATTTCAAAAGGTAACCCTTCAGTCCCTGTTGTAGCCAATGGAGCACAAGAACAGTGCCCGTCTATGGAAACACTAAAGAATGTCTTACTATTTAATGTTTTATTTGACTATAACCAATCAATCAACTTGGATTTAGTCGAATTATCGGGACAAACAGGACAGGATTCAGGATTTAGGATGAAGGCTTGTAATTCGGGACTGTCCCACATTTTTCAGCATGTCTAGTCACCCTAACTTAATCACACTGTCTCCACTCTACGTGAAGCAAACAGTGATCACTTATAACAGAGTTACTTATTACCAGCTTATAGTCTGTTTGTTTGTTGAAATATTGATACTTGACCTTATAAATTATTATAAAATGATTTATAAGTCGTATTTTCAATATTGATTAAGTATAACTATAGACACACTGGAACACATTATAAGTATGTTTTTAAATTTATAATAGACACTGGCGTCATTATGAGTTATGATTATTGTGATTGTGAATACTTATAACTATTATTATACAGCATTATAGGCCATTATAACACATTATAAGTCATTTCATATTGCATTAAAAATGCATTATAGACACGGGCTTCATAGAAAGTGTTACCAAGAACTTTACTTGTTATATTTCAAACAGGTCAGACGCCTCACAGCGGGTCGAACCACTTTGTGCATGTCAAGAAATATATATCGTGATTAAATGCTCTGGGGCATGTTAACACACATCTTAGTGGAGCACTTTATTTAGCATCCATGCTAACAGATGGAATCTCCATGAAACCACATTTTATGTGTTCGTCCGTCTCTCAGTGCTTTCTGTCTCCCCTGTATTTTCTGTGCCATGCAGCCAAGTCCTAAAAAGACATATGTCTTTACAAGTCCCAAAATCTAATATCTCATTCATAGAAAAGGCTCAGTAATCTCCTTAAACAGCTGGCCACCCAGCTTCACTCTGTCAGGAGTAAACACTGCTTTTGTTGGTGACTACTTCCAGCAGCGGATTAAGACACACTTGTATTTCTGGCCCCAGGACGCTGTATGTAGAACCCGTCCAAGCCCAGAAGGGAGTCACCTCCAGCATTTCTTACTTGTCTCATTTTCACATCAACATTTCCCAGAGGAGGAGGAGTGTTTTAGTGAATAAGATTCTTGTCCCTGCAGCCAAGCGTCCGACATCCACAGCTGCGGCTGCAGACAAATGGAGAAGGAGTTGTCGTCAGTATTACATTTATATTTACACCTCCCGTTTCTCACACTTAATCAGGCTTATGCTCACATCTTTACATGATAAATGTAAGACAGTGTAACATACAGCAACCCCCCTGCTTCACACACACACACACACACACACACACACACGCACACACACACAGCTCCACAACCAGAGGCAGATCCCACACTTCTTTACTGTACATGTTAATAAAGATCCAGATCTCTTTGGATGTTTGTCTGTGTCAAAATCTAACCACAAGTGTAACCAGCTGAGCAGATGTCAGTTGTTATCTGCTTCAGATGCAGCTGGGTTTCTATTTTCATCGTATAAACCTAGAACAAATGTTAAACTCTCTCTCCACAGCAGTAAAAACGTGGAAGTAGCCGTATGATTCCAAATTTCCAGAGCTTCCATTTAAAAACAAAAAAAAAGCCCCAGGATTTCAGTAAGGTGATGAGTGGTCATGTTATCTGTTTCCCCTTTCAGGTGTGGTGAAATAAAACAACATGCAACATTTCTTTTATAACTTTATGACCTTTTTTTGGTAACTTTAACACTTTGTTTCCCCTTAAAGTTTCACCTCACAGCTGCATTGTATTTTGGAGGCAGTGGAACAATCTGTAAACACAAAACTGACATATTATCACCTTATAAAGAAGGTTGTGTGAATGTTTTGTTTTTGTTTTTTAAATTTCCGTAAACAACAGCAACAACATGGTGATGATAATCTGGTCGGCATCTTCGCATTAAAAAGTACCAGTCCATCAACTTTGACTGTGTGCGAGCACCATGCATCAATGACGTAAACACACAGTCCACCCCAGTCCTGCGCTCTGTCGGCCTGGAACACAGTCCACCTTTCAATTTCAACAGCTTGATCTGGGATGTTGGGGTGGAGTCAGCTCTCTGTAAAGATGTGGGCACAACAGTCTGGACCAGACATTAGCCAGGAGCAGCCTTAACTCCATCCGAAACCAGCACTAATCTTAAACCTGCACTCTCTTCTCCAGTGCTGATTAATTAATATTTCTGTCATTGGTAATGTTGCAAAATGTGGAGGAGCTACCGGCTGCTGCATGTGCGGCTGTTGCCTCGGCCATTTCAGAGTGCAGTGGTGCCAAAATTGAAATTATGGTAAAATGCTCTGTACAGCGAAGGGGAATTGCAGATCTAACCTGTTGTTAACATGAAATTATTGGCTAATGCAGCTTTCAGTAGCTGAAAAATCTGCTTCTGCTTTTGGAAATTCAAATAAAGATCTGTGTGTTTGGACAGTTGTTGGCTGTGCAACATGTCCTGGTTTTGATGGACACCCTGGTGGAGTTATGATGGTTTTTGTTTGACATTTGTATTTTACATCTTTAAGAAATCATTTTTTTCTGCTGTACATGAATATACAGTATGTTCCTCCGTTGCTACATGCCAATTGCTCCACTTCTAAACTGCTTCCTTCTTTCAGTAACCTGAATAGGGGACTCATCACAACGTTAGGAATCTGAAACTGGAAGTTAGGCGGTGAACTGTACTGTGACCTTGCTGTCTTTATTTGGAACTGAAGACGGGAAAGTAGAGGAAGAGAAAGAGAAAGAAAACAAGATGGAAGGAAAGAAAGCTGAAAAGGAAGAGAGTCTAGGAAGATGATAAAAAGGAGAGGGGGATCGTGGAGGGGAAAAAGAGAGAGACAGAGAGGGAGATGGAGATGGAGGAGGCATCGGGTGAAAACAGGAGGGTGGGGTAGTTTTAAAACAAGGAGGATCATGGGGTTACAGAGAGAGGGGGGGGGGCGAGAGAGGTTGCGGTAACATTGCTGACGCACATGTGAAACACGGAGGGGAGGGAGGCATGGAAAGGAATCTCTGGCAGGGATCACCAAACCTCGAGACGAGGTCAGAAAGCCACTGGCGACATGACGAACACACACGCACACACGCACACACACACTAGAGTAATAATAACAGTAAATAGTAGTTTAATAGGTGATAATCAATGATGGGGTTATGATCATGAAGCCAAGGGGAGCGAGGGAACAGAGTGGTGAACCCCCTTACACACACACACACACACACACCTTCAGAAGACATTATTTTTAATAAAAAGTAGAGTGAGGGTTTGTTTCTGTGGGACAGCCCTCTATCAGCACTCCTCTGTGTGTTGATGTGTGTGTGTTTACAGCTACATGCATTCTGACATTAGCCAGTGTGTTGAATGGATTACGTTTTGGCTGTTTGTTTGACAGTCTGAACGAGCCTTTCTATTGTGCAGCTTTCCACCATAAATGTCACACGCACACTGTTTTATGTTGTATATGTTTTCTGATTTGTCCGATAGCATGTGCACACACGTACAGATGCATTTGTGTGTGTGTGTGTGTGTGTGTGTGCCTCTCTGTGTCTGTAATGCTTGCGTGACCACTCGAGTGTTTTTATTTTTGCACAGGGATGTGAATACATGCATCTGTGTGTTTGCGTGTGCACTCTCCCTGCAAGTGAGACAGATAGACGGTCTCATCGGTATGTATACAGGCTGCGTATGTGTGTGTGTGTGTGTGTGCGGTTGCATGCTTATGTGAACATGTGTGTGTGTGTTCTGGCCAGTCGGAGCGTGGGAATGTGGTGAAGGATTTCTGTGGTATTTTTAATGTTTGTTATTAAATATTACCACAAGGGACCATGACCAAACCCCAGACACTCCTCCTCCTCCTCCTTCTTTCTCTCCTCCTCCTCCTCAAATAACAATGAAACCAAAAAGACTCACGAGTCGGTTTAAATAAATCTGACACTTCAGAAAAAGGCCAAACAAACTAAGTCAGAACCAAAGTACGGCAGGGTGAAAAAGTCAAAATATCCAGGGTAACCCAAGAAGACAAGCCGAGAAGTAAAGCAGCAGCAGCAGCAGCAGCAGCAGGTGGAGACGTCAGGGTGGGAATGATGAACAACAGGTCTGTTCACTCACAGGTTATAAAGGAGAGATGGAGAGAGCCATGTCATGATAGGTGTCTTATTGAGACCGAAGGCGAAGGCGTGAACAAATCGCCCAACACAGAGTTATGAAGAAGGAGGATGTAATTCTTGTTCCAGAAATAAATTTAAATTAATTTTCCCCATGATGTAACATAACTCACACACAGTTGAAGTAGCTATTTTCAGTCATCAGTACAAAAGATGAACAACTGACTGAGAAAGTTTTTTTTTTTCTTTTTATGAAAAAGTTAAAATTCAGGTACAAACCTATTGATAAGGTGCAATTTAACAAGAGAAAACTGATTTTACAACGCCCAGCATAATTAGTTTACCTTTGAACTGCTCCTGCTCTGATTTGCACCTCTAACCAGCCTCTTCTCCATGACAACAGAAGGGAATTGCTAATGGGTATTGTAGTATTCATATCCGTCTGCCGTGCCAAACAAAGGACAAAAGGACAAAACACGATCCGTCCAGGAAGTTGAAATAATAAAAAAAATACATGTATTAAGAGAGCTGGATACGATGTCTCTTCTTAGCCTTGCTGCCAATTTGTCCCAGTATTCACTGGGTTACTGCAAAGAAAAAAAATCTGCAGTGGGCTTCAGCTAATCGCCTGCTGGCTTTAGCTTCAAATGTAGTGAATAAATGTCTTTTCTCTAAATTCTCTTTTCTCTCACTTTTTTGTCTTTTTTCAGTCTTTTTAACCCAATGACTTTGTTTTTTGGACTGTAATTAGTGTAACAGCGTCATACAGCTGCTAGCATGCACATGGTTGGTCTTGTTTCATGTAGTCTATTATTTATTTTCAGTACATAAATCCACCATAAAACTATATTCCTACTATATTCCCACAAACTGGCGACTACTGAGACTGTTGATGCCGACGAAACACACCAGATACCACCTGATACCAACAGCGTTATACAATCGGCTCACAAACCTGAAGCTGGAACCAACAGTCAGAATTCTTACACAGACATAAAAAAAAAAATAATTTTCGACCTGACAAACATTGTAAAATTATTCATCATAATGATGTTTTTAAGGAAAAGAGATACTTTTAGTCCTTTCTACAAGCTCTGTCGATGTATTATGTTCCAAAATTCAATTTTTCCATAATTTATTATCTTACATTTCATCGCATGACAGTCTACTAGCTTCAGTCCCATGAATCACAGAGGGAGTGAAAGTCGGCTGAGAACCAGACTGATGTTGTGCTGGTCAGGTTGTAGTCATAAAAACAGGACTGGGAGTGCTGAGATGCAGCCGAAGCAGCTTTTACAGTGATAAGCAGAATAAGCAGTGAGAGTGTTTATCTGATCCTCCCTGCTCCACACTGCTGATGGCTCTACAAGATACCAACAATGTTGTAAAAGTACATTGTTGCATCACTCCAGCTGATCACCATCTCCTCGCTCTTGTCTTCGTCTATCCATCCCAAATGTGAACCCAGGGGTCCGTTGGGGCGCTCGATCATTTACCAGAAGTTCACCAAGAACATCAGAGACACTGAGAATGATGATGAATATTCTCATGTGCACTTGACTGCCTCTTACAGTATGTCCCACCTACTCTGGAGTCAAACATAAAAAGGAATAAAACTTTCCTCATGATGATGAACATCTTACATTGAAGAGTTCATGATAATAAAACGTTCATGTAAACCATTTCAAAGCACAGCACCTCATTCCTCAGACTGCAGTTTGGCTCGTCTGGCTTCAGGCTACATTGTGCTCTCTTGTCAGGGAAGAGAAGTTCAAGTTTTGGGTGGAGCCGACAGATGGAGGGATTCATACCATACAGTAAACATTTTTTTCCCCCCTGCTTAACCAAATGCAGAAGTCATTATTTTCCCTTTTCCTCAGCAGAGTGCTTCCATCCTCAAACTCTCACACCATTGAAATTCAGTTTCCAGACGCTCTTTTTTTCTTTCTTTTTCTATGGTATGGTATCTTCAATCAGAAATCCAACCCAGCTCTTCCTCTTGTCCTAAACGCTTGGTATGTGTATCGTTGCGGTGAAGCATGTGGTTGATTTCCTGCCGAGGCAGTTATACAGCAGATCATAGGTCATATAAACAGGAATTCAGAAATACTCTGCAGGAGGGCCTATTTTTAGTTGAATATGAGCGCTGCTTTTTTCCTTCTGTTTTCCAGAAACGGCTGATGGAAATCTTCCAATGACATGAGGCATCCTTTATTGTTTGGCATGGTTGCGATGCTTTTTTGTAGCTTTGGTAGGGGGCCTTCTGTGCCATTGTGTAGTCAAATAGTTCCTTTTCATCCCCATGTCATGGTTTCTTTTTTACTTAACCCATAGGAAACCATGGTGACACGCTTGTGACAAACACTTGAAATGTCCTAAAATGGGTCTGGGTTCTTCTGGGTTAAAGGAGCACTGTGATAATAAGTGATTTTTTTTATTTATGCCTGAACAAAAAAAAATATAATTCTGAGTTTGTATTATTACCCCATTAATATTGTAGATATTAAAATTCTGAGTTTGAATTTCTTCTCCAAAACTACACAGTGCTCCTTTAATATCAAGATATTTGAAGCATGTCTTCAGAGAAGTTCCAAAAATACCCTTTTAAGATAATTTTTATGCTGCACTCCCAAGTGTACTTTTCCAGTGTGTGTTCACAATGTTGACTCATGTCACAAACTTTCGACAGGAGTCCTCACTTTCCCCCATCAGCCCCTGTTTTCCTTCTCATGTCATCCATCTGTTCCCAACTTTCTCCATTCCTCTGTTTGTTCTCCTCATCTCCGACTCGCTGCCTCTCAGCTATCTTTCTTCTTCTTCTTCTTCTTCTTCTTCTTCTTCTTCTTCTTCTTTTTTTGTTGTAAGAAGCATGTGAGAGAGCGCAATCACGGAGACTCCAAGCTTTTCCGCACAAGCAGCCAAATTTATCCTCGTGGTTTTCCGCATGTTTATTTTGGGTTCTCTTGAGGGACGACATATCTGCGGGAAAACCAAACGGCCCGGAGCGGGTGCTTTCCCTCAGGGGATCATCGCGGCGGCGCAGGGTAAAAATAGGAAAGTCTTTTTTGGGGAATGGAATTAAGGATTGGTGAGCATCTCCCGAGGGTCCCACTCTCTGAAGGCTGGGACAGGACGGGAGAGATCATCACTCATTCATTCCTTTGTTTGTTTGTTTGTTTTATTCCTCCATTTCCATAATGCAGAGCATGTGAAAACAACAATTTGGGTCTTGTTTTAGACACAATAGAAAAGCACCACAGCAGCCGGTCGCCATTTTTAATATCACTGTAATTTCTCCAAACAATTAGCACTGATAATTACTTTGCCCAAAACACTTTTTTAATAGATTAAACAAATCACTCCTCGTCTCCTCCTCCTGCCGCTGTATGTAAATCTGCTCCTCGGGGATAATTAATCTCTGTCATCTCTTTTTAAAACTCTTCTCCACTCTCCCTCCTGCTTTCCTTTCAGCTGAACTCGATGGCTGTCACTGTAGGATGTGTGTGTGGGTTGGGAGGAATTCTGGGATAGGAAAAAGCCTCCTCCGCTCTGACTTCTTGGTTTGACCTGTGTTTAACATGATGTCTGCTACGGCAATCTACTACTACTACTACCGCTGCTGCTGCTGCATTCATGGAAACAGTTCCTGTGCAGGGTGGGCGACCTGCTCAGATTGCATCAAGGGGGATGGTGGGCGAGTAAATTGTTTTCTTCACCCAGAGTCTGACTGCAGCTAACCTGCAGAAGTCTTTATAATATTTGACTTTGCTGATACTGGCCTCCATCCAGAGCTGTCATCGATATTTTGTGGAGGTTCTTCCCTGTGAAACCTTTGACCTTTGACAATTCGTTCTTCGCTTAAAGGCAGTGATGTGAGTTTCCAACCAGTCAATGAGTATGAAAGCTCGCCTTGCCATGAAGCTGTCAACACACCAGAGAAGAATGTTAGTGCTTTCAGTGGAGGGGTTTTGTGCCTCGTGTTGGTCTAAATCCTGCAGCTGAACCTTGAATATTTGCAAATATTCACCATAAAAATCATCAAATCATCCCTGTCTCAACACTCTTTACTTCACCTAATGCAACGGAAATATATGTAACATATATGTAGATCATATATCTTTTTTATTGATTATTTGTGTCAATTAAACAGTGATGACAATTTATTAACCTTGTAATTCAAATTACAATGATATGAAGAGTTGACACAGGCTCAAGTTTGGAATATGTATTCAAATATATATTCAGTAATGTATTTGTAAGAAATACCATATATTTACCAAAAACATTATCTAATAATATATGCAAAATATTTGCATGTAATACTGTTTATCTTTTAATACATTTCAGTAATTATTTGTATTTTGTAATATATTCTCGTAGCAATGACAATATATTGTCATGCATTGAAATAAAATTAGATATTTTTCAACATATTATATTTTTCAGTATATGTCAATATATGCGTGTTACTTTAGGGCGTGTTAGAAAACAAATAAACACATTCAAAATGTTAAGAATGACAAATTCTGAGTTTGAATTTCTTCTTTTAAACTACATAGTGCCACTTTAAAGAGGCACTCTGCAGATATTACATATATCAGTCAGTTTTCTAGTCATGACAAGTACTGCTTTTATACTTTTTGTACTTTTTTATACAATGTTATTATGTATTATGTGACTCTGCAGGACATTTGCAGAAGAAGAAGAAGAAAAAAGAAATAAAGTCCAATGATGTCATAGTGTGGTCATCAGGATAAACTCAGGTTGTCTCAACATATAGCCTATGTGAGAAACTAGAGATTTAAAATAAGTGAGCATTTACCAGGCAGCAGCTCGGGCCTAATGGATGGCTGCTATTAAGGTGCATTAGGGAAATGTGCAGCACTGCTGAAGTTTGACGTATATTAGGGACAAAGTCAATATTAATGCTGTCCTGAAAACCATTTTTGGGAAGAATTTCACAATGTGTCCGTATACAGTTTCCAAGACAAATATAATGTCTTTATACATACAAGCATAATAGGTTTCAACTACAAAAGTCAATCCAAATTTCAAGAAGAGCAGGAGATGTGCATTCAGTTCACAACTAGCATGTTTCTTTAAATAAGATGATTGTTGGAGGACCTGAGAAAGAAATGAGGAAACAATCATAATTCTGAGACAAAAACCTTTTATTTCACATGGTTTATCTGCCTTTTGGCCCATTTTGGGTGCGGCCGACACAACGTCTCCTTCCTCTTCAAAAATAAAAAATAATTAAAAAATAACAAGTAAAATCCCCAAAGTATTCAAATACAAATATACAAATAATGATTTAATATTTCAGGTCAGACTTTGTCAGGATAGGTTGAGCTTTGATAATAAAGTTGTCCCTGAACCTACGCTGTAAATTCTAAAAGTTGGCTTTACTTTAAAAAAGTCAGGAAACTGATTTCATCAGAATTACTAAGTAAAGAAGACAATTAAAGACAAAAAAAACTTTCTTTTTTTTTGTAAAGTCACTTTGCCAGATTGTATTCAACATGCAATACTAAAGTGCTGGAACACTCTTAGCATATATAAGCAAAACCCAGGCATGCTAGTGACCAGTCAGTCACTATCTATTGCATAAGAAAAGTGGTAATAACAGCAGTGTATGTTCTTTATTCTTTATAGAGTTGAATCTAAAATGACAAATCATCATCAAAGTGTGATGGTGAAACAGCTCAAATCTGCTCTTTTCAGTGACAATAGTATTAAAGTGATCATGTCCAGTCTCATCTCGCCTTGTCTTGTAATTGACACTCCTAATTGCGTGGGCTGATGTCTGAGCAGACATTTAGTTGGAAACAAAAAGGGGATGTCTGTGGTTGGTAGCTGTTCTGTTGCCATCAGCAGTTACTGGTGTGAGGCAGAGTGGAGATATGTGGTGAACTGGGGCAGAAGTGTGATACATTAAAAAAAAAAACTCAGGGAAAACAGCAGTTTAAGAGTAGAAACCACAGGAACAAAACATTACTTTTAAGATGAACAACAGCTGAAATATAGTATTGTATCACGACTGCCATCGCTCACTTTTCTTTAGCATGTTGCCTGCGAGCGGCTTTATGTCCACGTCAGCACTGACCACAGCTTTCTTCACTCAGCCGGTCACTTGGGTGTGGCTAGGACTGAGCAGGCTGCTGTCACTGTGACTAATAAGAAACATGTGCACGTACACAAATATCAACAAATGTACAGACGGTTATATGTTGCACAAGAACACTGGCGCTTGGGCTCAGGCGTGCACAAGTCCTAAAGGGGGGGTGGCAGCGCAGTGCATTCGTTCGAGTGTTTGCAGGAGAAATTCATATTCAAAACATCGTTTGGATTCTGTTTGATATACAAAGTGGTTGTGTGAAGGCTGCGGCAGTGATTGGAACCAGAAACAAGGAGAGCATAGAATCACAACACCTAGAAGGAAGACACAGATGTTCATTAAAGACTTTATATGGTATTAGAGGAGCATAATCAGCACAATGTGAGTCAACATGGCTGCTAATTATGACGTTATTGTACTTAAAGTAAAATAATTGTTTAAAATAACCCATAAAATATGATGTTTGACTTCTTGTCAGATATTTGATTGTCATTTTGTCAAAATAAAGCTGCTGTAAGTGATATTTTTCTATTAAAATGGGTGTTAAATAACTCCATATACCAACAGTGATCACTGTTATAGAGTGTTTGGTCTGTAACACATGTCTCTCCTCCTCCTGCTCATGCAGTGAAAGAGAAAAGACATGTTCTGGTATCCCTGCCCCCTTTATCCAATCAGGACAGAGAACTCCATAACGAGGCGGTCCTGTCTGCTCATGAACGTGAAGAGCAGGATCCTCCTGTTTGCTGCTATGTCTGGTGATTGCTGCTGTGCTTTCATTTGGCGACGCAGAGAGGAGGGAGGAGATTGCTAACTGTAGAACGGACAATAAGTTAGTTAAAATGACAACAAAGCTTAGAGCAGCTATAATAATTAGTGCACCGGTGAAAAAAGGTCAGACAAGACAAGAAAACAATCTTTCTGACGGTTTTTATTCTGTAGTTATATCCTCTTGTGTCTTGTTGCCACTTTCTACTTCCTTCTCACCTGTGATCCCAGTGCTCTGTTTCCCTCCTGTGCTCCTTCCCAGCCTGATTTCCCCCACACCAGTCTCACATCAGCCTCATTAGCACTGCCCTTCTTCAGTGTCTCTCCACCTGCACCTCATCCCCTCATTATTTGAGTTTGTATTCAAGCCTGTGTTGTTCCCTCACTCGTTGTTGGTGCATCTTTATTCACCCTTGTGTCAGTCCTGCTCTTCCTGTGCTCCTGTGCCTGTTCCCCTGCTCCCCGTGTCCTTGTGTTCCTTATTTGTTCCCCGTGTTTCTCTGGTTTGTCCTCAGTTTTTGTATTACTTTTGCATTTTTTTCTCCTCCGTTTTTTCCCTCTGTGTGTCTTGCATTTGGGTCCTTTTGTGTAAATTGAGAAAGTTCCAGTTTCATATTTACTTGACGGACGTGTGACTGATATCAGTCTACTCATCTAACTCTCAGAAAGAAAGTGAGTAAGCGTACTCCCCAAAATGTGAAACTATTCCTCTAATGTAGAATGTTAACAAACAGGAATCAAATACTGGAGCCAGCCAGACTGTCTTTTCTGAAATTATGAAAGAAATGAAACATGACATCCAGTGATTCATTACCTAACACAATGCATGACCTAGAAGGGAGACCAAACATTAGTTATCACTTTGAAGTTTTGATTTCTACCCAAACATATACAAAAATAAACTAAAAACCAAAGTGAAAACAATATGATGCAGCAAATACTATAAAATGAAACCAATCCCATAAAAAGTCTAATGATAGAGGCGCAGAGACAATAAGGAAAACTGGCTGACTGTCACAGGCATTTAGTGTAGTTGAACTAAATCTCCAAGATACTCTTGACTTCCTCAAGAAAATGGCGGTCAGGTCACCAGATAAATGTTTGATACTGTACATTTGGTGTTGTGGTGGCGGCATGTCAGCTTAACATAACAGCTAGGCGAGACAGCTGCCAAGTGAGAGTCCAGTGTTTAAGATGGTATTTCAATATTTGTAAGCAAGAAACCACGTGATATTTTTGACAAATCATTTGGACATTCTCCATCTGTGTTAGTGGCAACAAAAGATGTATTTTTGATGAGACGTGGGGACAATTTGCAGCCAAAAACGGGAATTTCCAGCCATGTCAGTGCAACAAAACTTGGTATTTTTGCAAAGACAATTTGCAGCAGTGTTTGTGGCAACAGGTAGGCTAAAACATTTTGTTTTCCTAACCCTAACCAAGTGGTTTTGTGCCTCAACCTAACCAGAGCATAAGCACAGTGCTGTCACAACTTAAAGTTGATAATCGAACGTAACGAAACGTAAAGTTGCCACATCAAGAGACTTAGTTTCAACATCAAACATATGTTTTCAACACATCTGTGGTTTTACATTGCAAACATTTATTCTGTCGATCGGGTTGGGATAAGGCCATGAAGCAGCTAAGCTTCTCCATGTATAGTCTTCGCAAAGTAAGTCCTTTTTCACAGAACACATTTTAACATGTCGCAGCAGGAAAAGCACAGTTGTAAATAATAAAATGAACGATGGCAGAAACTCATGGCGTTGTTTGTGCTGACTCACTGTCACACTGTTTTGACATGCTGGCACACTTTGATACAACAGAACCATTGTTAATGTTATTAGTAACACCTGGGAAATTCCTGCGATGAGTCAATATGTCTGCTGTAAAAAGGCCTGTGGTGCAGATGAACTGAACTTGACAAAATTAGTCCAGCTTAACATTTTATTTATGTATTTGTTTATTTGTTTATTTGAACATCAGCATAGAAATGCAAACATGTAAACATGCCAGGTCTAGCAAGAATGCTGATTTATATCCGTAGTTCTTAGACAGGTAACAAAAACAGTAACATTACAAGTAACAACATGCCAAATATACAAAACACTAAAACAAAGGGTTTTAAGGATACTGACCGAATTACGTTGGAAATACTGAGTATCAATTCACGTTAAATCAAATGCAGTGCAAAGAGAGAGCCAGATGTCGCTCCAGCAACAGCAAGTCAGGGCAACACTATAAAAATTTGTAATGCAAAATACAAAGGTGACATCTAACCTAAGGCGAGATCTGGTCAAACATAAAATATATGTTGAAAAGCTAAAAAGTGTACCATGTTTCATAGTGTGGAAGCCAGGTCTGCTGCAGCAGCCGCAGCTGGTGTTAGCACGCCCTGCAGCCAGAGCTGTGCTGGTTCACAGAGAGTCTAACCCTCCTACATGATGAACGAAGCAGCGACATCTTCATCCACAGCTCCATGTAATTAATTAGCAGGCTGGAAAGGTTGTTGTTGGAGATAACTGGACTTTTCTCCTAGCATTTTGACTAGCGTTAGCCAAAACTTTGACATTCCTTTTTTCCATTTTTTACAACTGAAATTACATTTTTGTTATTACAGAGCAAATTTACATTCCCGAAAACAGGCACCACTGGGTCCCCATACCGAATTCCAGGTGGTGGCGTTGATTCAAATGTGAACAGTACCCAGCCCTACATATAGAGACACATTTCTCTGTACTTTGTTCAATCAAGAAAACACACTTGAGATTTGAATGACAGGCTGGAGTTGGTTGGGTCAAGTTGGTTGGATTTTTTTAAGCTTATGGAAAATATGATTTGAAGATCAACATAACGTGTATTTATAGTTTCTCCACTCACTGAATTGTTTGTTTAGCTGTTTTCATCATCTATAATTGACTCTGTCATTTAAACCTCTAAACAGAGTGGAGAGCATTCCTGGAGTTCCTTTTTTTTTTACAGGTCAGGAGAAGGTCTCCGCCCTCCGACCTGGTCAGAGGATTAATGTGTTTTTAAAAGCTTCTTGTCACCTCAGATACTGAAGTCAGTGGAACTACTGCTGGACAGATGTGAGGACAGATATCATACCAATTATGATTTACCTTTAAATCTTTAACGAACCTCTCGATCAGCTTAGATTGCAGCCTTTCAGAGAGACAGTGTAGTATCAATCAATCCTACAATCAGTTTATGAAATGCATCAAATTCATCATCGCGACACAGACTGACCCGGAGGTGGTTTTGGGCTTCACTGGTCTAAAAGTACCTGGATCCCACAGTGAGTCCTGGTCTAGAGGACTGTAAATCTGTGTGTGTGTGTGTGTGTGTGTGTGTGTGTGTGTGTGTGTGCGCAGCCACAGAGTCAAGGTCCCCCATCAAAGAGGAAATGACTTCACGAAACCGTGAGGCCTCTGCAGTGCCTGGGGGGAGGGCTGGTATGCACACACACACACACACACACACACACACACACACACACACACACCTGCAAAGATATGCAAGCATGCATGAATGTGCACAGCAGGCTGCCACACACAAATGCACAATTGCACGCGTAAAAGACACAAGCAAACAAAACAAGGCACACATGAAGGCACTTTAAACAGACGCACACACACACACACACACTCCGACCTGTCACCTCCCAGGTCGGGTGCTGAGTGTGTTATTTATTTTAGCCAGCCTGTGTGAGAGTTAAAAATGGAATGTTTCAGCTACATAAAACACTTCCTGTTTTGACGACTCCCTCACTGAGCTGTTCCCTCAGCTAAATAGTCCCAGAGCACCACGTAATGACAGTCTGACACACAGGAAGAATGTGTGTGTGTGTGTGTGTGTGTGTGTGTGTGTGTGTATTTGGGTCTAAATAAACTGTGTACGTTGACACAAGGTCCTCTTCTTGTATGTGTTAGTGCACATTCTCTCCACAGTGGTTGATAAGCTTGTTGTCCTTATTTGCACGGCGTGTCTGCCTTCATTTTGTGTGTGTGTATACGTGTGTGTGTACGTGTGTGTGTGTGTGTGTGTAACAAAATAACAGGAAGAAAACATTGTGCTTCATTTGAAGTGTACCTCAGGGCGGACACTTTTATGTTACCGGACTATCATTTCCACTACATTTACATGTAGCAGACACTCTTAAAATAGCACCTCCAGATTTTTCTGTATTTTTTGGGAAATGATATTTTCTCAACCTTCAGGTCAGGGCCCACATTTGGGCTGCACGTCCCACTCTTGCTGGACGCCCGAATGAGTCTCTTGGGTCAATAAAACAACACTGAGATGTACTGTAGATAGCCTTTACATTTTTTAGTGAAATGTATAATTAAGAGAGAGTTTATAACCCCCTGCAAGCCCTGGAGGTTCTGCAAAGGAAAACTGAAACTGCTCTTGTTTGCTGGTGCTGAAGAAACTCCTCATAAGACACTTTTTCTTTCTTTGATTTGTCTCCATTTTGTAAGTGGCAGTTTAATGACAGGGAGGTTATTGAAGCAACCCTGAACGTCCATCTGCTCCTTTACAGCTGCAGATTGGCCACTTGTGCTGGCAAATCCCAGCTGTGAATGAATACAGCTCTATGAATGTCAGGGATGGGTGCTGGAAAGACATAAAAGATACAGTTAAAAAGAGATTTTAAAGTCATGGAAACAGCATGAATTAACTGCAGTTCAAAGTTTATGGTTAAACAATGGTTTCTGACCCAGAGCTGCTATTATAAATTGCGATTAATCTAAGAAAATGAATCTCCAACTGTTTTGATAATCGGTTCATAGTTTTTTGTCAGTTTTGGAGCACAAATGCCAACAACAGTATATATATGCACACAGTCACAGCTTCTCAAATGTAAAAATTGGATGCTTTACCTTGGCCTATGTAACAGTATATTGTATATCTTTGGGTTTTGACTAGCTGCTGTAAGTATTGTCTTTGTTCGAGCTAACCTCCTGTCCATTTTGCAGTTAGCAATCCCCCCCCTCCTCTTTACATGATGAACGTGGAGCAGTAATCGCCAGACATGGCAGCAAACAGGAAGATCCTGCTCTCCGCTTGTTCCCTGGGCAGACAGGCCTGACCTGATCAGACCTGATTGGACGAAGTTGGCAGGGATACCAGAAAGTTTATTTTCTCTTTCACTGCATGAGCAGGAGGAGGAGAGACATGGGTTACTGACCAAACACTATAACAATAATTACTGTTGGGATATAGAGCAAATTAACACATATTTTACTAGAAAATTATCACTTACAGACGCTTTAATTGAATTAAACAATCTGAACTCACCTTTGGGCTCTGGTGGGCAATTATACAGGGCATGCTTCATGATTCTTTGACATTTTATAGACAAAGCAGTTAACCAAACATCAGACTAAATAACTTGTAGATTTCTTGATAATGAAAAATAATCATCAATTATCAGATAGAAAATAGTTGCAGCCCTGATCTCACCACAAGGTTCATTTATTAGCTGTTCTAGAGCACATGATCTTCATCACATCCTCGATAACAGATGGAGTTTGTCTGGTTGTCATGGACTTGTAGACGTACAAATAACATTTTTTCTTAGCACTTTAAAGAGCTGCTTGGAGCCATTTTATGTTTTTATTTTCCTGTGGTTTTCTATTGTTTTAAAACAAGTCCAGTCCAAGTTTAGGAGAATGCTGCGACGCTGTTCAGAAATGTTATGCAGACTACAAAACTTCACCCGCCTTTCCATCGGCCCGGGGGTGAGTAAATAATGACTGAATTTTCCATTTTGGGTGAACCTTTCCTTCTCTTCCTTTCTCTTCTATGTTGGCCTGAAAGCTGAGGTTCAAAGTTCATTCTTGACCTTGGAGGAGGCACTTGCACTGGCACTTTAATGGGAGCTTTTGATTCCCATTAAAGGTGCAATATGTAGGAATCAGCCACCGATCGGAATTTATACAAACAGGGGGCAGCATATAACCAAGTTACTGGTTTTATGTTGCTGCTATTAGCAAGTTAGCTCACTTAGCCGTGCATCTAGTGGTCTGGACTGGGAGCTCATAGCACCAGAGGAGTGCTGGTGATATTCCTGCAACACAATACGTAGACTTTGTAGCGTCAATACTGTTATATCTTCAGTTTGTGTTGATAATGTCAGCTCATTTTTGAATGTTTTCAACTTAAAATTCTTACATACACATTTATTATTAAAATAGGTGTTAAATAACTCTATTCCAACAGTAATCACTGTTATAGAGTGTTTGCTCAGTAACTCATGCCTCTCCTCCTCATGCTCATGCAGTATAAGAGAAAATAAATTTGCTGGTATCCCTGCACACTTCATCCAATCAGGAAAGAGAACTCCATAAAGAGGCAGTCCTGTCTGCTCGTGAACGTGCAGAGAGCAGGATCCTCCTGTCTGGTGATCACCGCTCCACGTTCATGTGGTGATGTGGAGAGGAGGGAGAGGATTGCTAACAGGTGGAGCTGTTTCAAGCTGACGTGGTTGAGAAGTGCTTGAAGTTCCATAAAGATTGGGCAACTGCAGCTGCTGACGAAGGTCATATAGAGATTTTTTTTTCCGAAATCAGGTCTCACGAGGCAAACTGGAAGGGGCGTGACTTCAACTCTCTATAATCTGCTCCAGAATAACTGCTAAATCTACTGAATCACAGCAGCATCGATCACATTTTGTTTGATGCAACAGCAAATTAACAAGCACAATAAATGTAGAAGATGAGAGGGTACCAAGCTAAAAGTTCTCCAGCTTGCACCTTAAGACATTGTTCTTTTCGCCTGAAGATTTATTCACCTTGCAAACCTCCTTTGTGTAAGATTTCCATTCCACAGATATGATTAAAAACAGATAATCATCTAATGGAAGAAGTCCCACATCCAGATGTGTGCTCATGTGATTTTTGGCGAGGTCCCTCCTATTCTCATTTAAATCACTCACAGGGAAAATATGAACTCCTGCAGAGACGAGCGAGCTGCTGCAGATTACATCTTTTACACGTGTGACACTGTTGACTTCTGGCTCAGTGAAGGTACAGGTGTTTCCGACAACAAAGTGTCTGATCACAGAGACACACACACTGCCTTTAAACCACGAGCCCACCGCCAAGACAAACCAACATATAGACACTTACTATAGAGCTTTTCATGTATAGGGTCCTTGATGCTGCTGCTGATGTTATCTGTACACACACACAAACACTACATGCAAGAAAACACAAAAATCTCTCTTTCCGTCACATTTGTCTCTCTCACCCACAACTCTATCTTTATCTTCACACACACACAAACACACACCTCGCTTGACAACATTTTGGCTCTCTCGACCCCTACACACTCGCCCACACACACAAACACACAGTCCTCCTTCCCTTTCCCTCCGTTGTCTCTAATCCCTGCAGCTGTTGCTCTTACTCACACTGCTGCCTCCTCCAGACAAAACCTCATCTGTGTGTGTAGACATGTGTGTGTGTGTGCGGTGTGTGTGAGAGAGAGAGAGAGAGAGAGAGCTACAGATAGGAAAAGCTAGATTCTGAATGAAGGAGGTGGGGGAGACGTGAATGAGAGGATGGGAGATGGAGAGGCAGGAGGAAAAATCCCCTTCCAGTTTCCCCCTGAGAGAGCCTCCGTCCTCCCTTTCTCCCAGACCCATTGTGTTCCCTCTTCACCTCCTTCCTCCGTCCATCCATCTCCACATCCTCGGCAAATCCGTGCTCGGCATTCGGATATCGCAAATCTATCAGCCCCATCTGGCTTCGTCAAGTAGAGAGTTGGCTGTGTGTAAATAGTATCTAAATATATAACAGGGATATTATGTCTCTGAAAAGACGGCTGTGGTTTGGATGGAGTTCATTTCTGTCTTGCTCTGAGTGAACAGGCTGATAAAGTAGATATGTTTCTAAATTAAGATACATGGACACAGGAAATGTCTTGTTTTTAGCTCGATTTTCTATTTTGGTCATTTTTATCGTCTCAATTATTTCTTTTGGCTCAATACCAGAACATTAAGTATCTGTTTTTATTCACTTCTGGCCAGTTTGAAGGTTCAGTAACACAGCATGTCGTTCACAGCCACTACAGTCCAGATCATTAAATTGCTGGTATCTTTTTTGGCTGGTGGGAGATCTTCGGAAACCCCCTCACCCCACACCTTTCCCATGTTGGAATTTGGTTGGCTGGGTCCAACGGCTTCTTTAACTTTCCAACTAGCAATCAGAACCAAGATTTTCTCTCTCTCAAACATTCATTTTTCACTTGTTACACAATTATTTCTGTCACTTTTCTTGTGTACAGTGCAACACTATGACAACCTTCCAGGAGAGACAGTCTGAAAATGGGTGTCTCCATAATTTGCAATTCATTTTGTTTTTTCCTTTAATATGACAACACGCTTCAGGTGTGGCCACATACTTGAGTCCAACACATTGTCTGGACTGGTTCTTTTCAACAATAGATATGATAGGTAGGGCTACTGAGTCTGTAAAACCAGTGAAATAAAGTTCTCAGTGGTGGTGGAAGTCGAGAAAATGACCTTGATGATGTGTTTGAGACCATACTTACAACAAAAAGTTTGCATTACGAACTGAGGTCATGAAGCTTGAAGATGTGGCATTAGCTGACTGAGAGGGTCAGTGAGTTAGCTGCATTATGGGAAATGTATAATCCATTATTTTTGGATCTTGATCAAGAGGCAACCTCCGGGGCTAAAAATGAAGCCAACGTAGAAGTGGCAAAAAATGCAGTACTTCAAACGGTCCACTTGAGGCTGTCTCCAAAAGAGAGTCAATCCCCAAGAGACCCCGTGTTGAAAATGCCAATCTTTACAGCAGAAATAAACATGTTTACAGCAACTGTAAATTGGGTGAATTTTTATATAACTCACTCATTTAAATTATATTAAGGCTCAAAGGATTCTCTGAGTGACAGCCTTCATTCAGCCTTCCTCAGTTCCACCCACACTCCACCTCTATGGCCATTTTTGGATTAGGCGGGAGCTTGGCAGAGTCAAGCACTACCAAGATGCTGACGGCCGGAGCATTTTATCATATTAGACATGTGTGCAAAATTTGAGGAAATTCCCTCATGGCGTTCAATCACAATATGACTAAATCAGCCAGACCAAATCTGGAGGTGACTTGCTAGCTTAAACAAGCTCAGCGACCGCTACAAGTACAGTAGTAGCCCTTGTTAGCAATTCTTTCCTCATAAAAAGTGATTCAGAAATGAATGATGCTTATTGCACTATTATTAAAGTCCACCAGCTCTTCCTACATAATATGATACTGAGATTCCATCCCCATGTGGCCACACTCAAGCTGAGGAGAACATTTCCTAGTATCAGGTATAAATGTAATTGCCTATGATCAGATGTCCAGATAATACACCCAGATACAGATCATATTAGTGTAAAAGAGGTCTGCTGCTTCCCCTCTGACAGTCCTTTTTAAATCTGTCTCTCTCGTCCCCCAACTTTATGAAGGTTGCCCTCGGTCTACTATCCTCAAAATCCTTTCGAAAGTGCAGAGTCTTACCAACATTAAGACCAGAAATTAACCAACTCTAGTCATTATTTAGCCACAAGTTGATGCTTGTATTCACCACCTCTGTTTCCAGCTGGTGAAAGTGACTAAAATCTACTCTTCAGCCCATTTTTCAGGTGGTACAATGGCTTCCAGGCTCATTGCATAACACTCTGCCTCTGTATAAATCACCCACAGGTGCTGCCACTGTATCCACAGAGCTGCTGTATAACTAGTGTGTCATTTTAATGGACTATATCAAATGTGCTTGTCATATCCAGATGTCTAAATTCACAAATGCTATCGCATGGTAGACCCTAAATTACACATACATCAGTCTGTGCAGATGCTACGGCACACTGTAATGCTCATTTTCTCTTCACAGGGATCATAGGCTGGTTGACACGCTTGTTTATACTCAGCCATCAGTCACTGTTAGATCTCTTAAATAGTATATTAGTGACCTTTTCATTCATGTATAGGTTAATTTCCCTTCTTCTTCATTTTGTTCTTCTCTGACAGAGGAGATTTTATGTTCATTCAGTAATTTCCAACACTGTTTTATGACTCTGTTGCTGTTCTAAACAGCTGTAATGTGCTGGACAGAATAAACTGTCTTCACTGCCTCCATGACACTTGTGTACATCACTGGCAGCATCACATACACACTGATGTTTGGATGAAACCAGGGTTTATTTACATTCACGTAAGGGCGTAACAACAAGCTGTTAAACACACTGAAATATGAGTGCGGGCTGTGTACTCGAACAATGTGCTGTTGTTAGGGGCTGATTCATATCTGTGTTTTTTTTATCAGATGGGTTGTCAGATCATCTTTCTGTTACACAACTGGTGCACAAAGGGTGATGTCGCTTTTGCTTAAAGAACAGCACATTGTTTTTTGAACCTGGATTTGTGAATATCAACAATGTCTCCTGAGAGACAGCTCTGTCTTGATGATGTTATCGAGAAGTAAGCCCTGGATTCGCCTCATTAGGTGTGTATGAAGGAGTGTACGGCGGCTTTTGTTGCCACAGCGACAGCACCCATGGGTGATTTGGACAAATCCTCTCCTTCATAATTCACACTGTCAGTCAAATATTCAGTCGGTGGTGCAGCAGCTTTATATTGTTGATGACCTCATTTGTGCTATAGGTTCTGTGTGTGTGTGTGTGTGTGTGTGTGTGTGCGTGTGTGTGTGTGCGCCCCATGTGGTTCACTAGTGAAGAAAAAAAGAAAAAGACATGACCCATGTAGGAAGGCTGCTGCCTGAGAAGCCAGAACCACACCACTTAACCTCTGCATAACACACACACTCACACACACACACACACACACACATACACACACACACACACAGGATCCTCACCACATCCATTCACCGTAAATTCCCCCAACATATGGATGACATAAATTCAAACAGACCTATAAATTCTTGAGCAGCACATTTCATTTTTTTTCTGCAGAATTGTTCTGACTCCTCTGGGTTTGATGCTGTTTTTTATAAGAAGTTAAAACCATAATTCTCCCCGAAAAGAGAGCTGGCACGTTAAATCGAGCGTGATATTGACGAGCCGTGCACTCTGACACCGGGGGTTCAAACAGCTCTGTTACATTTTTGATAAGAAGTGAGAAGCGTGGGCTAAGATTTTGTGCTTAAGAAGAAAAACATGCTGGTGAAATGTTATTTTTGTGGATGATTATGTTCTTGATGTTTTCATTCTCCACGAAACAAAAAATGAACTGTGCAGATGTCGTATCAAAAGTTCAGTTGACAAGCACTGCATTGAAAAAATATTAGGACATTAAATGTGTGGACGTAAATACTAAAGAAACAAAGGTTAGAAATTCATAACAATTCACCTCGCCAACGTTTTAGAGGCCCCGCTTCCTAAATTATGCAGTCTTTCAGCAACTGCTAATAAAACAAGATGACAAAACAATGTGTGTTGCAGCGTGTTGGGTAGGAAGTGAGTGAGTGAGTGCTGGGAAGTCGGGGAGTATTGCATGTCACCTAACACTAACATTCTTTAAGTAGGTCAAGTAGAGAAGTGATTCCCAGCCTTTTCCATAAACCTACTGATGTAATGCTGACCCACAAAACAGCAGCAGCTGCTGGGATCAGGGGTCTGGACCCCATCTTATCCCCTCCTTCCTCCTTCCTCCTCCTGCTCCACCTCCTCTTTGTCCTGCTGCTCCTTTCCTTTCTTTTCCTTTCCTTTCCTTGTTTCCTTGTTTTACACCCACATCATTACATCATTCTTTGTCTCCACATCCTATTAACTTAATCCCAACCAAGTAGTTTTAGTTGCCTAATCTAAACCATTTCCATAACCGCAGCTGTTCGCTTGTCTAAACTTGAAAGTTACCTGCAACATTTCCTGACAAACAAACATGGATTGGTTTAACTTCATCAGTTTACTCATGCAGAGTGAGTCAATAGTCTGGGCGGACTTGTGTTGACTGAAGCTATTAACTTTTGGTTGTTTGGAACATCTTGATTTTTAGGTTTACATAACTGGACCACACTGTTTACATGTGGGTTTCATTGCAGTGGCTCATAGAGGAAGTTCCCACCCCTTCATTTGATCAATAAACTGAGTCCTAGGTGTCCACCAGGCAACAGGTGAAAAACTTGATCGCTCTCAGAGCTTCACTGAAAGATCATTTTGCTTCCAACAAAAAAACACAACGTTAGCATTTGTTTGGAGTTGTGCTTCTGCCTGACTGGCGAATGATAATCCAACTTTAACTCTCCATTAGCCATGCTATGTACAAACTCCTGAGGGAAATATCTGGCAGTTTAGTTGCATACTTTAGCGTAGTTTAGCACACAGCAGGTTTATTAATATTTTTTGATGAACACCAATACCTGCCACTGGAAATGGGGCTGACGCAACAGGTGAAAGTGAACCAGAGCAGAGAAGTAAAACCAAAGTTTGACTTGAAAGCCTCCAAAACGCTCTGTTGTCCTGAGGCAGTAATTGTGGCAAGTAATTATTTATGCATCTAACAGAAGCATTCATTTGTAGTTTTGGCCATTCGCTGATTGCAAATCCATTTCTCACTCTGCTCTCTCTTTAGCTATTAAATGCTCCACCTATAGTCACTAATTTTGTCATTCTGTAGTTAATGAAGCAGGGCAGGGTAGTGTACAGTGGGTTCATCTGTCCTTTTTCTCCCCAGCCACATGCTGCTGTCAATGATGTTAATGAGGCAGGCAAGAAAAAACAAAACAATGAGTAAAAGAGGCTTAAAAGCTTCATAGAGTTAAAGGGACCCGTGGAGTAAGATGACAATTCTTCATGGGTTTCTCACTACAAGTGACCCTTTTGACATTAAACACACTGTAGTCATTTCATCCATTGTTCATATAGAGTTATTGAATAGTGCAGCTTAATTTTGTGTCTCAGGCAGCATGTGCTCCCAGGCTGTATATTTGTTTTACTGTTCAGGACGATTTTGTTATTGAAGTCTCTCTCATTCTTTCCCTCAGATCCTGATGAGAGACAAGAGGGGTTAATAAGATGTTGATATGATCACCTGAATCGTCTTCTCTTATCTATGGTTTTCCCCAGCAGTGGAAATTGTAATTGACCGACTGAAAGCTAGTTATCAACTCAGTCTCCGTTTCTGCAAAAACACAGATAAGTAAAAACTTTGTTTCTTTATGTTGCATCTCTACAGATCTTTACAGTAAATTTTCGATTATTCTGTTGTCACAATGCTGTGCTTATTCTCTGGTTAGATTTAGGCACAAAAAGCACTTAGTAAGGGTTAGGAAAACATTATGCTTTTGCTTAAAATACCTCTTTTGTCGACACAAACATGCCTGGAAGTGTCCAGAGGTTTTCTTACAAATATACACGGGTGTCACACTTGCAAATGTTGAAACACCGTGGTCCAGCACCAAAAATATCCAGTAGTTTCTCACTTGCAAATTCAGAAACGCGTACTGCGGTCACCGGTTTGCCTGCCTTGTTGCCTGTAACTTCACCACCATCCCCTCCACCTTCAGATATGAAAGCCAGGTGATAAACATGCAATGTGAACGTGATATGACAATATGGTACGCAGCCACTGACACCTATGGATGTATAGGTGGTTTGCAGAAATGTTAACTGCTAACAATTTAATCCTGATGACTGGGCTGCTAGTTATGGGCTTTTTTCCAAATATCTTTACCTGCTATGAGAACATACATTTCTTGCTGCATCTGATTAGATTAACTTGAATCTCATTGTAAAACCGTACATAATCTTATCTATGACTTAGATGAACAGACATTCTCATTACTATCTGCATTACCATGTAGTGAATTTCCTCCAAAGGGAAATGAATGATTAATCTTCCTAGTTGTGGATAATCTGAAAGGCTCTAAATTTACTGTCTGAAGGTTGTTTGGTGTTTGGGGAATCCTGTGATTGACAAGACGGTCCATTGTCTGTGAATTGTTCTGAGTGTTCGGCCTCTGTATCTTGTATTTCTCTTCCTGACAGCGGGACTGATTAGTGAGGCTGAGCAGATGAGGCCCGTAACCAAAACAGAGGAGGGGAGTTGGAAACACACAACACAGCGAGCTCGCTCACTAATCAGTGTGTACAAGCATCACACCCACATCTGGAGTCATCTTTCCATGTGTGTGTGAGCGGGAGACGGCGAGTGTGAACAGGAGTTAGTCAAAGAGACCGTCAGAAAGGTGTGTGACGGTTTGTGTGTATGTGTGTGGTTAGGACAAAGATTCATGTGTCTGTGGTTTGTTGATTTTGCACAGAAGTCAGAGGGGTTGCCGGTTTAATTCCTGCTAGTGACGTCAACAAAGGCAACATGTAACCTCTTTGAACTTCAAGAGGAAGTGAAAAGAAACATTAAACATTATGTGTGTGTGTGTGTGTGTGTGTGTGTGCGTGTGTGTGTGTGTGTGTGTGTGTGTGTGTGTGAGTAGATACGTAGCTACCCACCCTTCCAAAGGGACCTCGCCCTTGTATTCAGTCATTTTAATGACAAACATATTCTCTACTTTTGGACACACACACACACACACACACACACACACACACACACACACACACACACACACACACTTTCGTTCTCTTTTTTAACACACACGCATGAGGACACACACTCCGTATGTTTTCCATGCATTTGACAGTGATGCACAGCATTGTTTTATTTGGCCAAAATGAGACTCAGATGTGTTGAACGGGTCTGATAAACAACCTGCAGCAAGCCAGCCGCTTCATCAGGGTGCGTTTCACTGAATCAGTGGAAAAGCCTGCAGATCTGACCTCTTGCCTCAAATTAAAGCAAGGTTTTTTATTGAAATATTTCATCCCCTGGATCCAAATGAGACTCCAGTGTCTTACTGTGGGACCCCGGTTACATATTGCTAACTTGTGTTCTTGTGGGACCTGCCAGATGCAGGCCGGCAAAATATTTTGGGTTCGTAGGTCCAGTTCAAGGAACCTGGGAGGGGAACAAAGTCAGCCCAACAACTGATTCTCATCATATAAACTAATATAGCTCTGCATTCTGCACCTCCACCCTGATTTTAGTGATTTTGACTCATCACGCATTGTTTTCTTTGGAGGCTGTCAGACAAACCTCCACAGAGAGAAAAAAGGCTCAGCCTTAATTAGTGTTTAGCGCTTTAGCAACTGGACTGTAAAGCTATGAATTAAAAGCGTTGATGTAATGTAAAAAATAGATGATGTTGGATGACCTTCACTCCCAGCTCATATGGCTATTCAATACACTCCGTACTTAACTGGTCACAGGAGAGCTTGCTTGCGTAAATATAACCGCGAGAGCTCCTTCAGCGTAACACAAAGTGATCTGTCTTAATGTCAAACAGCAAACCAAAACATGCTCCGTCTTTTTCTATTGAAGCAAAAAAAAAAACGCACAACATCTCACTGCGCTGCAGTTAAATCTGTACTGTGTCATCGTGCTGTTAGAGTAATATTTATAGACTTTAAACTCTTTTGGCAACAACAATGAATCTCTGGCATGTGCACCATACTTGTGCAACAGTAGACTTCATTGTAACTGAACAATACGTGCAGGACATTTACAGCTGAATAGCGTTTTGAACTGCATGTCAAGCTACAGCCTGCACTGAAACTCATCAGAACCTTAAAAATAAATTAAATTTTGTTTCAGGTTGGCCACATTGCGTCAACGCAGGAGAAATATAGTTTTTCTCCAAGATAAATGAAAGTTGATGAAGGTTGAAGCTTTGATTTGAAGGCTGTGGTGCATTTCCTGCTTTGTTTTACATCCTAGCAGTCATCTTTATCCCTGTCTTTCACTAGTGAATTATTACATCTCATAGCGCCACCAACCACCAAATGTCAATGAAATGCATGCATGAAAATGCAGTGAGTCTTTCCTTTCATTTTGTAGGTAATCTTTGTCAGCATCAGTTGTTTGTTCAAACTGAATTCAAACTAAACTGACAAGGACCACAATGGGCTACATGAGCCTTGGCAGAAAAGTCATGATATTATCGAGCTGAAAAACCTTGTACTGAGGTCAAGGAGCGTAGCTTGGTGACTTTGATACAGAGGACTGCCTTTTCTTTGCTTATCATTTCCAACATTTGTGTTATTTCACCGCAATATTTTCCCAACCATAACCTAGACTTAATTGTCTCAAAAACTACTGAAAGGGTTGCCATGAACTTTCTAGCTAGTGTGGCTTTAAACTCCAAATCAAACTACTTTTGTCATTTTTGTGCATGAATTTAAAAACTATAGACATAAGATCAGAAAACAAATTAATCTTCTTTTTCAATAGGTTTTGCAAGAAACTGACAAACCCTCATTAGTGTTGTTTATGGGGCAATAACATGTTTTGTAGAGTACTTATTAAGCATCATTGAATCTCTTAAAGTAACATTATGTAACGATTTTAACAGCTTCATGTGGTGGTTGGGAGAATGGTGTCTCTGCCATTCCCACACCACGCCTTGAACACCTGTTTTTGCACTATGTAACTTGTGTGGAATGATATGATCTCCTGCATAGCACTAAGTCAGATATCGCCAACTTGTTGGTGAAACTGGAACATATTTTATGGAGAAAATGTTTTCTGATGTTTTTCCTGCTGCTCTGCCCCCGTTCGCTGTAATTTCCTGATGAATAACAGCTTTACTTGTTGCTTAATTAACCACTGTAGCTGCCATTAGCTAGTTAGCTCTGGTAGCTGTGCAGCTAGCTGACTCTGCCTGGACCACACTGGGAGCTTGGAGCACCAGGGGATTGTTGGTCTTCACATCACTAGCACAGGAGCTTTGTACAACCAGGATCAGTTGGTTTCAAGGCCTGAAGCGGACAATGCTGGCGAGGTGCAATGCTGGAATGGACACCAGAGCTGGAGTCGGGTGAGCAGGCAACAGAACTGGGCTCAGCAGCCTCTATAGATGTCATGACAGAGTCAAAGAGACCAAAAAGGGAGTTAATGGAGGAAACTAAGAAGACAAAAATAGACAGTGATCGAGTGGGAGGCTGGACTTGAGCTAATTTGAGATGGACTTACAGTCATATGTGTGCTTTGTGAAAAAAAAAGGCTGCAAGACAGACGCTGAGGTAGACCTGTTACTGTTGGACAGTAAGTAATATTAGCTGGCGTGCTATTGGTTGGGATGTTTCACTTGCTTGATGTAAGTAACGTAATTATAACAAATGCACATAGACAGCTGTCCAAATCATAAAAAATACCAATTCTTGCATAATGTTGCTTTAAATCATTGTATCATTTGGGTGATCTGACGTGCTGCTAACCCTAACCCTTCACCTTTTCCAGCTGAGATGGTCCCTCTCCACCTTACATCCTCTGTAATTGGTCTTCTTCTTCTCCATCATACTACTGCAAGCTCAAAAAACTCACTCACTCACAAACTCTTCAAGGTACCTTTGAAGGTCCAATTTGTAAGATAGTTGATTGTTGAGTCAGAACTCATCAAATACTTACTGAACTCGACCTACCCGACAAGCCCGACCTACCAACCCAAAGCGTCAGTATTTGACGAGTTGGGAGTGAGACTCACCAATCAAATATCTTACAAAGTGGACCTTTAAGTCAATGTTTAACGAGTAGAGAGGAGCAAGGGGGTTAATTGGATCAAACAGCACCATCAGAAAAAGAATCAAGGTAAGAGTTGATTTGGCACGATTTGATGCAAACTGGTGCTTTTGTCTTATATGACTCATGTTTTGGCTCCAGTAGGTGAAGATTTACTCCCAACACAGAACAGCTAAAGATCTCAGGAACTGGACTAATAAATAAGGTATTGATCAACAACTCCATCAACCCCCCCTCACAGATTATTAAAGCTCGTTTTTGTGCAAGCAGCTTGTTCCCTTCAACAACTGCTTAATCAGTTCCCCCTTATGCACTCACACACACTCACAGACACACAAAGATTGACCCCGGGGGGAGGAAATTGAATTAGCAGGGTGTAATGCAGCTCCTTGTGTGTGTAATCAGAGCAGGCTCGGAATACAGGGCCATTGTAAGTCAATGTGGTCGGAGTCGGAGAGCCAGCGACCGCTGGGGGAAGCTGCCCTTATCACTAGATATGATTACAGCCGGGGGAATGTGTGTGTGTGTGTGTGTGTGTGTGTGTGTGTGTGTGTGTGTGTGTGTGTGTGTGTGTGTGTGTGTGTGTGTGTGTCTGTGTGTGTGTGTGTGTGTGGTGGTGTGGGTGAGATTTGTGTGGGAGTCATGGCTGACTGATTTCAATGGGAATGTGCGTCTACATGCTTGTGATGGAGCGAGCGTGTGAGAGTCATTTCTAAAAACTTTGGAACGGTGACGAGTGCAAAGAAGCTCAAAGCACAAAAATAACACTGACATTTCCGACATTCATCGCCAGACACCCAGTCGATCTTTCTGGATTTGGGGTTTTTATATCCTGTGCTGACAACAACAACAACAACAAAAAAGCCCTTTCTGCTCGTTGTTTCCACTATCATTGTTCTTGGCGGGCTGCAGGCTGTGTTTTCCACGGTGGATGTCATTGTTTTTCACTGTCTGTTAATTATTTTTGTGCTGGTATTTTGCCTCCTCCTGATATAGTGTTTCCTGCTATTGTCTTTTTCTACCAGGCTGGCTGACTCTGGACTTAAGCCAGCCGGTCCCTCCTACCTTAAAATACACACACACACACACACACACACACACACACCCATGACCATGAACACACACACACACACACACACACACACACACACACACACACACACTGCATGGTCTCCCTCTGCTCTCCCTTCCTCTTCTTGGCACTTGAGAGAAAACACAAGAAGTCAGTGATATGGCAGACCAACTGTGTGTGAGTGTGTGTGTGTGTGTGTATGTGTGTGAGGGAGGGAGAGAGAGAGTCCGCCAGTCAGTTCAGAGGGGTTAATCTCTCTCTCTCTCTCTCTCTCTCGTACTCTCTCTCTACCTCGATCTCTCCCTCCCTCCCTCTGTTGCCTTTTGTTGCGGCCCCTCACTTTCTCAACACTTGGACAGAGGGAACTGATACTCTGCCTGTGAGTGAGTGTGTGTGTGTGTGTATGTGTGTGTGTGTAGTTTGGGTGTCCTCACCACTCTCGAGATCTCTCTGGACTGAACTGTACGTGAACATGACTGACGGGACTTTCTAACGCGCTCCTCATGCTGAATGTTCACACCACAGACTGGTAAGGCAGCGGTTTGCTCGGGAAAGTTGTCTAATTTCAAAAGGAGTGTGGAGATGAGTGTGTGTGAAAATGCCACTTTGTGTGTGTGTGTGTGTGTGTGTGTGTGCGTGTGGGAAACACTTGTCTGGAATGCAACAGGTCATTTGTAAATCTGGGTTTTTCTTTATTTGTGTGAGCTGAAATTTCTTGTTTCTTTGAGCAATGTGAAGATGTGAAACGCTTCTCTGCCCCTTGCTGTCTTTCTCCTTTCCTTCGCTCCCCATTCCCCCTCTTCTGCCCGGCCCAAGTTACTCAAGTTACCGGCTTCCTCCTGTTGTTATGAGCCCCGTGGTTTCTATGCAGCACTCTGAGGGCGCTCCCACGCTCTCCCAAAGAGAAAGAAAGGAAGGAAAACAGCGATAACCATTTCAGAGCCACAAAAGAAGTGGGAGAAGCATGCTTGGTTTTGCCCCATGTCCCCTTCTCGGCACCTTCGTGCACGCTTTTGTCCCTTTAAAACTAAGCAACTCGGGGGGAAAAATGTCCCTGTCTTTTGCATGGCTGGTTGGCAACTTTTTTTTTTTTTTTGTTTTCTGGACAAAAGTTTTCTCTTTTCTTCGGAGGTGGTGGGGTGGCCGAGGTGGTGAGAAAATTGGAAACAGAACCACCCACAGTGGAAGTGAGTCAGCCCGGCATTTAGTGGTATGTTGACTTTGGAAATGGCAAGGATTGTAGGGGGGGCTGGTGCAAGGGGGGACAGATGAAATTGTCAGAAGAGGAACAAACAAAAAGTGTCAATTTGTTCATACTTGCTGCTGAGGGTCCCTGCAAAGTGGGAGGTGGAGTTGCGTCAAAGGAAAGAAGAAGAGATTGACAGAGAGGAGAGGAGAGAGGAGGTGGAAGCCAGAGGCTGTTTATAAAGGGAGGGAGCGGCTTGTGTCCATCTGGGACAATCCCAAGTGCTGAAAGCTTCCCCACCCTGATCCCAAACATCTCCCCCCCTCTCTCTCCCTCTGTCTTTCTCGTTGTCTCTCCACTGCTCCTTCACAATAAGGTGCACGCGGGTACATTTTGGTTGCAACCTGCAAAATGCATCCAACGTGATGCATTCTTCTTCTTCTGACAGACACATCCTTTCATTTTCTTGTCCTGACAATCTGTGTCACTCTCTGACTCTTTGCTCCTCTCTCCTTGCCTGAACTTTATCTGCCAGCATGCTGCATGCAGTTGCTCCTAACAACATGAAAAACTCCACAAGGAGTGTGGGGACGCTACTCTTTTCCATGTCCACGTCCACTATAGTTTCTTTAGTTCTTAATCGCCTGCAACATAATGCAATTTGCGAAACAGATAGCTGCCTATAGTTGTTTATGCTACCTATAACAATCTGCTATCTTTACTTTTAAAGGGGCAGTATGTAGTTTTGGAGAAGAAATTAAAACTCAGAATTTTAATATTTACAATATTAATGAAGTAATAATAAAAGCTCAGAAATATTTATCTTTTCCATAAGTTAATAAACAAGCTGTTCTCAGAGGAAAATAAGGTCCCAGAACACTGTTTGAAGCTAGAAAGGTGGCAGGGTCCGCCACATATAAACAAAGTAACACAGTATGAAATTGTGTTGTCCTTTAAGGTCAGTTTGTCCATTCAGTTTATTCAGTCATGAAAACGAAGTGAGTTTGTTAATTTATCTCTTCTTATTAAAATTCCTCCTCAAAACTACAAAGTGCAGCAAGGATGTAAATTCATATCAAATAAACACATTTGCAGAAACCAACATTATATTTGTGTTTTTAGGTTTATCCTGCATGACACAGGATTTTACTACATAGTGTACCAGTGACCGAAACAGTTAGATTAAATGCATTTTAAGAGAGACTTGTTAACTTTCATCATTGTTCGGGGATCTTTCTGGATCCTGCTGATTGAGTAACATCCTGTCTGATAACATGTCAAAATAAAATGCCCCATAAAATTGCTTCAGATTGCTTGTTATCCCGGATGACATTGGCTGAATGTTAGTTTTGGGGAAAAAATGCTCCAAAGCATAACAATCAACTAAATGTCTTATTTTCTATAATATTTAAATATACCATTGGCAACATGTATATAATAATGCATGTAGCAGAGATGGTAAGTTTTATTTTTAACACTTTTTGTCGCTTTTTGCACTTCTCCACAAAGTCCGGGCATTCACCCGGTATGACATTTTGTGACTATAAAGTCTTATAATTCTGTAACTTTTTATAATACCCTCAATATATTTTTATATAATTTCATAAACATACATCAATAGATTCAATACAAGTGTTTTTTTAGAGGTATTCTTATTATTTTTACTTTATAAAGGGTTTTGGACATCAAAAATGCACGTTGCATCATTTAGCTATTTTTGTGTAATTTAAACAATCCTACTGACCTGCAGCTAAGTGTTAATGATGTGACACAGCTGGAGAAAGAAGTTATTAGTGGTTTTACATTGACTGCTGCAATGTATATGTTGCAAGAGGCCATTGGTTTCTACAAATGCATGTCAAATGCTGTCTCTTGCAGTTCAGTGGCTAATATAAACCAGCCAAATGCTATTGTATTCTCCCAGAGGAGAGACAGCGGCAGCCAAACAGCTCAGCTCACATAAAAATATCATTAACTAAATCTTTTATATCATTGCAAATGCAGTAAAAGCCCGCTGGAGACATTTTACACATGTTCTCCTCCTCATCATCGTCTTCCTACTGTCATCATTTACTGCTTTCTTAGCATTTTCTGCCAGAAACAAAAAAAAACAAAAAACAAAGAAAAACAGAATAACTGGTGGACACAGCCTCTCCCTTTGTCTAGCCTGCTGTCCACCCCCGTCTCCTTCTCCTCTTCCTCTGCCTTCCTCTCTCCGGACTGCAAAGCCTGTGTATCCAGCGATAAGGGGACAGCGACGGTAGCACTTCCTCTGGTCACAGGAAGCAGGAAGTGTTGATTTCCAATGCAGCCTCTCTGGGCAAACTCTGCTCTCGGTCCGCTGGGATCCTCATCACTTACACACCAGTTCGAAGTTTGGATGCAGACAAAGACATGCATGTGTTCTGTGTGTGTGTGTGTGTGTGTGTGTGTGTGTGTGTGTGTCACCTGTCTGCAGACAATGACTCCACTATATCTTTGCTTCCTGATGGTTTTCATGGGAAAGCACCTGGGAAGCAGCCCACTCTGTGCATCTTTGACCTCAGGGTTGGCTCGCAGGTCACAGGATGATTGGCTAATTATTCCTCTAATCACAGCAAATGTTTTGTTATCGCCCTCTTTGGCCACGCAGGTCGGGGGTGGCGCTGTTGAGCTTAAAAAAACACAAACAACCATTCATCAGTTAATGGATTCCAGTTATACTGCAGAGTGGGAGGGCTGGGAGAGAAAGGGGGGGAGGCTGACATTAAGAGAAAGTGGGGGGTGACAAAGAGTAGGCCGTCTGAGGGCAGGAGCCTCCATCTAATGCTGTTGTTTTTAGCCTAAATGAGAGCCTTACTCCTGTTTGTAGTCAAATCAAGATTTCCTTGTGTTTGGTTTTCAAGTTTGTACGGCCAAAGCAGTGACATCATCACTTATGCTCGGTATCCTGAAACAGGGAAAAATATGGCAGAACACACCAGAAGTACAAGAAGAGAAAATGGCACTTCATTCAGGAAACAATGTTGCCAACAAGTAATTTCAGGCTCATTGACAGATTTATTTCTCTTGTCCAAGATAGTATTAGGAGCGTATTCGTTTTCAGGACATGACGCACACGAAGTGCACCATGTCCAGAAAAACAAGTGGATTTATGGTGGATGGATCATTGTTTAAAATAAAAGGGATTTAGGAAAGAAGCCTGTCAGAGAGAACAGGGAGGAACAGGGTTGCAAAGAGAGTAACAAAGAGCATATACAGCAGTTTTCTAAACACATATCGTCTCCGGTCTGTTTCACATGTGTGGTTTCTACACTGAACAGCCTTAGTACAGTGGAAGAGGAGTCAGTGGCCCCTATCTAAATGAATATGGAGAGAGCCATAACTTCACTTTTGATAGTCGCCTGGACATTAAAACTGCATTTATAGAATCACCAGTCAAATCTGATTAAAAAACCCTTAAAAAGTTAAATGACTTGATACAGTTTCACACTTGAATTTCTTTTATGGCTCAGTCCAGAGTGCCATAATGTGACACCCTCAGCTCATCCCACCAGAGAACTTGGAGTAATGCAAATTTAATGTCTAATGTTTGAATAACCTCACTTTACTTGGTAATCGTGTGCACTAGCGTTATATCCTCCAGTCCCAGGCCTATTAGAAGTCCGTCCGCAGACGCACAGAATCGGTTGAAACACATCAGTGCAACAACAGGATTGGCTGATATGTCTCCGATTCAGCCGTTTTAAAGCAGAAGAATGGCTTTTGGTGAAAAGGGGTGGAAATGTGTCATACAACCACCATCTCTGGCATTACTGACATTTCTTTTCCATATGCTTAAAGTGGTTTGTCTCTGCTCTTAAAACGTCTTTGGTGACAAGAACAGCAGATGTAGGTGTGAAAAAATAGGGTGCGGTGTCACTGACTAACCAGATTCAAAATGTTGCTATGTAACTAAAACTAAACTCCAACTAAAAGCCCAAAAGCCAAAGAAATTGAATTTGCTATAATGTTAAAGGTGCATTATGAACGAATTCTAGTCGAAAAAATTCAGAAAATGACATGAAAATTATCAACACTGTGTGAAAAATAACAGTTATGATGTTAAGAAGTCTCTGTATTGCATTGCAGAGATATCTACTGAAATTAGCTACATATAGCGGTTACTCTGGTGATATGCTACCCCCTGTTTGTTTTGTTTATGGATTTAATAGGTGGCCAATGTTTACATATTGCATTTTACATTAAGACAAGGAAAGGCGTTGAACCATCAAACATTTAACACTTTTACTTGAAAAGTAAATGATTAATTTGTAATCAAGATATTTGAAAAGTTAAGGTGTCTTTTTTAGAAGAACTGGACTTTATGACTGGTCCTTAAATTCAGTGGACGGCATATTGAGTTTCTGGCTATGTTTGTACTTTAAGTAAGGGTAATGGACTTTTGGGGCTGTTGCAATGCGGCAAATGCTTTAAGACAGAGCAACAAATATAGAGGATCTGAGGAGGAAGAAGAAGGCTGGCAGTAGGTTGAGTGGGAACAAGAAAAGGAACAAAGAGGAAAAGGGAGGAGGGCAAATTAAAGTGACACCTGTGAGTGTGACTGAGGACTTAGGAAGGAGAGAAAGCAAAGTTGAGAGAATACGAAGGGATTTGGGCGATTAGGAAACGTTGGAGATGTTGAGCCTAAACTATGAGCGGGTCAGGGGGTCAAGAGGGGTGAGGAGGTCAGAGTGGGCCCAGCGGCTCTACTTAGAACAGGATATCCTGCGAGGAAAACCCATCTGTCTCTCTGTCCCTCTCGCTCGGTCTGTGTCTTAAGTTCCCACAGTGGAGAGGAGAGGTGTAGCCTTTCACTGAGAACACCAGAGAAAACACAAGTTCCCGACTGAGAAGCTTCATGTACATCAATCATCGGCGGCAGAGACAGATAGCAGCAATGCACATCTGATGTGCCTTATCATGAGAGTGTATAAAGTGTTATAGTGTGGGATGATAACTGTGATTTTTCCATCCTGTCCTGATGTTTGTTGCTGTTTTCATCCACTCACTGCAACAGCCAAGATAAATTTCCCTGCAGGGACCGAAAGTTTACCTTACTGTATCTTATCTTAGCCAGACAGACAGTGTGTGAAAAAAATGAAACATCCCATTTATTTTTTAAATGTACTTAGTCTTCATGTTAATATCAGCATAACTGAGCCTGGAAAAATACTGCCATCCAGCTGTGGTACTGAGTGCTAGAGAGCACAGAGGTGCCTTCTGACAGGGTATCTAAGGCCACAAGAATTTCCTTTAACTTTCCTTTTCTTTTGGCCCTGTGACAACAACAACATTCAAACTCAAGTGTCACCAAACAATTACACCAAGATGGCAGAAAAATGTCAAGCTCTTCTAAGAAAACCCTGCTGTGGTCTGTCAATCTTGTCTAATAACAGGAAACAACCCAAAACACACGATTTTGGTTTTGTTGCTTCAAAGCTGCAGACGTCTGACAGCCAACGTCTTTGTCACGTGTCGAGTGAGCAGCGTGCAGTGAAGGGCCCAAAGCAGAACCACCAACAAACAACGTTCCAGTGTATACACTGATAATTACATTAGCATTGCTGCATCTCTGCAGATGATTAAACAGGATCCATAAGATGATCAGATATACTGGCTCAGTGATTGGTCTTACCCCTGACTTGAGGTCGCTGTAGAAAAGAGAACAAAACAGTTCTGTCATTTGAAGGCCAACACACATCACACAGTGTTTTTTATGGACTCAGAAGCTCATTAGGTGAGTGACTAGTGATGCCTCATTGTTCCATCAGATGACTCAGAAGGTGTTTTGTTCCAGCTGCAGTCATATTTTCTATGCACACTTTTAGATGAGGTCTGAATCCATAGCACCCATGGTTTTTAATGGTAATATTTTGTATTTGTTGTGTACTCTGAATGCAATGACTTCATTGTTTTTGTCTGTACGGATTGATTTGGTGGCAAATGAGTTTCCCCATGCACTTGGGATTAATAAAGATGCATGATCTAATCCAAACGGCATGATCTTCTAAAATAAATATTAAAATTATGACAGAAAATTAACAGCTGAAGCATCATCATACAAGGATACTTCCAATTATTAATTATTAAGGTTTTATTGACATGATTTTTGCTGTCATTCATCCCTGTGAAGCTCCTGCAGCTGCTCTCTATTATTTCTCTAATATTTTGTTTACATTCTCTTGGATTTTGTTTCCCATGGTGCGCAATTTCATCTGATACAAGGTTATTGAATAGGGAAAATACAGGTCTCAGAGCTAACGGTCAGTTAGCCAGCGAGTTAGACTCCATTAATCGCAGCTATTCCATTGAAATAAATTGAATCAAGGCTGCAAACACATTTTTTTTCCATTCACTATTATCTCTTCTTATTTGACTGACTGGGGACTCAAATCACTGACCGTTTTTCTCTCGTTAACAACCTGTTACAGTTACTCAGAGGGATTCTGCTGGAATAAACTGAATTGTTTTAAATTCATTGCTAAAATCTGGGAATGCTGCTACATTGTGGGAAAGAACTCGGCCAGGACAAGAAACACAAGCAGTCAGATCATCACACAGATTGTAAGCAAACCTCCAAACTTATTAAGATGAGAAAACAAAGATTAAAAGTATAATTACTCCCTAAACTGTCCTCTGCAAACATCCATCACAGTTTACAGACTGATTTCCTTCTCCAACTTTGATCCACCATACTTGCCACAGTTGTGTTGTACCTCCAAATAAAGTGTTCCAGAAAATCTGTCTAAACTGCTGGCTTGTTTACAACCTGATTGGTCATCTGATCGCACATTTTTGCACCATCAGACTTTGTTGTAGGGATCTTGACACATTCCCAGAGCTCAGCAATTACTCGAGCGAAAAAAATGTCATTGAATCTTAAAGGTATGATGGGCGAAACTATGAAAAATAAGGGCCAACTTGTAACAAATCAGAATTATCCTTCAAGCAAACACTCTGTTGAGGTAAACTAGCTCAGGTTGACACTGCCGAAGAAACAAGTCCACGCCAACATGCTTTGCTTATTTAACCAAGACTGCAATTACTTTTGTTTAAAAATCTCTAACCTTGCAGGATGACAGGTTTCTAAAACTATGAAGTAAACATGCTACTTGTGAGTCCATGTGACTTTAGTTCACAAGCACTGCTCCATTTGTAATTGGGCATCCTGAAGCTAAACAGAAGTCGCCACCACGGTTTGGACCAAAACAAAATATCTGTGGGTGTGACAGCATCCTAAAAATGTGAAAAAGGTGCAGGAGAATCTGGCCTCATACAGATTTAGCATGCCAGCTTGATCTAACTTCATTCTGACACGAGAAAAAACAGAAACAACATTATTACTTCTGTAATTTTCAACGATATTCTGAAGGAGTGTCTGACTTCCCTTCTCGGCTCGATGTGTCAGACAAACTTGAACCTACTAATGTTTTCCTCCTGTGAGAAGCTTTATGTTTCCCCCTTGTGCAACAGTTACGCCAAAGTAGTCATTACTCTCCCCATACACTCAATCACATACTCACTCTGATATTCTCACATTCGAGTGCGCTGTTAAGTGGGTGATATTTTCCGTACGGGAACATTAGCTTATTTTTTTCCTACCGATGGTCTGCAGTGACAAAAGCGAGAGACCGAGAGAGAAAGAGAGAAAAAAGAGAAAGAGTGAGGGATTGAAAGCGAGAGATAGGGGAACGAGAGTGCAGAGCTATTTTTGGCCCGTCTGGGTGTTTTCCTACACACACACTCACGCTTCTCAGCCTTGTTGTTGTTCAGAATGGTGGGTGTTAAGAGGGTGAGTTTTGATTTGATTTGACTCTGTGTTTTGATGGTTCGTCTGTGTATGTGTGTGTGCGCATTCGTGTGTTGATATCCCTGGGATTTTCCTGCGGTTGCTATGGTTTCTTGCTGTGTTTTGAACAACTTGCCATAACTCCAAACATCCTTAGGGTGTGAAGGATCCTCAGCCCTTCATTATGCACTCTGCGTGTGCTTTGGCTGGGGTTGACCTCACTTCACTCTCGATTTAACCAGATCAAATGTCCAAACAACCATCTTTAAATCTTTCTTTTATCTCCGTCTTTGCTGTGGTGTTTCTGCACGACACTTCCCAGAGATCTCCTGTCAGTCAAACAGTCTTTGGTGGCACCGGTTGCTCGGATTTGTCTGCTTCTGTTTCTGTGCAGCTCAGATTCATTTTTAATGCAGTGCAATGTGTGCTTGTGGAGAAAAAAAGTCGCATTTCTTCTTCATTATACCTCTCAACACGGGTTAGTGATGACTGCACACATGACACAGATGCTCTGTTGTGGAAAATGTCTGTCAGCGATCCATTGTGTTTCTGCGGACTGTACATGTCACCAAGTCTTTCGATGTGCCGAGTCTTTTCAGACACTCGCTCCGTTGCTCTTTTCTCACAGACACATACATACCGTGGAAACATTTTGTACATGCTTGTGTCTTTAAATAGTGTACAGTTTGTAAGGGAATAAATGATCGTGCCATCTTTGAGTTTCCATTTATGTTTCCACGGTATATATGGTATAATAAAAATGCGTGTGTTTGGATTAATGTGTTTAGACGTACCATGTGTGCAACTTTTTCATTTAAATATGCTAAAATGTATCAGCGTTATCTTTAAACCCCTACACAACTGATACAATGGTAATATTTCTAGGGCATGACGGACTTTTCTTTATGGTTTGCTTCGGACTTATCTTAAAATACAATATCCTAAGACTAATTAGACTATTAAGACTAATACAGTCGATTCATCTAATTTAAAAGGTGTTTAAATTAAAAATGAGTGTGAATAACAAACCACTCCAAATACATACAAGTAACCAATTCGGGCTACAAAGCTACTTTAACCATATTGGAATTATAGGTGAACCCTCCTGAATTGAAAGAGTCAGGTTTTCCTGTTCTTCCCACTATGACATGAGGTTAATGCAGCATTAATCATCTCTGTTTTTTGTGTCAATATGTCCTACTACTATTAATAATTACATTAAAATATACATAATGAATTTATCTGCAGTTTGCTTTTAATATGTACTTTAAACAAATGTTTGCAATGTACTTTTCTGCAAACCACAGATATGTTGAAACTTAACATTTCTTGATGTTGCAACTTTACAGTTCTCAGTGGTGACAATACTGTGCTTTTTTTTAAAGATCCTTTTTTTTTTTTAAAAGCCTTTATTGAGATAGGGCAGCCCAGAGAGATGACAGGAAATAGGTTGGCATGCAGCAAATGACCACAGGTTGGAGTTGAACCTAGGCTGCTGCTGAGGACTTCAACCTCTACACATGGGGCTGTGCTCTACCAACTGAGCTATCAGAGTGCCTAAACAATGCTGTGCCTCTGGTCTGGTTAGGTATTGGCACAAAAATCAGTTGGGTTGGGAAAAGATCATATTTTGCTTACCTGCACACAAACATTGCTGGAAATTGTCTCGAGGTTTTATCTGAATCATCCAGTTTTGTTGCCACATAATGGCTAAAAATATGTTCTGATGTCTCGGGCTTGGCAGCCACCTTGCTGTCACGCCACAACTACCACCTCATATACATGTCATGCATGGAGTTATGACACCAGTTTTAAAAATGTTGATATGACACGCATGAAAGGCATCTGTGGTTTGCAGAAACGTAAAATGCCAATGTCTTTTTCTAGCGACAGGGCTGAATTTAAATGTTTAATAAAGACACCACTTTGCATGAATTCCAGTAAAGTTACAGTCAAAGTAGGCGTCAGTTACTGCTACTCAGATATGATAGCTAGGCTACTTACCTAATTAACTGGCCTATTTTTCAGTCACAGATACTGCAGAGGACAGGAAGGGGTGGGGTAGGTTCAGCTATGGCTAACTGCTAGCTTAAACTTGATACAGCTCTCTTGCTTTAGTTGTGCTGTGCAGTAGAAGTGATGGAGAGTGCCGTTACTGCAAATTTGACTGTTTTCACTGAAATTATACATTCCTACTACATAATAATGTTTTATATAGTAAAACAAATGCCAAATAGTATACTTCTGGCCCTAACTCAATTGGTAATTACTACTCTTTGCCGTTGTAAGGCCAAACTGTGAGCATGTCTTCAGAGAGCTCCATCTGTGTTGGCGAAATCTGTAATTTTCTTCAATCCTGCGTATTTGCTGCTTTAAATAACTTCCGTGTTATCTTCCATGAAGCAGGACCGTCACACGCGATTTGAGCGTGTACGTGCCAATGTGCAAAGTCTCTGTATTCCTGTATCTCATGATCGTCAACTGACCGCCACAAGACTGAGGCAGACTACTGAAATAGCTGTCATACATATTTTCTGTAGAATGTTGCAGGTGTGAAATAATTGGCACTGAGATTTACTGGCAAAGAGAAACTTTGAAAGGAAACCCAGCTGCACTGAGAAAAGTTTTGGGCGTATTTCAGTCCTGTAGCTGACCACACCCTTATTCTCTCTCGCAAGCACACATACACATAAACACAACTACTTACACACAAACACACGGTTGTGTGCATATATGAATATCGGTATGCACAAAAACAAAAACACACAAATAGAGCTCGAGCTTTTCCTCCCAAATATTTTCCAGCCTTATTATTTTCATCCTCTTTGTTCTTGTGTTTACTCAGCCCACTAAAGATAATAAGTCTTTTCCTCAGTGTCTACCCTGCCTTCATCTTCCTGTCTCCCTCTTTCTATCTTCATCTCGCTCCGGATTCCCCTGCTCTCCTCCCTCCTCCTCCTCCTCCTCCACCTCCTTCTCCTTCTTGGCTTTTTCTTTCCTTCACATCATCATCTCTGTTTCTCCCCCTCTCCTCTGCTCCTTCCTTCTTTTTCTTATGCAGCATTCCTTGCATTCCTCTTGGCTTCTTAGGGGGAAGGACCCCGCTGGCAGACCGAGGCCAAACATTATTACAGTGCTCTCAGCCTCTCTCTCTCTCTGTTTCTCTCATCCCATCTCTCTCCCTCTCTTCCTCCTCACTCACTTTATCTTTCTAATCCCCTCCCTTGTTCTTTCTCTCCCTCATTTCTTCCCTCTAAAACCTCTATCCCCGCTAATAACATTTTTACAGATAGTGGCTGCTTGTACTTTAACTGTGTTAAAACAGCTTACTGAGACCACTGTGTTTCATAATTAGTGGAAATAAGGGTCATACCCTTCTCTGTTACGTAAAACAGGCTCATTCATGTTTATACAAGGGCATGTGCTGTGTTTTTTAACAACGACACACTGTCTGCACATGGGAGATAAAGTACCAGACGCACAAATGTTCGCAGAAGAGATTAAACACACACTCTTGCACTCACAAAGACTTTTTTCTTTATTAAAGTGAGCATGTTTACCGGTATCGCTCAGTGTGTCTGCGTGTGTTTGAACGTGTCCTAAATTAAGTTTCATTTGACAGTAGATTTCCGCTCGATGAGCCTAAATTGTGTTCAGATTCCTGTTTTTATGACCTCATTATGTTGCGCACAGAGATACTGCGTCACTAAGGAGAATTGAAACAACACACACAGATTGTAAATGAAAGCCGTACGCCAGCTGCTTTAGTTTTATGTGCAGTGTACTGAAATAGAGACAATTTGACAGAAACGGAAAAAAGATTAATGGTTGGATACATGATATGATGTTCTCCAGTTGATATCAGGAATGAATGTGTGTCTGTATGTGTCATGGGTAGGCCTGGGTATCATTTGAAAATGTACTGTTTACGTAAATTTGGAAAAGTGTTGCTACGATACCTGTTTTGACACAGATATGAAATTCTTTTTAACCGCTTACTTCGGGAAATATAGGCGTATGATTCTCCAAAACATTTCTTTTTTTTCATTGAACAAAATCACCCATATTCACTTGCCTGCCTGAGTAAAATGGTCTTTGTGTAACTTAACAGCTCTCTTTATTTGGTTAAACAGACACAAAAGTACTGAAGGTCATCAAAAAGTGCACCAAAACCCCAGCGTTTTCCCTCGAACATGTTTCATTTCAGTTGAGTTTTGCAGACTCTGTTGTATGATGTGAAAGATGGCTTCTTGTGTCAAATGTTGTGTCGTAGCAGGAGCACATTTCTGCAGATGGGAGGCAACTATGTAGCACACATTTGACCACATCCTGCCCCGTGTAGTACTGACAAAAAAGCTACAGTACATACGTCAGGGTGACTGTTTTTAACTGTGTCGTTTCAGTATAATTTAAATCAAAGTTTTGACTCATCATCTTTGTGGAATCTGATGTTGATTCCAAGATTTTTACACCGAAGCACTGACCACACATGCTGATATTTGTTTTTTCATAATTTATTTTGAAATTATCACATTTTTTTGTGACTTTGTTGAGTTGCATACTCATAAAATCATTTTATAAAGCATTTTCTTTTGTTTATAATCTACGGTCAAGTATTCAGAGCAGAACTGGTTTTCTTTTTCTTTTCTCTGTAAAAGGAAAGCTCTTTTTAGATAAAAAAGATGTTTTTTGTGGAAAATACTAACTGACCAGTGCTGGACTGTGTGAGTGTGTGTGCTTGTGCATGTGTGTGTGTATGTGTATTCCTCTCTCCCTGTGGGCGGTTGCCTGCTGCGCTGCTTTTCTGTCACCCTGTGGTTTTGTTATTTTCAGCTCGAAACCGGATGTGATTCAGACTGCATGGTAGATTGTGTAATTGAATGGTATAACCACACACATGTGCACATAGACACACACACGTATACACTTGGACACACAGTTTTTTGCCAACGCACATAGACACATACATTCACAAACACACATAACACAGAAAAAAATCAAACACACACACCGACAGTTATGAAGCTCTATACGCCCACACACCGAGGGTTTCTGGGAACGTTGCTGGGTCCCCCCCTGTTCACAGAGGCACCCGAGGGTGAGCGCGGACGATGGAGCACCACCAGCAGTAGACACGCGCTTCTTGGTTTCAGTATTGGTCTGAAGCACCAGTTGTTGACCTGGCTGACGCTGAGATCGGAAAAATGGATAAAACACAAACACGCTTGTGCTCTGTGGAAACAAGAGGACGGTTGAAAGTGGGGAAAAACACTGAGAAGTGCTAGTGAAACTCATTAAATGTCAGTTTCTACCTGAGAACATTTTAAAACCGTACTATGCAGATAGAGTTAATTTAAAAAAACAAAACAAGAAGGACAGGGAAGAGGGAGTGGTGGACAATAAAAAGTACCTACGTCTCTCAATTATGCAAAAATAGATATACTAATGGGAAAAAGGCAGTAATTATGATTAATTACTGTAGCTGTTATTGTAGGTATTTTTTTATTCTAAAGTTTCACTGAGAATTATCATTTTGAGATTAAAATCTGCATTAATTAAAGTATTGGTTTTGTGGTGCAGGATGTGCATTGATTTTTATGATGATACAGACTTTCTGATGGAACAGAGAAAGGACCGAAGATGTATATCTTGCTGACCACACTTCAGCATATGTGGCGTGATGTTTGAAGAATGTCACAGTATGAGTGGCTGCTAACAGCACGCAGCCTCTTGATTCTAGGAAGACTCTGGATGAGAAAAACCGACAAGACGATGGTCCCTGCGTCATGTAGGCTACCACAGAAACGTATGTGTGTGTTTTGGCTTACACAGACAGGATTCTCTACTTCCTCCCTACATGTGCTCGGGGTGTTCTAGAAAACAGCGAGTTAATATGTGAGGCTGCAATGACACAAAGCTGGTGAGATTAAATTGTGTGTTACAGCAGGTGTGCATTACAAAATGTTTCAACCTCCAGTCTTACAACGAGGAAAACATCAATATACCCGCTAATCAAATTAATAATAATAAACTATACATTTACAACTATGATGTCAATTATGACTTGACCTTGTTAAGGATTATATCAGCTGACAAATGTGGCAAAGGCTGCGTTACCTTTCACCACATCCCTGGTTTTACAGTAACTGTTGGTAAATCTTTACCTCAAAGCTTCCTCCTTTGTCTCTGAAGACTCTCAGACATTCTGTAGTAAAGTATCTTTAGAACAGGTTATGTTTTTATATGGTCATGCATTAAGTTTACTGTACTCATAGTTATCATGGTATTAATATAACATGAAACAATAATTTAGTGTTCATAACACTGTAACTTTTATTGACTCTTTGACATATTATGCTAATTTTCATCTGTTTTAGCTCCTGTCTCTTTAAGGCCCCCCTACCCAGTCTCCTCTGATTGGTCAGGTCACACATACCTGACCTAGCACGCTAACAACAACAGAGCAGCTGTGCTAAATCAATCCTTACTCAGTTAGCCGTGCATCTAGCAGTCCAGACTGTGAACTAGGAGCAATGGGGGAATGTTGGTGTTAACACTGCTAGCAAGGGAGCTTTGGACCGGGATGGGCCAGGGCTAGCTGGTTAGCATGCTAACTTCAGTAGATCCCCGCAACACATCATGACGTCATAATGTCAGAACGTATTTCTTCACATTCTGTTGATAATTTCAACTTATTTTTTAATGTTGTTAACTAAAAGGAAAAGCATGATAGGTCTCCTTCAACAAAGTACTCTAACACTTTTTTTTAAAAGAAGTTTCAATAAATTGCTGAAGAAAGCCAAGTCCTTGATAATTATTTACTAAGGCTACATGCTTATTTTGATTACGCACAGGGATTGTGCATACCATGGGTAACAGAAATCTAAAAGCCTTTTTCTATATATATATATCGGAGGAATAGCCACTCCGAGCAGCGAGAAACTATGCTTAGCTCTGGCTTTCCACATCAACAGCATAATAAAGCTTTTTCCCCCGTTACTTGACATGTTCTTCTACCAGTCCTCCTCTACAGTATTTAAAACTGATCTACTGACCAAATAGCGCAGAAATAGTCCATATTTTATTGTGGAGTTCAGTCACTAACAATATTAAGTACAGGAATGTGTTTTGCTTCACAACAGACATATTACATAATCTCCTACATGGTATGAGAAACTTAAGTCACAGTTTTAATCTCATGGATTACAACTCTATTGTGGCTCGGTTCAGGGCTTACAGTGAATGAAATGTACAGTAGCGAGTAACAATAAATGACATTGTGATTAGGCCCACGGAAACTATTCCAAACATTTCCTCATGAGAGGCCTTTCAACAGGCTTTGTTCTACTGCTGTTGAGGATGTGAAAACAATGTTGAGGAGTGTGTATTATGATGTAACTTAGTGTGGTTGTTAGTGACATGTTGTACAAGTTGATCTTATCTAGTGGAAGCATGCAAGTTTTGAAATTGTTAAAAAGAATATTGCAGTGGTGTTGAATGTACTAAAAGAATTTTAAAGGAGACATTTTCTGCTTTTTCCTCGTTTTTCCTTTGCTTCTGCTTCTTCTTGTGCATGTAAAAGGTCTTGAAAGTTAAAAAGCCCAAAGTCTGCGCCAACTGGAGCTCCTCTCTCCCACAGAAAACACTGCTCCTGAAGTGCCTGAAACACCTCTTCATTAGTCCCGCCTTTGATTCAGTGACTTCTTGACATCACACCATGTCACAATCTTACACATTTGTGTAATTCATGCCTATATTCAGAGTAGAGGTGAAGCTAAATGGAAGTTGAAAACACGACAGAGCCGACCAGACTAACGGTAAGCAGTGCTGGCTCAGGCATGTGTGAGCTGACCAATCAGAGCAGACTGGGTATTTGGGAGTGGGGTCTTAAAGAGACAGGAGTGAGCAAAACGTCTCAGACAGAGGGGGAATACAGAAAACTGACATAGTTTTTGAGCAAAAAGTATGTAAACCTATTCTAGTAACCCAAAGTCAAATTATGAGCCTGAAAAATTTGCATTATGTCTCCTTTAAAATTGTCCAAACATCAAATACAATTTTAAAGCTCCCCAAATTTAACTTGTGTTATCAGTCAACAGGGTGTGTTAAAAGCATCCATTTTGCAGTTCACTTGTGGATTTTGTTTAGTGAAAGCCTTTAATTGTTCTGTAACTTATCTGTATATTTTATGTATTTGGGGCATTGTTTGAGATAGCTGCTGTGATAGGCACCGAAATGTGCTCACGGGCAGGAAATCGAATTTAAAAAGGAAACCAAATTAGGTTCAGACGAGGACTTTTGTTTCCTGAGAATGCGGTTTTGTGCAGAAACTTTTATCACATTCTCGTGGACCCCAACCAAAATAATATTTTTAAAATGGTTTCATCCGCTAGTCATTAGCTCAGTTGGTACATGACTGAAATCTGAGGTTTCCTTGTCCTGACCTGCATTACAGACAGAAACCCAGATAAGGGGGAGAAAGATCTGAAGACATTTCAGACTATTCAGTGCTCATACTTGCTGTATGTTATGTCCTGTAGAAGCTCAGGAACTATTACAATGGACAAATAGTTGCAGTTTATTACAAAGCAGACCATTGCAAGTGAGTACTGTGTGTGTGTGTGTGTGTGTGTAACATGTTGGTCTGTTGCTGCTGTTTCACCCTGACTGACAGAATAAACATACTGACTGAAACACCGAGTAGACTATTTGTAATTATTTGAAACATTTACTCATGAAAACGTTAAAATATAAAATATCAGCAGAGAACATCAGAAGCTCATCACACTACAGCAGCCCTGGTTTGGAGGTTTTTGACAGCAGATGGAGCCACAGTGTTACGGCCTATTATTTTAATTGACACAAGTCCTCACACTGGGGAACAAAGTTAGGACTGTTGACCAAGTTATAAGGAGCCGGGCGCGGATTGGCTGCAGTGTGCACCCAATGGGAGTCAGTTAGTGCGGGAAAACAATAGTCCTGAAGGTCCGCGTGAAGGCAAAGCTATTTTTGGTGGGACCCGCCTCGCTGGCTATTTCTGTCAGCAGGAGAGCAGAGCGGAGCTGAGCTGAGCGGAGCGGAGCGGAGGGGAGGGGGCAGGACTGTAGGGGCAGGACTTTTTCTTTTCTGCAACTTGCCTCCGATAAGACTCTCTTCTTTCCCTCCTCCTCCTCTGTACCGTGCAGCGCTGACAACACCGGCGGCGCTCACCATCACCTCCCGTCGGCTCCTCGCTCTGCTGGATGCCCGAGGATTTGTTTAGCTGGATTATCTTCACACGTTTGGACCGTCTCGAGAGGCTTTTTTAAGGTGTTAACCGGTTGTGTCTGACAAGGTAGGAAGCGCTGCTGGTGACAGGGCCTGACGTGGGAACAGCTGGGGAGTTGGTGCAATGTGCCGGACCTGTGAAATGTGCGGGTGTATATGTCGGAGATATGGCTGGTTAGCTACCTGCGCAGGTGTTTTACTAGCTGCTTTAATTGCTCACCAGCGCTTTAAAGTGAAGTGCGTCAGAAAATAACAACTGTTAACTTTAGAAAACTCCACATAGAGTTACTTTAACTTTCTTGTAGTGATAGAAACGTGTCTGCAACTATCTTAAAGTCATTTTTTAGTTGTTATTTAGCATAGACACGCTATTACTGGAAGGATATTAGCCTTTAAACAGCCTATAGCCGGTAGATAAAAGTGTGACGAAGTAGGATAAAGTCACTGTAATGATACAGAACTGAAAATCTTTTCCTTTCTGTTTGTCTTTTTTAGGCCAAAAAAAGACAATGTCTAGTTGAAGCTGTTTGAGGTCACAAACATGTAATTTTCTTATCAGACATTTCTCAGATATTCATCACGTTTACTTTTGGCCCTTGTGTTTGTTTTTTGCTGCTGAGCAGATGTTGACCAGCATCATAATTTAACAGCAACAGGTCTCTCTCTCTCTCTCTCTCTCTCTCTCTCTCTCTTCATTTCTGCAGCTGCCATACACACTCTCTGATCTTTCTGATCCAGATCTGGGTCAAATATTAGACATAACAGGTGGAGCTTACATCACAGAGCAGCTCAGATTGTGCCCAGCCGCACCCATCAGGTGGCCAACTCTGCTAATACAGACCTTTAAGGAGCATTAAGTCATGTATGACTTCTATCTTCCTCTGTTGGCTGCCAGCAGGAATTACAACAACTCCTCTGGGGCAGTTTATGGTGTGCTGCAGTTGACATTTTACCCAATAAAAAAGGAGAATTTCAGACGAGCAACAACATTTTGATGTTGTTTGGAGCTCATGAGCTGCCACCAGTCAGTATAACTTTGTCCACATTGTGTACATGAGCTGCATTTTGCTCATTTATTTTCCTGTTTGTCTCCACAGATGGAATCAGCACCTCTGGTAACATCATAAAGACAGAGAGAAAGGACGACATATTTTTCACAGTGGCAGGTACAACTTTTAACCTCTCTAGAAACTTCACTAAATACCAGCTGTAACTTGAAAAGCAGTTATGTTGTGAGTATGTAATACTTCACTTAAACCTGTTAAAGCTGCGCCACATCCGTCAGCGATGAAACATTCATGTGGAAAAATGCTGCCAGTCTGCTCAGGACTACATTTTGTCATCTTTACAGCTTTTTTTTTACGGCATACACACACATTACACGGCTTGGGTGACAGCAGTTTTTCCAGCGCAGAATGATCTAAGCTGTTTGGTTCTCAGAAAAAAGTGCAGTAAAGTACAACACAGGTGTTGGCCTAGTTTGAAACACATACTCGGTTCGCTGTGTTTTACATGTGTGGGTTTGCTGCAGGTCACGTAGAAGTGTAGTTTGTCATGTGTCACAAAGTCCTACAAAGATGTGTGAATGTTAACTTTAACTTACAATAATCAAGCTGTGAATAATATGTTTATAAAACCTTAATCCAGTCCTGAGTTCTAATAAGTCTTTCAGGGAATGTAAAAATCTGTCAACGGTGACATTAAACAGATGTAAAAAAAAAAAGAAGACATTTGCTGCGTCCAGCTTCTTAAATATAAGGATTTTCTGCTCTTCTTTGTCGTGTGATAGTCAATGAAGAGTCTTTGGGTTTTGGTATGTTGGATGAAATTGTGATGAGCATTTTTCACAATGTTTTGACACGTCATGGACTGAAGATTAATCGATTAATCTTAAAAATAAAATAATTGGCAAGTTAATTGGTAATGAAAGTTATGGTTACTTGCAGCCCTAATCACCAATTATGCAAATATTTTACTTACAAATTTAAGTTGCAGCTATTTTTCTTTTGTTACATAATTGCTGCATTTTCATTGTGAATGTGGTCATGGTTAGACAGTGAAAATCTCCCCTTTGACTGCTCGTGTGATACAGGATGTGAACCTGTCTTTAACCCTTATGTGCTTATTTCTCTGCTTTGAGAAAAATCGATGACTACAATGAGTTACCTTTCCTCATGATAACCATAAGTTTCCATCATGACAGCAGTAACAACTCTTTATGGTAAAACTTATCTCCGTTCTCATGATGTAAGGAACTTTAAAAAGTTCGCAGCACCTCAGCTTGGTCAGTGCTGACTCACATGGGAAACACTCAAAGCTTTCTTCCTCAACCCGAGATCAAAATGTATTTGATCCGCTGCTCCACCCATCAGAAACGAGTCACCCGGCTGTGTCTTTGTGTCCTGCCTTTTGGTTTAGATTAGCGTTCTCTGCTGTGAAGCATGCCTGTGTGATCACACTGTGTAGGATTACAATGCATGACTCTCTGAATGGAAGCTGGCTCTCGCTGTGCCAGGCTCCGCTGACTGTATGCTAACCAAGGACTCGCTATGTGCCCTGTGTGTGTGTGTGTGTGTGTGTGTGTTTGTGTGTGTGTGCCTGCGGAAAAACCCAGTGAGGTCATGGCAATGGCTGTAGGGTTTGGTTACATGTGTGTTGTCCATGCAGGGCAACTGACACTGGCTTTCTTGCCTTTGTCTTCCTCTCTAATCTCCATCTCCTCACTCTTTCTCTCTCTCTCACAGACACGCACATATACATACATATAAATAACCCCACATTAAACCATTTTCACTGCTGAGTGCCCTGATGCCAGGCGTCTCTGAAGTTGGAGGCTGGTTAGCAGGCTAAGGTGGTAGCAGACTGTGCCAGATGTGTATAACACGTGAAACCACCATTTTAAAAGCCTCTAGAGCTGAAACAGCCCTTTAAACTACACATGACTGCTATAATAGACCTGCAGGCCAACAGGATTACTTCCCATTTATACTGTAGTAAGTTCTTTTGTTGTAACCTTACCATGCATTTTTTACACACACAGAAAATAAATCAACAGATAAAAACACTGTCTACCTGAAGATGACTTAATCTTCTTTATCTCCTATTGCAGTTACATGAAGAGGGCGCAGTTATACACTAGTTATGAAGCTTTTTATAGTACCATGAAAACTCTAATCTCCAAGACCTTCAACACCGTAGTCACATTCCTGTCCTTCCTCCTGCAGCAAATACAAATCATACATATATGGACAGAGAAATATTGTGTGGAGTAAATTCCTTGGTCAATAAAATGGTTCTTATCAAGAAGGAATTAATTCTGTGGTCACACGCACGCTTGTTATCTTTGTATTCCATCCACATTCTGTGTCACAGTTTTAACAAGTCACAAGATGGAATTTTCAAATCTTGTTTTCCTCATAACAAGTGAAGAGAGTCAGAAAATAGCTTTTGTTTTCAGTGTTTTTATTTGAATCAGCAGTTGTTACATTGAAACAAGCCAATTCTATAATTTCCACAAAAAATAAATGAAAATAATTTGATATAATACTGTTCTTAGAACAAATTCACTGTACAGGCAGATTTTCTTCTGGACTTCAGGACTTGCTTTTTCATGCATGGACACATTCAGCAGGCCCACACTCTCTCTCTACTTCTTTCTGTTTTTCCTCTCTAAATGTTTCTTTCATTCTGGCCTCTCCGGTTCACTAAACTGAGTAGGGAGACACTTCAGGGACAGATAACAACAGGCATTATTGTAATAGCTGCAGTGGAGATCACATATCCTCTTCCTGGTCCTTGTTTTCCAAATACTCTGGTCAGCTGATCTGGGCGCATTGCTTCCTTTTATCAGTGGTTTCTGCTGAGCTGATGGAGGAAGAATAAGTTACAGTAGATACAGTGGAAATGGTGGAAGTGAAGAAAACATTTATTTAGGGCTGCAACTAATTATTAATTGTATTCTAAAATAATCTGTTGAGTTTATACTCAATTCATTGATTAATCATTAGGTCCATAAAAAATAATAAGATAGTAACAAAAAAAACAAAACATCGCTTTTCCCAAAGCCCAATTTTCATGTCCAACCAGCAGTCCAAAACTCAAAAGATATTCAGTTTATTATCATAAGACAACCATCAAATATTCACAATTAAAAGGGTAAACCAGTAAATTTTTGGCTGTTTTTGTTTTGTAAAACAACATTAACAGAAATAAATAAACAATTGATTAACAATCAGTTATTAAAATGGTTGCTCGATAATTAATCAATTAACTTTACAATAAACATGTAGCGAAATTATTTTTAAAAAATGATTGCCATGTTATTGTCCTTTTTTTTAGGTTAATATACAAGTAAATGCTTTCATATATTATACATTTATAGAAAAAATGTCTGATGACAAAAAAAAATTGTAACAGCATCAATGCAGAATGTGTGAACAAGCTCCTGTTGAATAAACTCCTGTGGTTTAATGCACTTATTTTTGTCACTAGTCTTCCTCACTTCTATGTACGTCTGAGTAACCTGAGCTCACTTTAACATTTAATCAACAGGTTTAGAGTTCATTGCCTACAGAGGTAATATATCACTAAACAACATACCGGAATGGTAACACTGCTGCAGCTACTACACTATTTATCCAACACTAAATTGTTCTCCATCTTGAAATCTCCAGTGTGTGTAGCGTTTTTGTTCCAAAACAGTACGAAGTCATTAAATCTCAGCAGCTCCTGCCCAAAAACTGATGGACTTACTAACAACTATATTAACCTCTACAGATATATTGTGGTCATTTTGAACTCTGGGGTCCCTTAAAGCCACTCTGCAGTGCAGACACAGTAGTCGTAGTAGTAACGATAGTAATAGTAGACAGCAAAGAAGGAGGCGGCTATTTTTGACCTGCTGAACAAATGGCTCGATTGTCCTGCCTTTAGGAACGTGAAATCACTTGATATGTCAGGGGTAATGTTATATAATACCCTCCAAGGGGCCCCATAATGCTGTGTGTGTGTGTGTGTGTGTGTGTGTAGTTTTCTCCCTTTCATGTCTGTTAATTGTGTGAGTCTGTGCATTTTTCTGTTTCTCTGTATAAACCTGAACATATTTGGTGTAAATGGGACAGAGAGGCTGTGTCTGAGTGTATGTGGTGTGGCCTGAGGTAACATTGTCCTTAATGTTTTATTAGTGTGTCAAATCAATTCATGTTGTATTAACCTTTGAGCTAAAGGCTCCTTGCTGTGGTCAGCTGGGTAATTGGTCTCTTATTGGCCTCCAGCCGCAGCCTGTATCTCCCTCAGGACGTCTCTCTCTGTCTCTCTCTGTCTCTCTCTCTCTCTCTCTCGCTCATATACACAAGCACATACACGTAAACACACTTAATCCTATTGAAATTTACTAAAGTCGATGGAATTATTTTTGTAAGGATTTACTCCTGTGGCATTTGGACGGAATTAAAACCTTTTTAACCTCAGTCACACCCACCGCTCCAGACCAGAAGCCTTGGATCTACAAAAGCATTTTTGAGCCTCAGTGATTTGTGTTTTACCATTTGCTTCTATCACAAAGCTTTTTTAAGGCACTCTGACCAAACCTTACTCATTTAGTGAGTTCCAGGTTCCTTTATGAAAATATTATATGTTTAACAAACATCTGTCAAATTAAAAATCCTGCTTATCATTTAATTAAACTTTGAAGTTGTGTTTCATATGTAGCTCTGTCAGGAATGCTCATCATCTTGCGCATAGAGGATGTGACAGTCTGATATGTGATATCTGATAAAAGGCCAACACCGGCCACATACATCAGTCTAGCCCTCATCACAAGTTTCCCGAACCAGACTCTGCTCTGTACTTCGATATTGTCCGACCTAAAGTGCAGCACAGAGTAATGGACGGCTCACATTCACTCCAGATCACCGAGGTGGCTGACACTGACCTCAGATCGGATAGCCTGTTGTTATAGCGCACATGTAATAGGATCTCCTCTCATCTGGATGGACCCCTGACTTTACATCTGACTGAGAGTGTTTGTGTGCATGTGTTTGTGTGTGTAATGAATGGTCTCCAATGGTATTTACAGATTCAGGCTAATTTCAACAACTCAATGAAGCAGAGGAAGACTGAGACACAATGCATGTTTACTTAATGTGCGTCTGTGTTTGAGTCTGTCTGTGGGTGTGTGTATTGGAGATGCCCTTTTAAGATGTGCGTATAGTTGGTGCAGAAAACAGGAGAATACTGAAGAGAGCAAAAGTGAGAACAGTTGGGGAGTAGATGTTGCGCAGTCAATTGACAATTGGCAAATCACAGATGTGCCCTGAGGAATCGGTCCAATATCACAAGGGGGAAGTGCACTAGATGCACACTGATATGCATACAGTGATTTATAACAGGCTGTCTTTGTAAACACACTGCCCTCTATAGATTGACAAGTGTGAGGGTTTTTTTTATGTTTCCCTATTGGTGATGAAAAAAATATATTAACTCCTGTCATGACACAGCCAAAGTTTACAACTGGCATATGTCTAACTAATGTCTGCCAATATTCAAACCAGTCACACTGAATGATTTGTTGTGTTTGTGGTCTGAGAGACTTGATAAACCAGGTCAGGTAGTTGTGTAGTGGGTTAGTGTTATTTCTGCTGCTAACTGCCAATTCTCACTGGAAACAGAGGGAAGTAGAGTAGAGTGAAGGGCAAATAGCAATTATTGTCATTTAGTGTGTTGTGTTATACATACATACATTTCTATAAAAATTAATGTAGTAATAAATGGCCATCACATTTTCGTGAACTGACATATTCAAACTGCTTGTTTTGTTCAGCCAGCATTCAAAACCTCAAAAAAAACCCATCATAGACAAAGACAAGAAAACCAGCAAATATTCACATTTGAGAAACTAGATAATTTTAGGCATTTTCTTTTCTTTTCTTTAGGCAAAAAAGATAAATCTTTTATCAAATACTCATCACATACTTTTCAACATTATTTGACTAATTGTTAGATGTTCACCAACTTGTAGCTGGAAGAAAGGTGGAAAGTGTATTTTACAGTTCATGTGTAACAAAAAATAATTGTTAGTTTTCTAGAAACTCGTCCCATTTCTAAACACTGAAACTATCCTGTCATGGCATTTTATTTCTGCTCCATGGTCCTGCACATTTTCAAGTGTTGTTAAACCCGTTTGCATGTTTCAGTATCAACGTATCGTCTGTTGGTTTGTCTATAATTTTGTTTATGTATAGATTTTTTTGTCTGTGTGTATGTGTGTTTGTGTGTGTATGTGTATGTGTGTGTGTTTTCATCCCTAACCAGAGTGCAGAGCATGTGCAGGAATGTTAATGTCTCCTTCCTTTGTTGTCCGTGCAGACAGCCGAGTGTGACTGTGCATATTCATGAAGCTGCCTTCCTGGAACATGTTAACTTTTACCAAGAAAGAACGCCGATAAAAAAATAAGATGTAGAAATGGAGAGGAAGAAAAGAGCAGATAGAAAGATTCACAGTAGATATGTATGAAATATAGTGTATATATAAATAGAGATAGGGGAATGGAAAGACAGAATGGTAACAGAAAAGCAAAAACAAGAGTCAGAGGCAGATGTCAGAGTCCTGTCAGCAAATCTTGTTTCACACGCTTCAGTTCATTAATGTTTTGCAACCAAAGTTGTTTTTCTATGTTAGTTACTCTGGCAGTCAGCCACCTCGAAGTGTTGATTATAAAAAATCTCAATGTATAACTGGTCAGGCAGCCCAGCAATTCATCTTGGAGTCTGTTTTAAAACAGCTGAAAAATTTGTCATTGAACTTTCTCACTAATGTTTTCCCAAATGGGAAGACTCATACAAGACTCAGACCGCCCAGTATTTCTAGATGGGTAAACAGAAGATGGTTGTTGAACTGAAATTGAATTGGGAACCTGTCTTGAATACTCCCTTCTTTAAAAAGGCGTAAAACCTAATCAAATGAACAACTTTCTAACACGAGTTTTAGTCTAACTTTGCCAAATCGTCTCGTGCCTGCAGGGCTGAATCAGACTTCAGCAGGATAAGCAGATATCTACTTGTTCTTATCATCAGAAAAGCCTTTGCTGCAGATTGTAGTACTTTTGTAGCTACCAATCTCCCCACCACTACCACACGCTATCAGTATATCAGTCACCACTGTTTTCATGACTCACTGTTTTCACCACTGATAACCAACAAGATATTTCAGATCATACAATACTTTCCCTTGCCGTATTGCAAAATATTTATGAGAAGAGATTTAAGAACAGACACTTGAGAAAGAGTTGAGTGGCAGTAGCATTTGTTTGCCTCATCTAGCATTATGTTCATATGTAAGAAATGTGAGTGTGTTGTGAGTTGTGATGATCAAGGTGGACTGGTATCTGTGACTGCATGTGATGTGTGTGTGTGTGTGTGTTATAAAAGATAAAGGGGGAGATCCCTTTAAGTGAGCTGCAGTGTTGAGTGGCTTTATCTGTGTTGGGAAATGTGGAGAATGTGTTTGATGTTTGGGAGAGCAGGAGTGTGTGTGTGTGTGTGTGTGTGAGAGAGAGAGAGAGAGTGTGTGTGTCTGTCAAAGAGAGAGGGAGCTTGGACAGAAGTATAGAAATATTGCGATATAATAATACGAGTTAATTTGTCATCTTACATGTTTGAAGATACACTCAAACCGTGAAGTTCTTTTTAACTTCTTACGGCCCTTGTAGCTAAAACTGCAGTGCTTATAAACTAAATGGGTTTGTCTGAGTGAATTAATCAAAAGCAGGTGTATTTGTAATCTTGCGTATACAAGTCATGTTTTTATTTAACCAGGAGTATAGTCTCTTTAAGGTTAAAAACCTCTTTTACGAGAGAGTCATGGCCAAGACGGGCAACAGCACAACTAGCAGTTGCAGACATGGTAGACAGTATTCAGTGTGTGTGGGCATTGTGAAGATGCATGCATGTAGTTAACGTCATTGTAGTCCAGCACAGACATAAAAGTGGTGGCAACAAGTCTCCTTTTGGCCTCGAAGGAAGGTGAAGGTGTATTTGCTGGAGGAGGAGGGGTTCCCTCATGTTGCACTGGGAGCTGCTCAGTATGACCAGTGCTGCTGTTGACAGTCGAGCAGCTGTATAGCGGCAGCTGGAGGAAACGTTGCTTTGCCAAAGAGCATTTCCACAGTTCTTGTTCCTGTCAGTTGTTCCATAAGACACACATTCCTGATGGGTTGAACATTCAGAAACATTAGTGGATGCAAAGCACACTGAAGTGTCCACGGGCAAAGCAGTGAATGCCTTTCAGCCTGATACTGATCTGTTACTGATCCTGAATTTTGACCTCCCCATGGGGGACAGCACCAAAAAAAACCAAAAAACCCCCAGAAAAAACAGAATTCACCCACAGAGTGCAATTAAGATGTTTGCATTGATCAGAAGCTGATTCCAAGTATGACTGCATGAAAAGTTTAGTGCTTTAATGAAAGATTTTGTATTTACTTTTTTTTTTTTTTAACTCAACAGTGAGGCAATTATGCAACATAAAGAAACACTTCCTCCTCACCTTTGTTATGATTCAGAGATGCAAAGCAATAGATCACCTATCTGTGAGACACAATACTTTTGTCCACCCAGTCATGGTGGCTGTCACTACTCATGCTACCTACTTCTGTTTGAACAAACAAGAAACAAAATGTTTTCTCACTTTTCGCTGTGCCAGAGGATTATTCCAACAAGGACATACACAGGTGTTTTGAACAGAAAAGTAGAATCATTCTTGAACTGGAAAGGCTGAATTTCATCTGAGTACAGTCAGATTTGTAACTGAAAGTTGATCAAAGCTTCTTGTGTGTTGTGTTCAGCAGCACACATCAGTTTTGATAAAGACAGGAAACAGAGATGAGAATGTCAATAAAGTCTTGAGTGGGACTCTTAGCTTTGCTTCTATTGTCTGCAGCAGAAAGAGGATTCACTGTCATTTGTCAAACTAGACAGCACACCTGGTGTCTCCGACAGAAACAGGTTTGTGTGTGTGTGTGTGTGTGTGTGTGTGTGTGTGTGGGTGGCTGTAATGAATGAATTGTTATAAAGTTTCCAGCTTCAGGCAAATTGCAGCACTGAGACAAGCGAAAGATGACAGGGACACATGGAATGTTTATGTAGTGTGTGTGTGTGTGTGTGTCTGGGTGTGTGTGTGTGTGTGTGTGCGTGTGTCTGTGTGTGTGTCTGCATGTGTGTGTGTGTGTGTTATGTAAATGTATCTATTATTGGCATGCAGAACTGGTGGAATCCTAAAGCACCTGTTTAGTAGAGCCGGATGTAATTGCTTAGATTCCTCTTTGACGAGCTCACACGACAGCCATAAATCTCTTTGCAAAGAAAAAAAGCAGCAGGTATGATGAAAACAACATTGTTGTGATCGACTGTGTGTCAAACATGACTTTTGTCCAGATTTTTACCTTGATCCTAAACTACAAACCTTTTAAATACGGTACTCAGTCCAACCAGGTAAATACCATTGTAGATTAGCCTCTACACTCATTGTGGCCTTAGTAGACCAGGATGCATTGCAGAACATGGTGAAACTCAGATCCCACTGGATTTAGCCTCTGAGGACAACGGCAGTGTTTCAGGGCTTCTGCTGTAGCCAGTGGATATATGGATAACAGATATCCAGGCCAAGACTTCCTCTTCTGTGCGCTGGCCATTGTTTACAGCTTGATTAGCAACATGAGACACAAGACTGGAGTTGAGGTTGAGAGATGACTCTGAGTATATCTGCACATGAATGCAAATAAATATATTTTTTTCAAAACTAATGAAAAGCTTAATTGTCATCAGACGATAGCCAGTAGGTTCTGAGTTTGCATTTGGGCCAATGTTCCGCCTCTCTTGCTCTCCACCTGGACTGTTATCCTGCATGCAAACAAACCCTGCTCAAGTGTGATTGGTCAATACTTCTTGGACTACAAACAGAGACCACAATTCTTTTGATACCAAAATCTTGCCCCTTGCCTACAGATAGTACATTCACATGAAGATGTTTTTTTATAGAGAATAGAATATTGTGATCATCATACCTGCTAAACATGCTATCGACAGCAAAAACTGCTTGCGTGGCTGCAGACTATTGTTCTTTAATGGTAGCTGTTACTTCAACTTTCTTCAGAATCTCTTAAAAACGAGAATAGAAATGCTGATGTTTCATGTTTATTATAATTAATCATCTATGTGTTGTACTAAACAGAAATGATGTAAACACATTATCATCACACATTATTCGGTTTTGCCTGAATGCATCAGGTATTCTGAGAAATATAAGTAACCAGCAATCAAAGTATAGAGCAGTGTGAGTGAAGAAGACTTTATGAATAAAGTCCTTATATATTGAACATGATAGATGTGTCTGAGGAGCATGGACTTTTCTGTGATTGATGAGAACATAAAATCATCCCTCCTTTTAAAGGAGGCTCACATGAATTCTTGAGCCAGAGATCTACCAGAGACACGTGGATGATTTAGGTCTCTCTGGTGTCCTCACTTAACCCTCCATAGATGTTAGCAACAGCAAAATGTTCTCACTTAAGAGGGTTGTCCTCGTCCTGTTCCCCTGTAATGTGCACACCGACCGATACACACACACACACACACACACACACACACACACACGCACACACACAGCAGAGGGTAGTTCTTAAACGTGTCGACAGCCACACACACTAGCATTTACACTTGAACACTCAAGTATGCACCAACAGAGCAACACCATAAATATAGAAATAGTTTGGCGACAGTTGTAGGCAGGCGGGCCTACTCATACACACACAAACACACACACACACACGCACACACACAGAAACCACAGTCTGGCCAGCTGCTATTGGAAGACGAGAGGGTTTGAATGGGAGTGACAGCTGTGGATTCCTTAGGATGAAGGAGGGAAAAAGAGAGATAGGAGATAGAAGGAGTAAGTGAGAGAGGGAGTTGAGTTGGAGAAGGAATGAGTGTGTGTCAGTGAGAGCAAGAGGTGGAGACAGAGCTAGAGCCAGAATGGCAAAAAAAGAGACGGAGAAGAGGAGGAATGAAAAGAGGTGAAGCCCCATAGGAATATTTTGATTTCTTTTCTCCTCAAACAGATTTAGATATTTTAGCGTGACTTTTTTTCACATAATAAGCAGATTGAAATAAACGTATAGAACCTGAAACGTGAACTTTCAGTGGGTACAGATAATATAATTATACCTTTTCATTAGTTCACTGACAGTATTTATCTACATTTGTCTGCATTTCCTTTAACCAAATTACTTGAACATCTTAAATTGTGCATAAAATGAACAAATATCTGATTTAATAATGAGTGAAGACTATGGCCAAACCATGGTACATGGTGCTTCAGTACTGAGGGGGAAGCAGCATTGAGGTCTGATGGGAGAGAGACGGAGAGCTCCCGGAGTAAAGAGCATGTGATCCTAACTGTCAGTACCAGACTATTCATAGAGATCCTGTGTTGCACAAGACTGATTTAGCAACTCTGAAGATTTTTTTCAGTGAATACACGCTCACCTCCTGCACCTTTTTACTTTATTTGAGCAATAATCACTTCAATACTGATAAATTTATGTTTCCCTACACTAATATTAATTGTAAGTGAGTCAAACTTTATCAATAAAAGTGTTGTGTAAAACTATAGATGTCTTGTTCATGTCTGGGAAAATGCTTTGGTTCACAGGAAGTTTTATTGTTCCAGAAGAACAGATCATTGTTTTGAACAAATCGAGGAAAAACTTGGTATTATCATGAGCTGCAACACCCACCATGGTTAAACAAAGAAAACAAACATCACCACCAAATGTCATCAAACAGAACATCCTGGGAGAAAGATGTCACATTGCTGCAACCGGTTAGATCGACAGGTGATCTCTGCAGAAATACAACACCACTACACTTCCCAAAGTAAAGCATAAAGTAGCCTTGCTAAAGCAGTCAGCTAAAATGACCTATGCTGGGATATACCGTAGTAGAAATAGAAAAAAAAGCCTCCTACAGCCTGGCTGGGTGCAGTCATGTCCTGGGGTTTCCTGGTTGCTTGTCAACCTCATGGAAGTCACTGCATCCAGTCAACAAGTAGTTCTAGTTGTTGATAGACTCTGGTCTTTGTCTGGCTAAAACTAATTTGATATAACTTGTCAATTAATGAGCTTTAAAGGTTCAGGTAGGAAAATCGTTTCAACAGAGCCAGGCTACCTGTTACTACCCGTTTCCAGTCACTGGAAGAAAGCAGTTAGGTGTATTTCCCAAAATTTAATTCAATAGTATGTGAAAAAAGAAATTGAATTACTTTATCATGTATCACAGCCATGTTCTTGACTTCGCTAGGTTACAAGGTAATTTATTCACAAATGGGTTCCTCCAAGATTATCAATGTTATACTTAGGTATTCTTGGATCTAACTTCCTAAAGAGATGGATGAAATACATTTTAACTGGATTGTCAATAGTTTACTTAGTAGTTTTCCATGCTCCTGTAATGGGTGTGTTTCTGAGCGATTGTGTGTTCAGTACATTACTGTGTTGCCTTCAGGGCCACTGTTAGTCATTAATCTGAGTCGTTAATGGATGTCAAAGCCCTCAGCTTTACACTAAAGCCATACATTGAGAGGAACGGGGAACAGTGATTTGGGTGTGTGTGTGTGTGTGTGTGTGTGTGTGTGTGTAAAAGGGCTGGAGGGCTTCAGAGAAGCCATGGTTGTTTTGGTTTGATCATGTGTTCCAGTGGGACATTTAACTGCTGTAGGGCTCAAGGGCACTACGGCTGCAGCGTCACAACAACAGCAGGGGGAGGGGAGGGGAGGAAATGGGAGTCTAAACTCAGCTCTTAAACAGGAAGCCACCCTGCTTCTCTCATTGTTGTGTTTTTATAGACTCAACTTCCTGCCGGCCTGACCACCCCCGTTACCACGGTTACAATCCCTGTTGTTTATGGGATGGATTGTAAAGATCCTGCAGTGTCAAGAGCTGACGGTCATCCCTGGACAAAGTGCGACAATTAGAACATATGTAGTTTAAGAGCTGAAGTGTTCTTGTTGTGCAACAGGATACTTGTCTAAAAATGGTCTCTAATATATAATAATAATATCTAGCCTGCACATTTATAGTTTCAGCCTGATTTTGACTACATTGTCTCATAATTTGCTTTCAGTCTGTCCTATATTTAACTCCTGGCAACTTTAAAATAAGTTAAAAACTCCTTAACAAGCCTTTTCTGTCTGGACTCTACATAAATGCCCGTTTATTCTCAGGTAAGGTGCTTCTACTGTGTGAATGAAATGATGAAATCAACAGTTTGGTGTCGGACAGCGTCAACAAATAGAGGCACAGATAGAGAGAGGGGAGGGAGGAGAAGAAAGAGACGGAGTTAAAGAAAAGAGGATGTGGCCGACAGTAAAAGATGACTGGAGGGGAGTGGAGCTCTCTGTCTAATTATAGATCCTGCTGTGAGCTGGCTGAGGCAGAAGTGCTACTGGGGTTTTCACATAGCCGGATATTTACAAGACAAACACGGGTATGTGACTTTGACTTTATTTATCATTAACTCTGCGTGTGTGCCTGTACGTGTGCAGTTTGTGGTTTATATCTTGGGAATCTGAGCTGAAACCTGTTGTGTCAAAGTCATTGGATCTTACTGCGCACTGGAAGCCTGCGGTGGTGTGTGTTAGTGAATGTGACAAACTGTGATGGTCGTGACCGGAGTTGCGAGAGAGATAGAGAGGGAGATCTTGTGTTAATTAATTCTCCTCTGTCTGTCTCACCCGTTCTCTGATACTGCTACTACACTTGTTTTAACAGCAGCAACACCATGCAAGAGATGTTTTGTGTGTGTGTGTGAGAGCATACTAACCTAACAGACAGCAGTCTTGGATGTTTATGGAAACTCAGTGAGGACTTAGGAAACTGGACCCTTGCTGCATTATACATCAACCTTCCTACGTTACTGACACACACACACACACACACACACAGTCTTTTCTGTCTCTTTCTGTTCTCTCATGCCCGCACACACACACACACACACACACACACACACACACACACACACACACACACACATGTCATGTCATGTCATGTCATGTGTATGTCCATACACATGACATACAAATCCATGCTTACATCTTACATCAACACTCTTATCCTTGTTCTCACACATGTGATTTCCATACAGACGGTGACTTTAAATGTATCTTTTAAGGTGAATAAGACCATCTGCTGTGGGATCGGCTGCGGGAGGCCACTGACATCGGCCTGTCTGTTATTGCACTGTAACTTTGTCTGTTTTGAGATGGCTGCTATTTTGGGTTTGTTTAGTGTCCCACATGTTTGTTCCTATGGGAAAGCTGCTGTACATATAAGATGCCCATGTTTAACTAGAAAAATGTTTTTAGAATGGTACCACCATTTTAGAGTTGTTTTTTTTTTTAAATGAACAAATTGAAATCATTGACAATTATGTTTTTTAGCATTGACATAAATTGCAAATTTATTTAAGGTATTCGAATAGAGGAAGGTTAAAAATGCAATTTCAGCACAAAGTTCAGTGTTTGAGTTTCTAAATCAGGAAGTGAGGAATAGTAAAATCTTGGCAATATACAACTTTACAGTTTGGCATGAGTTATTTCCATACATTTTGATTGGTAGCCCATTGGCTCTAGACTTTCAGTCCGTCTTAAATTTAAATTTTGTTCCGGTAGGGAAATAATTAGTGCTGTGATGATTAGGCCAACAATCTTGATAACTGATTTTGTCAGTGAACATTTGCTGGTTTGCTGGTTGAATATTCTTGGGTGGCAGTGGTCAGACAGAACAAGCACTTTAATGAGACCTTGCTCTTGGGAAATTGTGATATACATTTCAAACTTTTGACATTTTGTAAACTAAATGATCAACGAAAAACACAATCAACTAATGAATCACACAGTAATTGTAAGTTGCAGCCCAAGTAAAAATGATGAAAGACAGGAAACCAGATTTAGTTTTAAGTACGAATATAAAACCACAATATCAGCACTCTGGTTTGCTTAATGTTTTTGGTTAACTTGTTTTCTAGAACTCTTTTCCTCTGCATGTTAAAAAGTGACTCTGAGAGCTGACCATTTCAAATCCATCCTGCTGCAGTGTGTTAATTTTGTTTTGCAAATTATCTCCTCTTGCTTAAGAAAAGCCAGACTTGAACCTGTGGCTTTGACCCTGCGTTTGTTTGCTTTAGATGAAATGGGAACTGTTTTCTTTGGCAGACAGCTGGAAAGACATGCTGTAAACTTGGATCAGTAATCCTCTGGAACGACTACTCCTGGGTGTGCACATGAACACACACACACACACACACCCACACACACGCTTATGCTTGCAAAGTGTTCCAAATATGTGCAATCATTTCTGAATTGACAGGACCAGGAAACAAATCACATGGGCATGTTTTTATTGCAGGGGCATAAAGTTAAACATAAGACAGAAGTGTTGGGTTGGTGCTGCAACTTACACCCTGCAAACAAGCTTTTAACAGATACGCACACACACGTAGACATAATAACGCGGATGCATGCCTCTCCAAGCTTGACGAGACGCGGATGAAGGGAGTGATAGAGATGGAGTCAAGAGGAGAATGCTTGACTTTCTCAGCTATGTCAGACTGTCCTGTCAGTCCCGCTGGTATGACCTAATGTTTCTTACTCCATATTCCCTCCTTCATCCCTCCTGATTTTCTTTCAGCTTCTTTTTTTTCCCACCTGTCCTCTCTGTTTTCCTCTTTCTCAAACATCTAACAACCCTGCGTATGTGTTTCCCCTTCCTTAAAGGGCTTTATTTACATCAAAGTCTTTTTTTGTGCAAGCAGCCTCACAGATATGCCAAGGTAATGACATCTTTATCAACTGAAATTAGTTGTTGCTTTTAAAAGCCATAGTGTGATTTAGACACACTCATGCACACAGTACAGTCAACACAGAAGCAGGCGTTGCAGCTATATTTGGACATGTGACAAGACGCAAAGAGGTGGTGTCTTCTCAGTTGGTTGTTGACTAGTGGCACTACTGACTGTCAGCTCCCCTCAAGTGTGCAGAGAGTGACTAAACTGCAGCATGAGCAAACCATACTTAAAGATTTCTGGTTTTCTGTTTTTATTGTCTATTATCATACTTTTGTTAAATCATATTTCACTCTGTCAAAATCTGTCCTCTCCAAGAGGAGGGAGTGAGGGAGCGATGAAAATAGGAAGAGAGAGAGAGAGAGAGAGAGAGAGACCTTTGTATATCCTTGTCCTACCTGTCAAACCAGTCCTGACTAAGCAAGTTCAGAATAAAGGAATAGAAAGGGGAGGAATCAGTAGGAAGGGATTACCTAATTTGCCAGGCCGTGGGATAGACTGTCAGTCACATGCATGTACATTCACACAGTATTTAACTGTGTCTGTACGGAGTACACGTGCCTTATCTACCTAATGTTAAAGATAAATGAGCACATTCCCAATGGTCTCTATAACCAGACAGGCCGTATCATACTGTGTCGTTGGTGATTTCCATAATGACACACTGACATTTCCACATGTACGTGTACAATAAACGTATCAGTTTAGTTTTTCTGAGCATTGTTTCCAGAGGAGCTGACTGTACAGAACACAATTGTACCTGTGTGTCATTAAATCCAACTGAAAAAATATTTTGGTGTCAGATACTTTTGTAATACTTAAAACTGGTTTATTTGGCAACACCTTTGGCCTGTAGTGGCTGCTGGTAACAATGATCGCGTTTTAATAACACCAGTCCGTCCAAAATATACAGCCTGAGCGGCTACTCCTTCTGGAATACAATAGAAGAAGAGAAACTGGTACAGTCTTTCCTTTAAACTGTGGGCTGACATGTAGGCATCTCTTGGTTTTAGTAAAGAATAATATAGCGACCATGACGTCCAACACTGTAATCCTGAACTCTCTTCTGAATTTTGCGTCCGGTCTTGTACATGCACACATCCTGTCATGTTGATCAGCTGTTCATTGATACGACTCTGTCATTAACATATCTTTTGAGCCTGGCTTTTATTTAAGGTGGCCCGTCATGTTTTATCATGGTTTTTAATACCTTTTTTTATCCATTGTCTTTATTTATTTTAATATATTTTATTAACTTTTATGTAGCACAGCACTTTTTTTTGCTTTATTGTTCTAATTCTTAAAGATAGATAGATAAACTTTATTGTCTGTCACGAGTGACAGAAATTCTTCTTTGACAGGCTCATATAAAAGAACATTAAAGACAAACATTAGAAACAAAAGTGAAAAACAACATTTAGTGCAATCATGCTAAAAAAAAGGAGGAGGGAAGAAGTGTGAAGAAGTGTTGATGCAATATGTAAGGCTAGGCCACCTGTTGAAATCATATTTAAAACTTAAAAATGGTGGCAGTATGTCAAAGTAACTGCTAACTGCTGCCAACCGTAGCTGCCATTATAGTTAGCTCAGTTAGCTATGCAGCTTGCAATCTGGACAATTCCTGCGGCATCCTGATCCACACAAACCTAAAAATCTATTGCAACTTGAAGACACAGTTGATGACAATCCAAAATCAATGCTTGTGTCAGTTTTTAAGTGGAAGTTTGTGATATATTTCGATAGTGATCCATAATTGTTTGAAGTGCAGTGAAGCCCTGCTCCTTCTCAACTGAAGCAGTGCTGTGAATTCTTCTCACTTTGAGTTTAATTATTTGAGTTTCCTGACAGGTGAAGACTTTCTCAAGGCAAGCATATAATATTACCTTGTGCTCTCACATGGACCTGCTTAAATGTATGTGCCAACATGTGTGTTCATGCTTTGTGTATTATTCTAGCGCATACCTTCCTAACTCTACTTGCACAGAAAAAATGTGCTATTTTGATTAAATCGACACAGAATCAAAACGTCAGGGTCAAATTTGTTATCTTTTTCTGAGTATGATACGCAGATGTAATGAACTGTAACATAATATCATTCTTTAAGAGAACTAAAAACAACCTCATATTACATGGAGAGAAAGATTGTGGAGGGTTTAAATGTGGTTGCAGAGGTCCAGAGACTAAACCACTACATGGTTCCTAGACTTAAAGTCATGTTGGCTACATGGGAACGCTGTTATTATCTGTTATTTTACAATAACTGAAGACATCATGTATCCACTCACTGGGCAGCAGGGGGGCTAAGTGATCAGAGAGATTATTCCTGTTTCATGTATTGCTTAAGTTTCACTACACACCAAGTAAATGCAACAAAGCTGTGATGTACTTTGAAGAAGTTGGTTTTAAAAAATGCAGTAGCTTTATAATTAATATGTAACATTTCCCCATCAAAATGTCTAAAAATGACTACACATTTATTATATATTCTGTTGTGTACTTCTAGTATATAATCCTAAACTTTTCCAACAATGTTCAAACCCAGAGAAACCGTAATTTTATTTAAGGGAACGGTGCATGTCATGTGGTTGCTTGTCGTTATAACTTACTGGGAAAGATCAGGTGATACGTCAGAGACATTTCTGCCTGAGTCACATCAGGGCACGAGGACAACAACTCCCATGATCCAACACAGCATTATCAAACTACATCTTTTATTTTTTTTTGCATTGTTTTGATTGAGAGAACCCAGCATAAGAAATGACATACAGTGTATTAACTAATAAAGCATACTCAAATATCACTATGATAAACCTCAGTACTCTCAACCATGATGATGACTGTTGTACACAGCTGATAAATGAGGGCTTCAAACATCCTTTGTAATAGATTTATATTCACTACAGCATGGAAGTTTTCCTTCACGACCTTATCTTTTCTGGTTTTGAGTCAATAACCAACACTCCCACTCCTTTTTGCATGCTTTACATACTTGGTAACAAACAGTATAACACACTCTTTAAAGGTGTGAGCTGTGAGCTGAACAGGACAGTGTCTCTAATGAAAACGTCTCTGGGTATACAGACAGAAAGTTAGAGAATTAAAAGTTCATAAAAGCATTTTACATTGTTATCCAGTGAAAATCATCCGGTCCTTATTATTAAGTGATTTCCATTGTTTGCTGATTCCATGTCTGTAATTTCTTTAGCAACACAAGTGAGTTTTGCAACATTTTGCAATGCTGAGGATGTTTTCAACTAATATTTGCAAAGTCATAATAGAACAGTGAAGAAGCGGTCAATTTGCACTTGCTCTCAGCAAACCATAAATTAACTCCAAAGAATCGAATCAAGACGAAAAAATTTTGTGTGTGTGTGTGTGTGTCATTGTAGAACAAAAAAGCCCTGTGTAGGTAAATGCTGGACCATGTGTGTTTTGCTATTTATAACCCATGGGAGGCAGAGAAGGAGAGAGATACTGGTGTTCCCGACTTTGTGTGTGTGTGTGTGTACTGTAGCAGCCTTTGTTTCCTTGTATAAGCATGTTCTCCTCTCCTTTTCCTCAGAATAATAGCCTTGTTATTCCTTGCTGTCATTACAGAGAATATGTGTGCATAGCTGAGTGTGTGCGTGTGTGTGTTTGCCAAGGGATTTCTGTTATTCCAGCCATGGTCGGCATTCAGACTGTGTCTCTGTATTCGTACGTCCTAATATGGAGGAGTACTGACACTGCAAAGTCAAACACACACATTTCTATATCACATGAACCCAATCCGTAATGCTAATGAGACCACAGTAACTCAAGCTCACTGTGTGTGTGTGTGTGTGTGTGTGTGTGTGTGTGTGTGTGTGTGTGTGTGTGTGTGTGTGTGTGTATGTGCGTGTCAGCTTGTAGAACCAAAACCAGTGACATATCTGACTTTTGTTTCTATTCTATTCTCTTCTATTCACTCATTCCCCTTCAGTTCCAGCGCAGCTGTTGGCATCAGGCCAAACCTCTGTATGAGTGACATTTACTTCACACATTGCAGCCTGACATCTGAGCACCAGGCACAGCAGTACGGAGATGATGTCACACAAGTTATTTCAAGGCTTGCTTTATGTGTGTGTGTCTGTGTGTGTGCGAGTTTTAAAGTTTTGGTTTGAGTGTCAAGGCAGGTTTGTGCAATAGGTGTTTGCTCAAGCCTGTCTTGTGTGTGCAGCTGTGTATGAGTTTGCCACACACAAATGTGTGTGTGTTGTGAATGTTTTTATGAAGGGTTATGTTTGGGGGTTTATTTAATGTATGAATCAGTGTGTATACGTCTGCGAGTATGTGTGTGTGTGTCTGTGTGTGTCACTTGCTACAGTATTATCCACATGTGTGTCCATGTTACTATTTAGTAGGACACATTTGAATGTCTGTATGTGTTTATATATGTGTTTCTGTGTTAGGGTGTGAGTCAGTGTGCATTTTGTGCATGTGCATCAACAAGTGAGTGTGTGTGTGTGTGTGTGTACGTGTCTCAAAGACAGAAACCACCCCCAGCCTTTTCCCAAGCTGTTCCCTTCCTGGATCCTGTTTTTACCGCCGGATGAGGCAATCTTTCCCATTGACTCAGCCATGCAATGCAAATAACCTCAACAGCATGCAAAGAGCATGGAAATTCATATGTGTGTGTGTGTGTGTGTGTGTGAGTGTGAGTGTGAGTGTGTGTGTGTGTGTGTGTGAGAGAGAGAGAGAGAGAGAGAGAGAGAGAGAGAGAGACACACGCAGATGGAGAGAGCGAGCTTTAGTGTGAGTTGATGTGACACACACAGAAAACAAAAAGACTTGTCACTGTGTGTGTGTGTGTGTTTTACAAGTTTAGATATTAGCTAAGAAAGACACATACAGTCGATTAATATGCACTAAGAGTTGTATAATTTATACCTAGTGTGTGTGTGTGTGTGTATTTATTTGACCTACTTTTATTTTTTTCTGTCTTTGTAGAAAGAAAAAACCTTTGTCTTCTCCTGAATGAGCAGTGGCTTTTATAGCCAGTGTCATTGTCAGTTTTTAATTGTTTCCGCTGGAACAGTTTTTGGTTCAGTATGTTGTATGGAACACTGGAGAGCCTATGTATCATCATTTTTACCCAACCAAACTTTAGTAGATGAGATACGATACTTCTGCTCACACATGCTCTTCACCCACACATTATACCACTTACTGAACTGCATTAGTCAGCTGTAATAGACAAGTCTAGTGCCATACTGTGAGGTCTGATGTCGTGAGGGCTTAAGATGTAACACACAACATACATTTTGTAGGCTTACATGAAAAAAGGTGTCTATTTAAAATGATACATTTCTGCTTTCTTTTTAGCAGAGCACTGGAATTTTTTATGACTAATAAATCAGTTGACTTGTATGACTTGTCAGCAAACATTATATCTTCTCATCATTCTGTCTGAAAGCCCAGTGACACGGAGGTTTTCTGTTCACTATCTTTAATCATTTCAATAAGACTGAATTATTTGTTAACCTTTACCAACTACGGCTCCCATGAGGCTTGAACCATGTGTCTAGGACTTATGGGATATGTCATTCCTGAATGCTGACAAAGTAAAATGACATGCTTAAATTTTGCAGTACATTCAGTACAGTAGTAGATCTTAAAATATGGACAGAAACCCCACTATCATATGTTCGCTGTAAAAATAAAGTTAAAGAAAATAAAACAATTAAACAACCTTTCTTATGAGAAAATACATTTGCTGTCAGGGGCTAGTTGAGGTGGCACAGTAGAAACTGTTACATGGCTAATATTTGTGCCTGAAAGATTATGTTTTTATAGTAATAGTTTAAAATTGTTTTAGTGTAAATGTAATTTATTTTCTAGGTTACAGTAGTTGTTACTAGCCAAAAAAGCTAAACTTAGCTTCAATTGAAGGTTATTATAATTTGGATTTAAGAATAGTAAAGTAAAGTTTACTGTGTCACAGTGTCTTCAGTTGTAAAATAAGTCTACCATATCTGACAGTTCACTTTATCTGACATTGAATGTTTCTGAATGGATCTACAGCAATAATGCAACAGTATTTTCAGTTACCTTTGTTTGTCTGGCCTGCTTATATATAGTCAGCTCTGCCAGAAGTTTTTGCTGTGAATTTTGCAACTGCAAAGTATCTGTTATGCCTGTAGACCATAATTCTGGTTACATGTTTTCTCCAAACACTGGTTCATTTTGCCTCTGTTTACATGTGCTCATTGTTTTTCAGGTAGGGTTTCCCCTCAGAGTATTGTGTAAATCAACTGCTCTTAGTAGGGATGAAGTAAATTGACGCCTCTCTCCTCTCCCTCCCCTCTCACCCTTCTCTTTTCCCAGATTCCTCTGTGGCAGTTCCGGTGTCGTGCGCGGCCTTGTTTCCCATGGACCTCAGGGTGGGAGAGCGGGGCATGCGCCCTGGTTCAGACACGGCACTCCTCACCCCGCTGCACCCGCCATTACTCCTCTCCCCGTTCTCCCCTCAACCTCGCACCTCCTTCTCCCAACAGCAGCTGCACCAGCACATCCGGGTAAAGGATATAAAACATATACAAAGACTGATCATGTGCTAGATTAAATACATTAGGGCTTGTCTAAATAAAGACTTAGACCAGCTTATTAAAAACGTTATTGTGCATTATATTCTCTTACATGTGTTCATTTTTAATGTTGCTAAAATATGAATGTGTGTTTGTTGGGGTTTTAGTTTAATATGGAGCAGAGGAGGCGAGAACAGGAGCACCACGAGAAACAACAGGAGCTGCAGCAGCTAAAACACAAAGACAAGAGTCAACAGAGTGAGTACATTCACACTCACATAGTAACCTTCAGCTACACTAACATGTTACTACAAGTTTCACTTTGTGATATTTTTCTCACTAAGCTTTATAAAAAACTATTTCCACATCTCAAAAATAATTACATGCTAATCATGGCCAGAGGAAAGTCCCTGTAAGAGATCTTTATTGAAGAGTGTCAATCCACTTTGAAATGAAAGAGCTAAATATAACCTGACAAGTGGAGCTACAACAGTAGAGTTAAATATAGCTCTGGGTCCGGGCACATAAAGTCACTGGGTCAATATTGACTTGATCACTCCTAGCACCTTCTGTCACCTGTGTGTGTGCACACATTTTACACACACGCACACAGACACAGACAGCAGCAAACATAGTTTCAGACAACCAATGTCCTGCATCACACTCAAGTGAACCGACTATGTCACAGTATTGTTCCTGATGTCTTTGTCATATATTTTACTATTAATCACTGATTATGTCCTGCAAGAACATGCTACAGGGGTTGGTTTTGCACATTGTGCTTTGGCTTTCCTTGCTCCTCCTTTTCTGATGAAGCAGTTTGTGAGTCATTGTAATGTTGTTTATAGTTTTTTTGTGTTATTGATTGACAGGCGCGGTAGCCAGTTCCCTGGTAAAACAGAAACTCCAGGAGGTGATTCTCAAGAAGCAGAAACAGGCAGCGCTGGAAAGAACAAACTCCAACACTCTGACTGCACCTCCTGTAGCATACAGGTGACACACACACACACACACACACACACACACACACACACACACACACACACACACACACACACACACACACACACACAAACACAAAACAAATCAAGCACAAAAGGAAATTGACTATGCTAAATGCTTAAATCTACGACATGCTGACAATTCTTTAGATAATTCTTTGATTCCCTGTAAATTCTAAAATCTGAATTTAAAATAAACATCTGCCTATGTGATGTGACTATTTACCTTAATGGTTGTATGTCTATTTATGTGTGTGTGTTGTGTTTTCTCAGAAAGCTGGGCCCTGACCCCAGTTTATCCTCCCAGCCTCTGGTCTCGCCTCCATCACAGCCTTCCTCTGATGGTTCAGAAGGGACGCCGCTTCGTAGAGCAGGTAAAACATCTGACATCCACTGTCACACTTTGACTTCATCCAAGCCTTAAGCAACATAATGTAAATGTTCAGACTATAGTATATGATGAAATTATGAATTCAAGATGATTGTGTGATAGAAATCATGCAGAGATAGATCCTACAAAAGTCATGTTGATTTCTATTTATTTATTCATTGACAAATATCAATCTTTTAAAAACAACAGTTGTTTGACTGTTTATGGATTTATCAATTTGTCCCACTGACTACTTCAGGCATCAGTGATCATATTTTAATAAAATTGCAGTGTTGCAGCATTTAAAAAGAAGTCACACTGCTAAAGATACATTTTGCTAAGTGATACATTTTACTGTAATTATTACAGCCAGTCATGTATTTTTTCCTTTTTAACTTTTCGTATGGTCAGTTTGCAAGATTTTCATTAACTGGAAATAGGTTGAATCATCATCAGTGGTATAACAGTCAGCAGCAGAGTGCAGTAAACCATGTGCACATAGTCCTGTTAAGTAACATTCTCTAACACCCTGCTTTGATTTGACAGCATCTGAGCCCAACCTGAAGGTGAAACACAAGCTGAAGAAACACCTGAACACCCGCAAGAGTCCGCTCACCCGCAAAGAGAGTGCCCCTCCTACTATCAAACACAGAGTACCTGACACACTGGGTAACAACACACACACACACACACACGCTTATTGAATAAGCAAGGTAATGCAGTATTGTTGTTTAATATGTGATCATTTCAGTGAGTCTTACAATGTTTTATCTTACCATGATAAATGTAATTGATTTTGATTTCACTGATATGGTCAAATGTAATGTAAGTAAAATATGATCAGGATGAATAATCAGATTCTAAACTCATACACTGCCTGTCTCTCTACAGACTCGTCCCCCAGCAGCAGTAGCACTCCGGTCTCTGGCTGTAGTTCTCCTAATGACAGCCTGCCCAATGAGAATGGGCTACTGCCATCTGCAGGCGGCCTCTCACATGAGGTTAGCAAAGATGCACATATACACGCACCCACATGAAGTTGCCTAGTTCTTTCAGAATATTGCTCAAGTAAAATACAAGGTGACTAGCCAATCTCACGAATCCCAACCAGTGATCATGATGAAGTTGAAAAGATAAAGACACCAATATAGTAGAATGTAAAAAGAAAAAAATATATTTTTGTATGTTTTTGTCATTCAGACAGGTACTTTTGTCTTAAAAAAAACATGAGCATTTTTTTAAACAAGTAAGCACAATTTGTTGTTTCATGTACATAAGCTCTGCCAAGACGCTGATTAATGACATGTTTAAAGCAATGACACAGGAGTACAAGGAGCGCTGAGTTTTTGTCAGCTGTTTATACATAATTAATTTAATCACATAAAGTCAACCTCTGTCACACCTGCTGTGGATGTCTGACTCATGATTCCCCAGTGTCAAGACAGCTCAGGGCAAAACACTAGCTCAGGTTTAATTAGACTGCATTGGTTTAGATTAATGTATATTTACTTTTTGCTAACGCACTTGGTCACTGCAGCAGAAAATATTAAGAGAATATAACAAAGACTTACTGTTTGTCTATGGCAGAGCAGAGATGTATAATGGGATAGATCACTAACACTGGTCTTAATGTTAAATTTGGTTTATTTTTTCTGTCATTTTCCAGGCCCAGAAACTGCTGCTCAGAGATGGCACTCTAGCTAACTTCACCATCCAGAGTCCGTCCACTCTGCCCACTATCACACTGGGACTACCAGCCAACGCCAGGGTAAACAATGAAATGCAGCAGATGTCTATCATAATGACTCATTTATGCTTTAATAATGATGTTATAGATACTTATGTCGTCAAACAAGTACTGGACAAAATTACTTAAGGATACATTTGCTAAGATGCAGTGACTGTACAGTGTAAAAGTGAATTTGAAAAAGCTCACGTAACATCCCATGACTTGAAAATCTCAATGAGTTGTGAGAATGAATGAAATCTACCCTCAGCCATATCCTGTTTTAAACGGGAAGTACATCAAATAAAGGAAGCATGGTGCTCTAAAAATGCTATTTCACTATGACACTGAGACTTATGAGCACTGTATATTTAAATTTAACTTAACTAGGCAGTTTGTGTGATCACGTCACCTTGACAAAACTGGTCGATTTCTGTCAACAGACTGGTAAATATTCTACATATTCTGTGTTGTAAATTAAGCTGTGATAAAACGTCATATAGCATGTTGTCTGTAGCTGTAAAGTTGTTTAACTGTCTGTGTGCAGGCCGAAGGAGAGCTGTCCCAGCTGAAAGTTGGCCGGGTGCCTGTGGTCACAGCCGGAGGCTCGTCGGTCTTCCTCCCCCTGAGCAGAGAGGATCAGGCTGGGCAGCTGAATCCTCACCTGCCTGTCATCATCCTGGAGCCCTCTGGACTGGTACACACTCCACTACTCACTGGTGAGACACACACATACTGACACAACTACTGCAGAGATGTACATGCATATACACACTTGCAGCCAAAAGCTCCTCAGTGTTTTCTGCAATTGATTTATATCTCAGATAAGGATTGTATGCACCTGAAAAAATGTTCAAAATATACACAACCAACGTGTTACCGAATAGCCACAGATATAACCGTATACATTTATCAACTTCAAGGAAGCAGTGATTTCACAAGGTCTTTTGATTTTATTGTCTGAAATGTTAGAGCACCACCTAGTGGTTACATTTAGAATAATATATTTTTCTTCAATCGATTAGCAATTAATCTACTCCACCACTGTTCTATTTAGACTCCTTTAATCCACTTCAACAACACATTAGAAACATGTTATATGTGTTATAGAATTAAAAGTAAACCATATTTTTAAAGAAATGATAAAATTAAACACATTATTCAATCAGTTTATAAGGCATCAGGAAAAAGGTTCACTCCGTTCTAGCTATGTGTTTCTGAGTAACTGTGTGTGTGCATACATGGAACTCAATATTTGTTGCTCTTCCACTGACCAGTTCCAGGTCTCGACTCGGTCCCGCTACAGTTTGCCCCCCAGTTAGATCACCTGACTCCTGGAGGCGGTCAGACCCACAAACCCCTGAGCAGGACACGCTCAGAGCCCCTCCCCCAGAGCCAGCGGACCCTTCACACGCATCTCCTCCAACAACAGCACAACACACAACTACTGGAGAGGCTCAAACAGCAAACCCATCTGGGCAAGGTACTGAGAAGTGAAGGCACACACTCATCTGTATTCATGAAAAAGAGACTAGGGAGACTTGATTTTACAGCTAGTACGTATTCCACACAGATATACACAATACATGAAACAACACATTCATGGCCCTGCCTGTATCCCAGTTCACACTTATACAAAGATTTGCACTTACAAAGATATGTTCGGGTCTGTACAACAGTGTCAGTGAGGCAGTTTGGTCAGGGCTGCTGTGCCAGAAGAGACAAAACTTGTGCCAAGGTGAGCACTTCTTCATTTTGAAGTCCTGTATCTATGACCAACTGGCAGAAATGTGAAGTGTGGATTGAGGGGATGATTTTGGACTCAGTCTGTGGTGAGCTGATAAGGTGGAGAACAGTGCAGAAGGTGGAGAACAGTACAGCATGATGGGTTGAACAACAGGAGGTGGGGGGCAACAAACAGTGTTATGGGTTTGCGTATTACATGGAGTCTTTGTTGGGATAGTTAATGGACAGCAGTTTTTTCTTCAGTTAATTTTGTTTTGTCTATGTTTAGATGGAAGAAGTTATCAGTGCACCATTGTGTGAAGTGAGAAATTGTGTGTTGATAGGCTGAAACAGTTAGTCATTGAGTAGTCCAAGTATGGCAGTGTCATTTGAGTATTTGAAGTACGTGGTAATGGGTGAAGGGCTGTTACAGTTTTTGGTGATGATGGTGGATGATGGTTTTTGTGCCTATTCTTACATCCTGTGAATCCAGGGGATGAGAAGTGGATGGATTTTGAGACGGTGAACTTTCTTTACAAGGACAGTTACTGTATATATTATATTTATCTTTATTCTAGTAGTTTTTATTATGTTTTTTATTCAAATTTTTATTTTAGTCTTCCAATATCTCTTTATTATTGTCTCTATTTTTCTTGTGCTGCTACTTATTTCCCTCTGTACTGCTGTGTTACCTGTGAATTTCTCCCAAGGGGGATCAATAGAGGGTCATCTTATCTTATCTTATCTTAAAAACAATTGAAGTGAAGTTGCCTTGTGATACCAGGTGTTGACGGATGGAGTGGAGGAGACCTGTCACAGCATCCTCTACCACTCATGTGACCCTAATGCAGTCTGGTAGAGGTCCAGTTATGGACTGATGGCTGGCAGAATAGTGTTGAGAACCTTTTTTTATAGGAATTTTGTAATTATTGGAGTGAGTGTGACAGTGCTTGGGTTCTGATGGTTGGGGTTTTTTGCGGGAGCTGGTAGGGCGGTGTATGTTTTCCAGAGAGTCGGTATTGATGGTGTCCTGTCGGATTCCCAGAAGATAAAAAGGAAGATGGGAGAGAGCTCCGTGGCACAAAGTTTGAGCACTCCAGCTGGCACGCCATCTAGCTCTGCTGCTGTGCCAGGTTTGCACCTGCCCAGCAGCTGTTGGTAGCAGAGTGGTTATGGATGTCAGACCGTGTGAGGAAAGTGAGGTCTGTCATTGTGGAATGGTCTTGTCTTGATTCACAACCAGCTAGAGTTTTAACTTCATGAAAGGTTTGTTTTATGTATCTAGTCTCCAATATTTGAGTTGGGCCTAGACCTAATGTAATTTATAATCCATCTGTCAATTGCTTTAAAGGCCTGGCGTTGAGATGCCTTCTGTTTTTCTCTCTGGCTCTGCTAGATATGGGAGGTGATCCAGGGTTTGGAGTTTGGATATTCTCTGAATGTTTTTTGTGGGCTTGATGGTGGTAATGCAGAACTCGATCTAGTCAGTGATAACCGAAAATCTGTTATTAAGTTTGCCTCTTAGTCATTTGAATTCATAAATTAATTTTCTGAGGCTGTAATTACATTACTGGAATGACATGCTGGCTTATGCCACGTTTGCATCAGGTCATATTCAAAGCTGCAAATCCTTGGTTTCATATTTGTTTGTGTATTTTTGCCAACTTTAATGTGTGTATATGTACTTGCAGCTGATGTCTAAGTCTGAGAAGCCCAGACTGCATCAGATCCCCTCTGAGGATATGGACTCGGAGGATGGTGGCGGGACGTCGCCCACAGAGCCAACCTATCAGAGCAGAGTGAGGGCAGAGTCACTAAGGGAGGCGGAGCCAACAGCATCCAAGAGCCAAGAAGACCAAATGAACCTGCAACATGCACTCATTCTCAACCAGGTTGGAAAACATATCATACTTTTACACATGAGATACACATGAACACAGATAAAGCAGGTAGATAGATGGAATAAAACCATTCACCTGTTCTTCACCCAACAGTCCTGTAGATGGCGTCCTAACACTTTTACTTGCATGAATGTAGTTGGTGTTGCATGGTTTTGTGGTTTGACAATTACTTCAGCATATGATGACATGGTGCATGTACTGTAGAATGAGCTATTACTCTTTAAGAAAGGTTAACATTGATCGGACAAACCTTACAAGTCAGGAGTCAGACTTTGTTAGAAGATGTGACAACTTGAAGCAACAAAAATACAGATCAATCCATCATTGAAGAAACAAAGGCTTCAGTGGTGTTTATAATGTTAGCTGTAGGAAATGAAATGATTAAATGGTTTTAGTAACGTGACTTTTGAGAAATAGATCAAAGTCAAAAATGACTTCCAGCTTCAAAGCAGTACACTGGATATTGACAGACTCAGACTGCTCTTGATGGTACAGGTCAGATCAGAGGGGCCAAATAAAACAAATTCAGATTTTATTGACATTAAGCTGAAGGAAATTCTGTGACTTCCAGCACTTAATATCAGCCAGAATACAAATCACTTGGTGAGCTTCAGTGGGATGTACAGCTGCATACCATATGTGTGACAAAAGAACTGAATGTTATGAGCACAGATATTCTCCTTGGTTTAGACTTTCTACTTTCTACCATTTCTGTTCTGCACTTTCTTCTCAAAAACTACATGCTGATGATATTTGCTTTGAAATATATTTATGATTTGACTGTGTTTCATCTTTATTATCCCCACTCCTTCTGTAGTCATTGCTATGGGAACAGCAGAAACAGCTGCAGCAGCTGCATCGACAGATGGAGACGCTGGCAGTACCCATGTTGCGTGGCAGCGGTGGGGTTGGTAGTGGGTTGGGTGTCCATCGCCCCCTGTCGCGTACACAGTCATCCCCGGCCTCCACCTCTCTCACTCTGCCTGAGAAACCCCTGAGCCTGGCCACACAGGATACAAGCAGCAAACCACGCTTTACCACTGGTGAGTTAGACATGCTTATACAATATTATAATAGGTATGTATGATCATAGTAGTAATAAAAATAAGAATATATAGCCAACCTAAAATTATATTCCATACACTTTATGGCATCAAGCACCATGCTTTTAATAGCAGTGGTAAATGTCACAGTTATCAGGAATAAACAAACATGAAGAAGAAATGTGAATAAAAATGACTTTAATGTCTAATGTGGAAACTAACCTAATGTTACATATAAACTTAATGTTTTTGACTGCATTGGAAAGTAATAAAAAATAAAAGTGACGTTAAACTGGGGGAAATTGAAGTGAAGATCCGCCAAATGCCAATAAATATGTGAAATTGTGTATATAATTGTCAAACAGAAATCATCATCCAGATGCAGCCGGAGTAAATACTGAGAACAATGATTGAAATTCACTGTTAGCAGTACTCTTTTGGCTTGTAATGTAAATGTACTGTTTAATGTGCAAAATGATTAGATCACATTTTTCTTGTGTGTGTGTGTGTGTGTGTGTGTGTGCAGGCCTGGTGTATGATTCTCAGATGCTGAAGCACCAGTGTACATGTGGAGACAACAGCAGTCACCCAGAGCATGCTGGGAGGATACAGAGCATCTGGTCCAGACTACAGGAGAGAGGCCTGAGGGGACAGTGTGAGGTACGACAGGAGACTAATACACACAAGCACTGATTAGGCTAGTCTGGTATCAGTAAGTCTGTTGTGAACCTGCCTAGACACTGATTTTGTCTTCTTGTTGTTGTGTATGGTGTATGGTCACCAAGTTGAATTTTAAATCATCCATTTCATCTTGATCTAACTTACAAAAGATTTGTCTTTCTGAAATTAGAAAGTTTAGGAGTTAACTGGTACAAGAGTTTCTGGCAGAATCTGTCTTTGTCTCTGTTCAACATAGTAATTCATTAATTGTAATTCATTACATATTCTGCATTATCCATGTGCATATGATTCCTTTTGTAATGTCACTTTGTCTGGGCTACAAACTGGAGGTTTATTGTCTTTTCCTACAGCATCAAGTATTGGAGGTGAGAAATTCAAATGAAAATGTTCTGTTCATACAGAGTATTCGAGGTCGTAAAGCCACTCTGGAGGAGCTGCAGTCAGTCCACACAGAGCGTCATGTGTTGCTCTACGGCACCAACCCGCTCAACAGACTGAAACTGGATAACCGCAAACTGGCCGGTACGCTATTCCTCAGACTGATGATTTAATCATTCTGAGCCCAACCATGTCATTTTCAAGTGATTTAATAATGGACATGAAAGTCCTTCTTTTTTAGAGTAAATATGATCAGGAACATATATACCAAACAGTGCTCCAGATGTCCAGTCCTTCTCAATAACACAACATAAAATTGTGTTTTACAACTCTGACAAAAATTGTGTACATATTTCTGTCCTTGAACTATGTTAATTAAGTTAAAAATAAATTACAAACATGTGAAGGTGGTACATAATGTCATGACAAATAGTTTTCTCATACCATGAATACTCTTGATACAATAGATTGTGCCAAGTCAGCATGTGGCTTTTCTTTTCATTCATTGGCAAAACAGAGTCACGTTGAAAGGAATAAGACATTAAAATGTAATTGAATAAATGTATAAATTTACAGAAATGTTAATGTTTCTGTTTTCTCAGGAATCCTCTCTCAAAGGATGTTTGTGATGTTACCATGTGGGGGTGTAGGGGTAAGAGAAAACACGCACACACACAGACACACACACATGCACACACACAACTCTATTTTTGATCATACTGTAATCTTCCAAAGCTCATAATGATAGTTATACAATACAACACAATCAGTGCGTTGATGAAAGACTATATCGTTTCAAAGAAAAGCAACAAAGTCAAGCGAGAGAAAATTACAACAAAGACAGGATATTAAAGAGGAAAAGAGAGTTGGCTTGGCCCAACGTTAGCATTTGCCTGACAGTCTGTGTCGGACCATGACAACTCAGACTAATGAGAACAACATGTCCATGACCAGGGATAAAAGAAATGCCTCAGATTTCATTGTCCGAGCCAGATGGACAGTAATGTCAGTTTGTGAACAAACAAAGGGAAGAAAAAACAGAATGGAAAGGAAAATTACCGACAATATGGATCTGGCCTTGAAATGGGAGAGTCAAACTGACATTTTGACTCTTGAGTCAAAGCTGAAGATTTGGACATCTCTGCTATAGACAAAGTCTTCAGTTTCCTTCAGGATTTTAGACATAGTTAGGCTATATACAGCATATATTATAAATATTTCCATGCTGCTTTCTATTTGTTCGTTCTGTCATTCAGTGTCCTCCATCATTTGTCTGTAGGTTGATAATGACACAACCTGGAATGAGTCGCACACATCTACAGCATCACGCATGGCAGCAGGCAGCGTTGTAGAGCTGGCCTTCAGAGTGGCCAAAGGAGAGCTAAAGGTGAGTGTGAAAGAGCCAGAAGGAAGGGACACAAGGAGAGCCACAATATCAGAAACGTATGGATGAAATGCAGGAAGGGGATGCCACAATGTATTAAAAAAGTAATCTATTGGAGTGTAGCTGTATTGTTATTACTGTCCGGATGGAAACAAAGACAAGTAGGAACCTCCCCCATGCAAAAACCTGTATTGACTAAATGCAGATTTATCATCTCAGAAGATAGGAGTAGCAGTGTTTTTTGACTGAGACATGAAAATTACATTTGCAACGTTATACCCATGCACACAGAGTCACTGCTTTTCAGGCACTGGGTCAAGGGCCAAAAACAGCTTTGGGAACTCATTGTTATTGTGAAGTAATTCTGGAGCTTGTATCCACTGCCAGCCATGTTTTGTTCCTGTTTGTCAACTAAAAGGTCAGAAAGACACATCAAATTAGAAATGCATCCAGCAAAGAAACCTCACCCTGCCTAAAGGAACTACTAACCCACTTCAAAGATGAATGGTTTTCAGAAAAGAGTTTTCCTGTGGCCACATCATGGCAAAATTCTCTTCCTTTTCCTCTTCACAATGATTAAAAGTCTGGCATAAACATGAAATTGTTCTTTTTTTATTCTAAATGGTCAAATGTAAAAATACAATTGGCAGGAAGTATTTATAGCTGACAGCTTCAATCCAGTTTTAGCCCAAAACAAAACAAAAATGATCATGTGAAACAAGGCAGGCAGGCAGAGAATGAGAAACAATAAACACCACCCTAAGGCTCAGTCTATACTGAGCAGCGATCATACACAACCAGAACACTACAGTACAACCACAGTACAACCGCCCCACTGTTGTTTTTAAGCTATACATGTCATAGGGAATGTATACAAAACAGGATAATAAGTATCTTGAATGGCTTCCATTGTCTTTACATTGTAAGAACTCATCATTTGATGTTGTGTATCCATGAAATGTTTAACTGGGATAGTAAAGATGAAGTTGACTCTAATTAACCTCACTGTCTTTTAAATAGTACTGAAAAGTTCTTAAGTTTATTATTTAAAGATTGTAGTTGCTACATTTGAAGTTTCTCATCGTGTGAAACACTGATTAATAAAATCTTCTTCACAGAACGGTTTCGCTGTAGTCAGACCGCCAGGGCATCACGCAGACCCCTCCAATCCAATGTAAGTGTGTATGTGTGTGTGTGTGTGTGTGTGAGATTTACATGCTCAGCCTGAACATTGTGAATTTTCCTGCCCTTGCTGCACTGTCAGCAGCTTCTCAGTACAGGATATTTATGACATGATAAAGAGAAAACACAGGGACAAAATAAGGAAGATTAATACTTTTTTGTGTTTTTTGTGTGTGTGTTGTTTTTGGACTACCAATCTTCTTCTTATTTATCCTGAGAGCTACAATCTTGTATCAAGAACAGACAGGTGTACACAGAGCCTTTCCAACATTCCCATAACTGTTCATCATGTCTTATACAGCTGAGCAAAAGAAATAAGAGCTAAAAGAGAGAAATTCAGTATTTTTTCTTTCCTTAGATGTGTAGTTTAACTCTTATTTTTTCTTCTGTCTGTGTCTGTTAGGGGTTTCTGTTACTTCAATTCTGTGGCCATTGCCGCCAAGCAGCTCCAACACAAGCTCAGTGTCAGCAAGATCCTCATCGTTGACTGGGTAAGACAGCTCTGGCCTCATGCTGGTGTTTTCACTGTTGTTGTTCATATTGATGAAAACACAGTCACTGTAATAATCCCCTAATACTCTTTGTAGAGATAAAGCATGTCTGTGATACTCGATTGTGAATTTATGTCCGATAGCATTGCTTTCTATTATATTAATATGTCTCCCCTCATCCTGTTTCTAGGATGTCCACCATGGCAACGGCACCCAGGAAGTGTTTTACAGTGACCCTAGCATCCTCTACATCTCTCTTCATCGCTATGACGATGGAAACTTCTTCCCTGGCAGTGGGTCTCCAGCTGAGGTGGGTGATTTCCCCGGCACATTGAAGCCCATGCATGATTAGAACCTTACAAATAAACTACATATTTTTTATTGAATCATGGAACCGCATGAATGAAATGTAACATGTATTTTTGGCTTAGGTTGGTTCTGGAGCAGGTGAGGGCTTCAATGTTAATGTGGCGTGGACAGGAGGACTGGACCCACCCATGGGAGATGCTGAGTACCTCGCTGCATTCAGGTTCAAGCAATTACTGCTCTCTTTTAACACTGCAAATCAAGTTTATAAGATAAGATTGTGTCATATTAGGGGAAAAACCCAACGTTAAGTGTTGTTAAGTTTTTTACAGCATGTATTCCAAGTGTTTGGAACTACACTGCAGGGGTGATCACCACCTCATGTTGCTCCAAAATCTCCCATAGGTGTTCAGTTTGGTTCAGATCTGGTGACTGCAAAGGAGAGAGAATATGATTTAAATAATTTGCATCCTCATAAAAACATTCAGTGACGCCTTGTGCTTTTAATGGAAATAGAGCTGGCCAATATACCTGTATTATATATAATATATATCATTATTTACAGTATCATGTTATGGCATAAGTGTCTTTTCTTGGATTTAAAGGCTGCATTAGAGTAATGATATAATTTCCTGAACTTACCAGACTGTTCTAGTTGTTTTATTACTTGCCTTTATCCACTTAGTCATTATATACACATAACTGATGATTATTTATAAAAAATAATTGTTTAAAGTACCAATAATCATCACTGAAGTATTGTTGCAGTGTCGATTTCAAGGAAGTTGGTTAAAAATATCATTTCAGTCAGGACCACTTTGTCAAAATAATCTTTATTTACTTGCACAAGTTTCATTTGGCGGTATGGTACTGTTCTGGGACCCCCTGCTCTTCCACGCGCTTGCGTGGAAAGCCTGAGGCAGGAAGAGCACACCTTCCTGCCCTTCATGAGCCATCATGAACGGCATAAGCAGGGAGCGCAGCAGCAAAGAAAAACCCAGACAGAGCAAAGCAACCGACAAGATACAATGGTAATATTCATAACAGATGACAGGAGGCGCTGGGGTGGAGGTGGGTTGTTGCAAAGAGCCAGCAGAGGAAGCAGCAAGTGAGGTCGGGCTAGAGCAGTTTAAATAGTGCGCTCTGAATGCAATTTCCCAATAGGAAGCTGGCACGGGGAGTCAGCTGAGCCATCAGCTGATCTGCTCCGTGTTGACAGCTACGCTGTTGAAGCTGATTTAGCGCTTGACGTCGTGGCCTGCCAGAACTAACGCTACGCTTGATATTATATATTATATTTGATTTTGTTGCCCAGTCCCATTTATGAAGTACCTTTAAGGAGATTTCATAACATGCAGTATATTGTGTGTCTTGACATAAAATATTGGCATATTATTTTAAGGCCATACTCCCCAGCCCTATGTTGAAGTACATGCATTCATTATGGTTTGCCACTTTCTTATTTAAATTTGATTTGTCACTCATTTGTGTGTTTGTGGTTGTCAATTGACAGAATTGTACAGACACATTGTACAGTTTACAGTATACTACCACTTCTCAAATGAGACTTCCAAAAAGAAGTTTAAAAAGCTTTTCTTGTCTATTGAATCTAATGTAGGGAAGTTGTTGCGGGGCATTCATGGAAACATGGAAATCTTCTGGGTTGTGTCTGTGATAGACAACAGAAAGTGTAAAATGGCTGACTCATGCCTTTTTCGCTTTATTTTGTCTTAAATGGTGGCCTGCAAGTTATTTATAAGGACATAGCAGCTCTTTTTCATTAAGGATGGAGCAAAAAAAATTTCCATGATCAGAGAAAGTGAACAAAAATAGATGTTTTCTTCCTGTTTCAACATGCTCTGAACATTAGCCAAATACATATTGAAAGCAGATAGTTTATCTGTCTTTAATTCATGTCTTGGATGTGAAATCTAGTAGATTAGACACCAGTCAGTCCCAATAGTTTTGCCACCAGCTGTGTTCCAGTTTTAATTGATCAGGATAAGGATATTCATTGGAGCTTTAATCAGACAATTTCCCTCATTTCCTTTAAACTGAGCCACAACAAACACACTTAAGCTGAGCCTCTGATCAGCTTAACATTGCCTCTGACGTACTTCTTGCGTAATTAATAATCTTTGTCATTTGGAGAGCATGTGTCTGGCGCACCCTTTTTCCAATAACTTCAGATGCTTTACAGTAAACGGTCTCAAGGTCTTGTGTTTGACAGATTGCAGACCGTTACTTCCTGCTTGTGGGTTGGATAATTGTGATCGGTGGGTGTTTGGCACCAATAAAGTTTCAGTAGTGTGGGCTTTTTGGTTGTCTGGTGCATCTAACCCCAAGTTAACTGTGGCAACCGCAGGGTTACTGGAAAAGAGGCACAGTAGCAAAGTCACAGACTTTGATTCATGCATATGTTTATATACAGTACTTGTGCACAAACACACAAGTTCAAACGCTCAACATAAAACGATCTTCACCATTGATCTGCCTCAGTGTTTTTAGCTCCTGTCATTACTGTGTATCTCCAACAAAACAAAAGATCCATTACAATCAATGAGATTTATTCAAACATTTGGGGAGTTTTAGATATCAAAAGGCAGAAACCCTGATGCTAAGGAGGCTGTCCTGCCTTTTTAAGTCTTTTTGAACACTGATTCCCTGCAAGCACTTTATAGCATGACCCTGACCTCTGACCTTCCTGTAGAGCACAGCAGCAGAAAGACAAGTTTACCAATGAAAATGACTCAGAGCAGGGGGGGTTGTGCACCCAGTGTTTTTGAGGAGGAACAGTTCACCTCCATTGGAGCGGCATGTCCGATTTTGCCTACACTCAAAATTTACTTGCAAGCTGAGCAAGACCGGTTAGATTAGATTACGTCTCTGGGGGGATAGTCAAAGCATTTGGTTAAAAGAGAAAAAGTGTAATATTCATCTGGCTGATGGTGACAAAAGTGGTCCTATAATGTAGGTATATATTGACCTTTCGATAGTGATTGGAGAAAAACAATTTTACTGGATTTAGTCTGAAATCAAGTAGTGTCTCAGGTATCTTAGAGTCTGAGGAAAATAATGTAATGTAGCTTTGAATTGTGTAACATTTGATGTTTGCAGATCCATCTGCTCATAATTTAGATTCAAATGTGTCCCTCCCTGTTTGTTCCTTAACATCAGAACTGGACAAAGTGGTGAGTGCAATGGACGAGGTAATGCTGCAGTGTTCTGTTTTTATGGTGAGGGACCTCCCTAAAGTTTTTGGACATTTCTGTGTTCTCTATGTAGAGTACATCAAAGAGAGATGTTTGTACCTTCCAGAGCTCAATATCATGATAAAATACGGAAAAACATTTTTTTTGTTTTCAAATTTAAAACAGAAAATGTTTTGACAAGTATTTAATGACAAAATTGAACTGAACCAGTGTCCAAAGTCATCAGATCCAGGGACAGCTGAGAGGGATGTGCCTCCTCAACTTCAATGGGAACGACAAAACTGATTCAAAGTATCATTTTTATTACATAATGCCAATCGTATGGCCCAGTTTTCAGATCTGGACCTAATAGAAGTTCTAAGTAATCCTCTGTTTGTTTCAATCTGCCTGGAGCCCCAGATGGTGAAAGTTCACCACATCAAGACTTTTCACATCATTGTCTGCTCAGTTATAGAAAATAATAATGATTTTAAGATGTGATGTGATCCCAGGTTCCAGATGAAATTGAAGCTGTATGCTATAGAGAGTCAGATTTCTACCAATGCGATCAAATAGAAAAACAGAATCCGTGCCATTTATATGTACAAGATATAAGTAAGCATTTAGGTCACTTGTTGCCATTGTTAGCTCATATATAGTTAGATGTATGACAGGAAATGTGGTTCAACAGACAGATGGCATGCAATCTGAGCTGCAATGATTAATCAATTAGTTGATTTGTTGTCATTTACTAGAACTATGTTGATAATCGATTAATCATTTTGAGTCATTTTTTTATGAACAAAGTCAAAATTCTCTGATTCCAGCTTCTGGGATGTGAATACTTGCTGGTTTCTTTACTCCTCTTTGACGTTTAACTGAATACCTTAAGGTTGTGGACAAAAAGAGACATTTGAGGAAGTCTTCTCTGCCTTTGGGAAACATTGATCAAGTTTTACAGATCCAACAACTAGTCAGTTAGTCAAGAAATTAATCAACAATGAAAATAATTGTTAGTTGCAGCCCTGCATGCATCAAAGGTAGACTTGAACGATTACCTTGTCACCATTTTAGCCACTGAGGTCAAAGGTCACAGTACAGTTTAACTGTAAAGCGCCATATAACATGCAATGTCTCAATGTCCTACAGACCCAAAACATCAGCGGTCGCCAAACCCTAATTTGACATTCGGTAATTTACAATAAAAAGATCTTTAAAATCTCATCTTTTTAGTGCATGTTGTTGTCCAGAGCATAGCTGCAGCAAAGGTGCAGAATATGTAAATAAATGCCCTGCATTTACTGAGAATGAAAAGCTGTTAATATTTTGTGCTGTTTTGAAAATAATCACTAATAGTCATTGTGATTAACCTGTGGGTCCACATAATCTATTTTCAAGCTTAAATGGAGAGGCACGCTGCCTTAACAGCTCAAAAACAGCATTTTTCCTTTCATGCAGTCCAAATCTAAAAGGCCCCTCGCCTCCCACCCACCACTTCCACACCATGCATCCGCTTTGTAATTAATAAAGTTTGCAAATGTTGAACGGTCAGTGGAAAAAAAAAAAATGCAATTAAGTGTATAAGCCATTTAATGGCATACATTTTATGGGTTAAAGTTTGTGAGTGCTTCAACTTCAGAGGGGAGCTTTGCTGCATTTGCACCTTATCCTTCACCCTCAGCCGTCTTTTTTTCCATCACCTCGACCCTCACCACCACCACCATCACCACCACCCCCCTACACACACACAAACACATTCTCCCTCTGCCTCTCCTCCTTTGATTGATCTTTCATAAGGAGGCCCCTCCTCTCCTCCGCCCTCCCTCTTTCCCTCCATCTTTCCATTAGTTTGTCTGTAGTTTCTCTCTGGGGGGAGCCTGGCAGCTTTAATGGGTCTACAGGGGAGGTGGGGCTGGGTTTTGCGGTTAGGTGTGTGTGTATATGTGGGGAGGAGTGAGGAGTGTGTGCACAATGTGCTTCATATCCACAAGACTATGATAAAGTTTTTGTTCATGGATTGAAATTATTTAATGAATAAAAATTTCCACCAACAGGAAGATTATTTATTTATCATGCATCTGTAAATGTGTGTGTGTTGTATATGTGTGTGTTGTGCGTTTGCGTGTATGTGCTCATACTGGAATGCGTTTTATGTGTTTTATCTCTGTGTGTCCTCATTTTTGTCCATGAGCTCATGTTGTCCATCTGCATGCAGTCATGACAGCAGTATGTGTTTGGATATGTGCGTGTGTGCTCGAATATGTGTGTGTGTATGTGTGTGTATATGAACGGGAGGGAGGGAGGTCTCCAAAGTCCCCAGGCAGAATAATGAAGGTAAATGGATCCCAGATGGACTGTTTTTCCTCTTTTCTCTGTGTTGTCAATGACGTGAGGAGAGTGACAAGCCTCTAATGGGAAACAGACTCACACACTCAGGCTTTGAACTCCGCCGACATCATCGAGCCGCAGCGTTGAGCCTCTCTCCGCCTTGGGACAGCACTGCTCTCTTCCTGACAACAATAGCATTAAGGAAATCTTCATCTGTTTGAAGTCCACACATAACACGGAGCAGCTATAAGAACTGACAAAACAATATGACTTTGTCAAGCAGACTTGTCTTACTGGAGGCTGTGCAGCTTTTCCAGCAGAGAAACAATAGTCCTTTGTCAGCTCTGCTTGAGCTGTGAGTCTGGGATCAGCAAACCTTGGTTTCACTTGTCACGTTAACAACTTCTTTAGATTTGATCATAAATATGTGTCATCACCAGGAGACTGCCCGGTTTGATTTGAAACTGCTACATTTCACTGATGGTCTTACTGAGCAAACTGATGAAATAAATCAGAGTTAAAGTCCATCCATCAGCAACTTTAAATAAACTGAGATGTGGGCTGCAACTGGTTGTGAATGTGTAATATGATTGTTTGGTCAATGTGCTTCTTTTAATAAGTGTACTTTCCTCTTTCCTCTTACTTTCTATCTTGTTCAATACAAATGCATTTTGCCAACATGTCAGCAGTGATTTAACCATGCTGCTTTAATACCAAGCGACTTACTAAATACCAAACCCAGCTCTTCTCAGTGATGTCTCAGTGGTGTTGTCACTACAGCAATATTAACAGTAGTTTTTTCAGTGTAACAGTAGTAAGCGTTGCTTTTTGACAGTTGCTGCAAGTTGACAAGCATTGACCACAGAGTTTCCTCTTTTATAGCTTTCAAATAGTTGGTCAAAACTATGTATGTGGACGGGTAGAATAGTGTTGATTTGAGTCTCAGAGTCCAGATTTCTTAAGTTATCATTGAGACTTGTATAGGAACTCTCTCTTCCTTTGACTAAATGACCAGTTTCCTCTCATTCTGTTCTCTGAGTTGAACTATATAATTAAGGCTCGAATGTGCACATATCAGAAAATATCTACGACACACGTCATTTAAAATGTTGGATTTTGTTTGTCTCTGCAGCAGTGTGTGTCTGACCTCTTTGGTGTGTTGTTATAAAACAATGGGTGCATGTTACAGCCAGGAGATCACACAAACCTGCAGCAGAACAAACGCAGCAGGCTTTTCATTGGAATTATTGGTTAAATGAAAAAATAACTAAAAATTACACACTGGTGTTTTCCTTTAGCCAGTGTTGTGTAATATATGACTTGTGTCAACCTCTGTTGGCAACCAGAAGGAACTGCAACAGCACAGTGAAGTGACAGTGGCCTGTGTGATTGTGTGTTGACAGGTCTGTGGTGATGCCCATCGCTCAGGAGTTCTCTCCGGACGTCGTCCTGGTGTCAGCTGGGTTTGATGCCGCCGAGGGAAACCCCGCTCCTCTGGGAGGGTACAAGGTCTCCGCCAAATGTAAGCACAGTACTCTACCACAGACTGCACAGTCTCCTCCACTCTTTACCTCAGAGTCTCGTTTTTAGCAAGGGATACCAGTAAGAACTTTATGGTCCTGTGGGTATTTAGAGATATTAATAGATTATTACAGCTCCTGTCAAGCGTGGACCGAAGAGCAGCAGTTGTGCCTTCTGCTGTAGATCCCTGCATCACTGATGTAACCATAATTATAGTAATCAGTAGTTGGTATGTTTCTGTGGGAGGCTCCACAAGGTAAAAATATACATTTGTTTTCATACAATATTGGAAATTCTAACATAACTCATTTGGTAAGTCTTACAGTAAGAGGTCTCATGATTGCTAAGCTTTAATGTCATTGTTCATACAACATGTTAACATGTGTGTGTGTGTGTGTGTCCACCACAGGTTTCAGCTTCCTGACCCGCCAGCTCATGTCTCTAGCAGGAGGTCGTGTGGTTTTGGCCCTTGAGGGAGGTCACGACCTTACAGCTATCTGTGACGCTTCTGAAGCCTGTGTCAGTGCACTCCTGGGCATACAGGTAAGGCATGCTGGGTAATGGAGTTTTTGTTAACACGTCTGTTTAACAGGCTCATCTGTTTATTTAACAGATGAAGGAATTGTATGTATTCAGTGCTGAAATGCTTTCCAGGCTTTGTGGAATTTGAATTTATGGAAAGGTCAGACATGACAGAAAATATCAGCGAAATTTAGAGATGGAATTTGTTATTTTTCTCCTTTTTACTTTTCTCAACTAAAAATGAAGAAAGTACTAAACAAATAGTTTATAGAAACACTTAATTATGGAATACATAGTTAAGTGTAATACGACTTACTGTAGAAAATATGCATTTTTACATTTATATACGTCTATGGACTCAGGAAGTATCTGTACTTTTGGACAGTAATTGAAGTATTTTTTTTATTGTTTTGCTGTGGATATAATATTGACCCTGATAACAATATAAAGCTGAATATCTTTTATTATATCTCTTTAGTTGCTTCTTAACTAGATATGTAGCCATTGAAAAGATGCCAGAATACAAGTATGCTGATTGTCCCATTGTTGTATCTCTGTTCTGTAGGACCCACTGGCAGAAGAAGTCCTGCTCCAGAAGCCCAACGCTAACGCAGTCCGCTCCCTGCAGACTGTCATACAATTACAAAGTGAGCAGTACACATTTCTGTGGTTATTTTGACACTTATTTATTTCTGTATGTAATCCTGCTGAAACCAAACGGCAGCCACATCAGTGTGGTGTTGCATGATAACAGTTACAGTAACCTGTATATATGTGGGTGTTGCAGGTCAGTACTGGCAGAGTTTGAAGGCCTACAGTGGATCAGTAGGTCTGTCCTACCTGGCTGCTCAGAGAAGAGACTGTGAGGAAACAGATGCCGTCAATGCTTTGGCCTCACTCTCTGTGGGAGTTCTGTCCAACAAGAGGTACACACACACACACACACACATTTTCACGCCTGATGTTGACACTAACTCTCCCAGCTCTCTGCTCACATCTGTTTCTCACCCTCTCCTCCAGCATCCCTGACGAGCCAATGGAGCACGACAGTGACTCCATGTAGAAGAATCTGACCAATCACCTCACAGAACTCACTATCAGGATTTGGGCCGCACCTGAAGCCTCGGATCTCCTGCGCTGTCACATGACCAATAAAGGGGATGTGTTTGTAATGCCACTGAGCCCCGCCCATCTGCCTTAGTCACACACATGCACATCCACCGACACACCATGCTGAACCTCCTCAGACCTGCCGCATGAGCACCTCAATGCTGGTCACCACTCAACTGAAGCCAGCAGCACTACCTGCAACTGAGAAACCTTCTGAAACCTCACCAAAGAGCAATACCAGAAGATTTGTAATCGACTTTTCATGTCTGCTGACTGACAGTGGATTGTGTGTGTGTTGTTGGAGGTCCAGTACCACAGCTCTGTGACCACAAACCTTAAAAGAACAGACAGAATTCAGAGTCTAGCTCTGATTCTTCTCAAAGCACTATGTACCAGCAGCTGTGTTGTTGCCTTAACTTTGCCTTAACGTAAGGACCAACATCAGGTTTCAGATGGAGACTTTGGATTATAAATTCCTTTCTCTTCTGCCACTTTGAAGCAAAAGTAGACCAAATGGGATGCAAATGGCAGAATGAACCAATGACATCAGGTGAAAGCATATATATGCATACAGCTGATTAATAAAATGCAAAAATTTCAACAAGAGGAAGTGGCCACAACACAGAAAGGAAGAATATGGAGATTTGTCTGTTTTAATGATGTCATTACACACAGTTTAACCACTAAAGAAGACAACAAAGAACTGGAGTGAGAAAGAGAAAATGAAGACACAAAATGGACAACTGTGGTTTTGTAGAAACAAAGAAGAGGCAAATGTCCTTGTTGTTTTATTGCACTGTTCATTCCATAATGTGAACCATAAGAAATTCCAAAGCTCTGGGAAAAAATCCAACTCCTCTCTGTAGGTTATTTAATAGTTTTTTGATGATCTGGATGATGTTTCTTATACGTTTCCCACTCTTCTTCTGAGATGTCTTATGAAGTCTCTGACTCACTCTAAGGACACGTATCAGCCGAAATATTGACGAGTCAGATTTCCTATGAAGTTAATCTGCAAAGTAGGCAAGATTTTAAGAGCAGGATATTTTTCACTGCTGTTCAGTGTCTTAAATGCACACACGTACACATATACATACCTACACACACATGTACAAAGCAATGATGAACTTTTGATGTACCACTAGTATTGAATACTGTATCATATTGTTTATATTAGAGACTAAAGGAGCGTTCATTCCACCGTGGCACCACTGAGGACCATTGTATTGTTCTTATAGTAGCAATAATGTTAATGCACTTAATGGACATCACCCAAAGAAAACTGCCTTAAATTAGCCTGCACTTGGCAACTGTATGGAAGCAACACAAGGGACCAGTATGATTACTGCTCTTACAGCGACTCTACTTTGAAAAAACAATGTTTGAACCTGTGGATTTAGGTTCACATCATATATGCAGACTTTTGTATACCGTTTGTTTTGATGATGTGTACAGTGACCTGGCTTGGTTTGAATGCTGTTTTTAGGAGTTACAGGCTTTATCACAGTCTAATTAAGAAAAAGTAAGGTATTGTCTTTTGTGAACTCGAGTGTTTTTCCATAGTAGCAGCTCTTACAGTCAACGTAGACAGTGCCACGCTAAACGTGTCAGTCCATCATCTGAGCTGATGTTTGAAGTCGAGGTCATGTCGCTCGTTCATTCAAAGAATTTCCTGACTGCCCTGTTACACGAGCACGTAAGGGCTCTGCATTCCAGAAGGGAAAAATAACAGGATCGTGTTTCTTAGTTTGGAGGTGTAGCAAAATACTGCTTGTTGATGCACACAAGGTTTGATCTGTTTAGACTTTTGATGACCAATACTAATGTTTTTAGAGTAAAGCTGCAGATAGTCGAGTCTAAATGTTTAAATTTGTGGCCAGACTTTTTTTTTTCAGGGTGCTACTTAAAAGCATCTAGACACTAAAACTGAGACTAATGAAATTCAGATTTGACTAGTTAGCTGCTTCTTGCAAGGCTTTGTCTGAGAATTGTTGCTTGAGAGCTTTCCTTTGAGATTTTACATCCATGATTGCATTTGAAGCAGCACAATCTGATATTTCAGCTCTTCTGAGCAAAGATTTGATAAAGAGAGACTTGATTTGCCGCATTTGTAAAATCTAGATAAATACAATCTGCACAATGAGTTAATATGACCAACCGAAGGAAGTATTTTCAGTCCAGCATTCACGTAGGAAACTATGAGTGTTGAGTTTGCTTTAGTCAGACCCTGGGCATCGTCTGCCCAACAGAAGGCCTCTGAGCTTTGATAATAAACAAGAGGACAGTGGAAACCAAAAGTGAAGACTTTGCCATCGCATTGCTGTTGCCCCACTGCTCCATCCCAGTAGGAATTATTACATTGGTGTTCTATAATGGGTGCAACTGTAAAGTGTGTCATTAATTTAGTGTTGTTCATAGTGTTCTTAACAGCAAGTGACGGCATTTAAACTATGCTGTGTCTCTCTTATACAGCGTGCCCAGCCGGTGCACGTGGTGTCTATGAAGTAAATGTTGTCTGAGTATATGTGTGAGTGTGAGAGAGAGAATGTTAGTGATTGCATGTGCTTTGTTAATGCATCTGTAAGTGTTAGAGAGTGTGTGTGTTTGTCCGTCAGATACTGTAAATGACCTCTCCTGTATTATATTCCCAGTGGCTGTTTTTTTAGTCTTATGTAGAGGCCAGTACTGCCTCAACTCTTAATTCCCTTTATTACTGATGTCATTTGTACCTTCTTCTTAAAGAAAGACACTGTAAATAGAAACTCCAAGACCAAAATACACATGACACACATGTGCCTTGACGCATTCAGTAGTATGTGTATTGGTAACGCTTAACTAACTGGACTTACAGTAACTCTGTATCTATAAACATGACATTGAAATCTTTGTTTCATGCTATTCTTTATTATTTACCTACATGTGTTATCACATTTCCTACCATGTTCACATTTCCTACCATGTGTATGTATAGAAAGATTGTCTATTTTGTACTGTTATTTTTGTCTTTTCCTCTTGATTAAAAAAATAATTTCCAAGTAAAAGACTCTTGCTGTCTTGCCTTTTTGTCCAACCATCATAATATAAAAGCTGTTGTTTGCAGATAACGTGTGCGTGTATAACAATTATTTGTTAGTAATTTAAGTGAATTAAGGAAGAAGAAAAGCTTATTAGAAAAAGAAATGTTATGTGCTTCTGAAAAGTTACGTCAACAGACGTCAAAATGAATGAACAGAATATTACCAGGTTGGAAAATGTTGAGCAAATTATCAAGCTAGTACTGTATGTAATCCAATTAAATGTATCTTTTGTAAAGTCAATTCCTTCCTTTAGCGACTCCTTAAAATGTTGCCAGAAAACTCAAATAAATATGGATGTCTGCCTCAGCCATCATTCAAAACCTTGTTTTGTTATATTATAAGTGCACATGGTTCTATTTAGGGTTGTCCCTAACGACTTATTTCCGAACGTTTGAATGGAAGTTTTAACTAGAGAAGTAAGAAAACAGTCAAAATTGAACACAAATTAATCTATAACGTTAAACATTGTCTGAAAAAGTATTGCTTGTTACATCCAAGATGCAGCTAACAACCAGTATTGTTAACATCAGTAACAACTGCTTGTTTTTTTAAAAAAAAAAATAAAGCATTATTTGAATAGGAAGACGTGCCATTTCAGTGCAAATGATGTCAATATGTATTTTAAATGTGTACACTGATAAAATAATCATACATTGAACTGACTACTATTTTCTAGTTCATAAATTTCCCATCTTTTCTGTGAATGGTAGACCTAATAAGTAAGTAATCACTTTGACTCATTGTTACAACCTTTTTTTTTACCTTGTTCCTTTCTTCTTTTTTTTAAATCTTATGTGAGCACTTGGGTACATTTCTGTTTCAATCAGACTGTCTGTCTTGAAATGATGTGAAGACATACACATATTATTGTTCATCCTCTTAGACCAGTCACCTGTTAAAAACTTCCACAGAACAAGCAAACCTCCCACTTCATCCAAGATAAAACTGAGGCTTGAAACTTGAAATAAAACTTGATTGCACTTAAACAATATAGTATACACTGCAGACTATATTAATCAGAACTTTGAGCCACGCAACAGCACTTCAGCACAGCACGCTATTAAATAGCCTTCCCTGTAAAACATCTACTTAACCTGATACAGAAGTTGCAGAGACTTTAAGAACAGGGTTTAAGATTCTTTTACTGAAAAGAAAAAGGCTTCAGAGCCGTGGCTCACTTGCTTGGTTAGGCCGCTCCTCAGGACTGCGTGGGTGTGATCTCCCTCACTCTGCTGTTAGCTTTGTCGCACCAGTTAATTCCAGACAATTTACACCTTTATCGCTCTCATTTGCACAGCTTGCTGACATCGTGTCATTTCCATTACAAATCAACCTGAGCGGACCTGAGCGTGGTCACCAAAACTAGGAACACTCTTGTTTGGGTGTGAGCAGAGCCTTTTCACTAGTTGCACCAGTGTTTTGCATGTTTTTGCATGAGAATTTAATAAAGCTCACATTACTGTTAACTGTTTCTCAAAGCATGCTGTTTTGTTGTAGAAGAATGGATGAACAGAGCACCGGTTAAGTTAAGTTATAGCTAAACGTTACATGTGACTGTACTCATGGTGAAGCCACAAAAACAAGGGTGCTATGTTAACCATGTCAGCAGACTGAAGAGAGCATTGTTGTTCCTATATATGAGGTCTCATAACAGTTATGTGACTATTAGTTGATTTTTTTCTTTTTCATCCTTTGACATCATAAAATATGGCCAACACTGATCAATGTAGTCCTGTCATTCTATTTCCCTGGTTCAGTGTTACTCTAACCTCGTGTGAAAGCTTTAATGACTGAACTCTTGCTAAACTATCAGGATACACAACAGTTAACCTGCAGGCCACTGTAGCATAGCTGAAAAGATCAAGCTACAACTTAAGAGTCTAGGTCCAAACAGGCTATAAATATTCCCAGAGCCCTTAATTGCACATTAACGTGTTCTTTGTGGAGGAATTAACTGTTCCTGACTGACCAGGCGAAGGCACACAGACCTCATTAAAAACAACAACAAAAAAAAGACCGGGGGAAGGAGGAAGTCAAGGAAAACAAGAGAGACAGTTTAACAAGAGAGACAGGAGACACAGAGGGTGTGGTGCCAGTATAAAGCTTTTCACCGTTCATCATCTGGTTTTACCAGAACAACAAGAATCTCGTGAACAGTTTGAGGACAGCTTTTATTTTTAAGAAAAATAATGATGTGCTGTATGTATCATACATCCAGCTCTCCAGGGCTTCTCCTGCTTGTGATATTTATATCACAAGACAGTAGTACTGTATCAGTGTCAGTTATTTTTTTCGTAAAGCACCACATACTGTATATACTTCAAGTAAATGCTCCTCTCTGTCGGTAAACTGGTGGACAACAGACAAATACATTAATCACTGTCCGGGTTGAAAGTCTGGCTTTAACTGCATGAAAAATAGCTGGAAACACAAATTGTGAACACAAATCCAACCTGTATTGTCAGTTTCATTGTGGTAAATGACATATCTTTGTTGGCTGAGTTGGTTCAGAGAAAAGTCCTCTTTCCCCATGTCAGTCTGCATCCTGATTAATATTCCTATATGGTTCTTTTCTCCGAGGCTGAGGTACCTAAACAGTTCCATTTGCATCAAAGTCCATTAGAATAGCAGAAATGTAGCACGGAGCAGAGATGTGCAGGGAGGATCACAGTCACTTTGTTCAGCAGCTGGGAAGACAAGAAGGCAGGTGTGTTACTGTGGTATCCACTTGTATTCATTAAAGGGTATGTAGGGGCCATATTAGACACATTTAAATGTATTCATCATTGGATGTTGGACAATTTTTTTATTTTTATTTTTACTCTTTGATTTTGTATTCGGGACAAACTGCTCCCAAACAACATGGGCATCAATAGACCCTATTCACATGGCGGCCATTTTCCTCATCACGGTGAGGGTGGTAAGCTCAAATGTCGTAATGCTGTCTTCCAGGTTTCAAGTCGTATAAACGTAGAAAATCTCACATATTGTTATCATTTCACTGCTTCCTGATTGATCAGCAACTGAAAAGATAATGGATCATGAAAATCTGGAGGGCCATCGGGCTGTATTTCAATGTAAAATTACAAATTTGATAGCCCATTAGCTTCTGTAAGACAAAAAATAACAGCAAGCTACCGTTGGCATTCAGCCACTTCCTTGCTAACGTTACCATTTAATGGTGTTACAGGATACGATAGAAAAGGCACAAATTAGTCCTAAAGCAACCCCCCCCCCCCCCCCCCCCCCCCACGACTTGCAACCTGAAACACAGCAGCATTACACTATCCCAGCATTCAAGCTTCCCACCCTGACGGTGTTTGCAGAGGAAAATGGCCGCCGTGTTTACATGGTCTACGGCGCCACAAGAGGAAGAAAGAACTTATTTTGTTAATTAATTTCAACACTGGAAGAAATGAAATAGAAATAAATATACATTTTTGATCATAACATCCTAACATTAATAGACCAATACAGATACAACTTCATTTAAATGACATGATACAAGGAGATGCATTGAACTAAATAACCTAAATGCACTTTAGGTTATTGCTGATGCTAAATTTGCCAATTTCCACACATCATCACTGTTTGATACCAATAAGCAGCTGTCATACTGTCTTAGTATATAGACAAATGCTATATAAATTTAATGTGCACTCAAAAAATCATCTCCCTGATCCATAGAGCCAGCCACTCAAACTTTAAATACAAAATACACAGGGGCTGCTTTTCTCTTTTGGCCCCAAACTGAATTCTTTTTAAATGTCAAGTGTCTTCTAACATGTCAGTGAAGGTTAGCCTTGTGAGACCACACTGTGCTGACTGTGGGGCTCAGTAAAATACTTAATAAGTCCTCATGGTAGCTGGAAACATTAGCTACCTCCCTGGGACACTGTAATGATAGGTTGCTGGGCTTCATGCGTATTGGCAGTGAAGGGAGAAGTGGTTTGTCATGGATATGTATCGAATACAAATAGTCTGTCATCCTTCATCTCTTTAGAGTTTGGTTGTTTATATGAAATTAAAGCTAAACCTTGCAGGTGATGTTCGTTTGCTTTGCATTAGATCCCTTTTGTGCAAGAAAAAAAATGTAGTGGTAGGCAACCCTTTATAATGACGTTATAAGCCATGTATTAAGCAATTGTTTATTATTAAACTGCAGCTATGTTTATAATACTTAATAAATGGTGACTAAATATTGTATAGTTCATCTATAGACATTATTTGGATAACTATTATTAAGTCAAAAACATTTACAATCACTTAATAAATGAGAAAACAGATTTCATTATTTGTTAACCGTTAAATAACTATTAGCTAATGTTTAATTAACTATAAATGTACAATTTATTAATGATTGTTATAATTAAGTGTTACTCAATGGTATTATAACATAAAACTGACTTTTTATCGCTGTTTTGCATGCAAAATTTGGTAATTATGAATATTCACTTTTAAAGAAAATGGCACTGTTGTTCAACTCCAAGACATGGGGGATGCATGCGCTTGTGTGCATGGTGTGTGCGTGCACGGCTACACCTATGCATGCGTGCACGTTTGTGTGTGTATAAATCAGCTCTCACCTCCTCCATCACTTCCAGTGGTTTATGGGAGCCCAGCAGGGAGCCACATCAGCCTCCCCTTTGATGGTGACACACATGATTCATGGCTTTTAGAGACCGTTTGTTTTCATTACGCCTCCTCGTCAGCGCGCTGTAGCTGCATCACGGCTTCGTGCAACGCAAGCAAGTTTGGGCCAGAACGAGAGGAAAGAATTTCAAGAGGAGAGTTTTTTTGGCACTGGAAGAAACAAAGGGGCTTGGTTTGGGTATAAAGAGGAGAAACTTTAGTCAGGACGACGGCTGCCCACGGCTACTTTTTCCACTGTCGCTTGGGTTCAGAGGTGGTCAGGGATTCATAACATGTCAGGATCTTGGATAAGTAGGAATGGAAAGGGTACGGAAAAGTCAAAGGTCCAATCTGTCATGAAACATCCATTTTTGTCTTTCCAGTTCTGTCTTTCTTCCAGTCCCTCCATCTGCATTCTCTTGTTGTTGCACTTTATATATTGTACAAGACTTTGTTACACTTGCAAGCCTGAGGCAGAAAAGACGTTCAATAAAAAACATGAAGTGAAGTTTAAATGTGGCCAAAGTATGCATGATGATGGCGATAGTAATGATGATGATGATGATGATGGCAGTTAGGGTGATAAAATCAAGGGTGCTGCTGAGGATGAAACCAGAGGTCAAACTTGAGAACCTGAGAGAGCTGATGGGACAGAGGGCTCTGTGCTGTCATGTTGAGGCAACATTTAGGACAGGACGTCCTCCACCATCAGACTGTTGAATGAATACAGAATGATGTCCAGCTGTTTTTGTCTCTCACCTGTCCTGTCCTTCTTTGTCATCTATGTACACAGAGTGCAAATGTCTAGGAATCATACACTGAACACACTTTCCCTGTTCTAATACTTAAATGTTGCTTTTAACAAGCAAAACAATAGAATCACAAGAGTCCATAGTTACATCTGATATGTTGCTTGACAGCAAGAAAAAGAGTTTCATGAGGGGATAGTTGCTTACAATAAGCTGTCTAAATGCTCATATAAAACTTCTTCTCATCATTGTCTTTCATCAGCATTGCAGCAAGCAGATGATCTAAGCTGAGGTGTGAAATAGTGTTCACCATGAGCAGACGTCTCTTCAGCCCTCCGTGACTTGTAAGAACATGTCCCTTTCATGAGGATTTATCATCCGTATTAGGGTGACAATCAATAGACAAACCTTGCTTTCAGTTCGGTTTAGTGTCCAGCAGACATGGTAGACCAAGCTCCCTCCATCCTCCAGACAGAGAAGGCATAGCTCAGTCTCTCATGGGCCAGGTAGTTACATCCAGCCAGCTTAGTGTCCATGTCATCGCTCTGCAGAACCTGGTACAGAAAGTCAATGTAGCGCGATGCCAACTTCAAGGTCTGGATCTTGCTCAGTTTGTCAGAAGGCAGCGTTGGGATTATCTTACGCAATGAGGCAAAGGCGTCGTTGAGAGATTGCGTCCGTTGGCGCTCCCGGATGTTGGCAATGACCCGCTGGCCGTGTGGGTCCTCGAGGGGTGAGAGACCTCCAGGACTAGGACCGGGGACAGGAGAGAGGGACGGGCCGGAAGAAGGCAGCCGATGCTGAGGACTCCTCTTGAGTCTCTTGGGTCCAGTTGGGGTGTAGATCTGGATGTCGTCCCCTGGCTTTACTTTGCCATCGTCTGCTGATGTGGTGGGAGAAACTGTTGAAACCTGATCCTCCATCTGTGAGCCCATCTGCCGTTTATGCCCGGTGACCCCCGGTGTTGCTACAACGACCGGACAGGCGTTAGAACGTAGTCGTCCCGTGTTCTCCTTGCTGGAAAGCACCCCTCCCTCGGAGTGATCATCGTTAGACTGCTCCTCCTCTCTCATGCTTGGCCACGTTTTTCTTCTGTCTTCTCTCTCCTGTATGTGTATCCTTCACTCCGTTGAATATCTCCAGTGCTTCTCTCTTTCTGTCAATATGTCTCTCTCCTCTCCCACTCTGCTTCTTTCACGCAGTTTTCCTCTCTTCCGTTTCTCTTCAGGAACTCCCTCTGTTACGCTCTGTGTTTCTCCGGCCCTCTGCTATGTTGTTCTTCTTCCCCAACAGTTGTGAGATCTACACTTTGTCACATCTAAGCATACCAAGCCAAAATAGGCGAGTAATCAGCAGTCAGTTTAGGATTGCCACAGTGCTTCTTCATCCACAGATGAGGAAACCTGCCAATGATCTCTGCCCAGTCTCTGTGAATGTACACTGCATCGGCAAACCAAACTGTTCTCATGTCCCGCTTCTGTAGCTGCATGTGAAACAACAGCAACCTGAATCTGACTTTTTAAAGGGAGGGAACCATGAAACTTTCAGCTGCCCACCCATTTAACTCACTTATTGGTCCGCAGGACGTTTTTTTGGACAGCTGAGCTTAAAACAACAGGAAGAATGAATCTTAAGCGATTGGTCCGATCAAAGCGACGAGGCGGAGACAAAGGTGTGTCGTACAGCCAACCAACTTGAACCGTTGTGACGTTTGCCTCTTGTCATAGAAGTTGCCCAAGTTTATAGGTTCCAGATTTCCTCCAAAGCAAGTCCTACCATCCCCCCTCTTGCTGCTTGGTTCTTCATCCCCCCCTTCCTCTCTCTCCACAAATCAGCACCATCAGCCGTTGCTTTCAATATAGTTCAGAGAAGAGCAAGAAAAAAAAAACTCTAAAGGAAGCTCCACAAATGTTTTTGTTTCTGGTTTGAGAGTTCATCTAGATTTTTCAGCCAAATGGCATGTCTGCTCTGTAAACAGAGAAATATGATGATTTTTTAACACAACACATTCCAGGCAGATGAAGTAATGGTCAGAGACTTAGGTAATCATTCTTTCATTCTTTGTTTTTTGCTGGGTAAAACAAAGTGATACTGTTACAATTGTGACAGGTCTGCATTCATTCAAGATGAAGATGAAGGGAAATTACTGGAACCTAACAACATAACAAAATAGAAATTTCTGTAACATTACTGTTACATCACACCACATCACTGAAATTACAATAACTTAAAATAAAAGAAATTACTGTAACATTCCTTTCACGTAACACAATATAACAGGGATTACTGCAACATAAAACATAACATGACATAAAAAAGTGACATAAAAGAGATTACTGTAACATTACTGTAACATAATGTTACCATAACACAACATAACATAACGATGATAGAAATGACTATAACATTGCTGTAAAATAACGTAACATAACATAATATGACACAACATAATAACATAAAAGAGATTACTGTAACATTCCTTTAACATAGCATAACACAACATAACTGAAATTACTGTTACATTACTGTAACAAATAACTGTAACATGACATTATATTATATTATAGAAATGATTGTAACATTACTGTAACATAACACAACATAACATAACATACAACAGATTACTGTAACATAATAACATTACATAAATTACTGAAATGTTGCTCTAACACAAAATAACATATTGGAGATTACTGTAACATTCTCTTAATATAACATAACATAACATAACATGACATAACACAACATAACACAACAAATATTAATGTAACATTCCTTAAACATAACATAACATAAAAGAACATAACACAACATATATTACTGTAACATGTCTTTATCATAACATTACAGAAATTACTGAAATGTTGCTGTAACACAAAATCACATATTGGAGATTACTGTAACATTCTCTTAACATAACATAACATAACATAACATAACACAACATTCCTTAAACATAACATAACATAACATAACATAACATAACATAACATAACATAACACAACATTCCTTAAACATAACATAACACAACATATATTACTGTAACATTTCTTTATCATAACATTACATAACACAACATATATTACTGTAACATTTCTTTATCATAACATTACATAACACAACATAAAATACTGAAACATTTCTGTAACATAACATAAACAGACATCATTTGGCAAATAACCAAAACAAAAATAATTTTTGGTGTTCTATGAATATACACAATCAAGATCTCTTGAATATATAATTGAAAATATTGAAAATATTACAAGAAAAAGCACCTCTTATCAAAATACAGTTCTTCTTGTTTGTGAAACAACAGAGACAGTGTGTTTTATTTAACTGCCAGTGACTTGGCTGTAGTATCTCAGCACAGACCTGGAGGGAGGACGGAGCTGGCATTCAGTCAGCACTGCAGCACTGAGCTCTAATCACAGTATAAAGGAAAGAGTGAGTGGATCAGGAGAGGCCTGTGGGACATTTTGTTTCTTTCAACCACTTAGCTACATCTCGAACAAACATCGGTCCTGGTCCAACATGGACTTTGCTCTCTAAACTTCTGGGTGAGCCTCCAGCATGGCCCACAGCCACACCCCCACAAAATAATTGAGTTGATTGTTAGCATTTTGTGTTTCAGAGGCAAGACACTTCCCTCTGATGAAAACACTGTAGAGAAATTATTTTGTACAGGCACTGTTAGGATACAGAGCTGGAAAATCTCAAAGTCTCTCCTATGAGTCAACTCAAAGATGGCTCAAGTCCACAACAAGAAAAGAAAACTCTATTGTCTGACCACAGATGATACCGTTTCTCTTGTGCACACGCAACTGCTCACCATGACGGTGTTTGTTTTTCATGGCACAACAATATTTGCATTTGTATGTGGAATATATGTAGTTCTTCTTCTTCTTCTTCTTCTTCTTCTTCTTCTTCTATATCTTCTTGTTCCTCTATAGCCTGTACAAATCCAAGAGAAAAAGACTCCACATTGTACCTTATATCATGTAGCTTGGTACATTGGTATCCTTGCATCCTATACTAGGTCTACACTTCTCTTGACCAAGGCCCTGGTCTTAACTGCAACTGGTGCCCGTGATTTGTACTGGGGCTGCCCACTGCCTCCAAATAGTTAATGTAAAAAAACACATTAAGAATTTCCCATGGGGAATAATCATGTGTAAACTAAGCAAAGTGTTGAGTTTTTGAGTTTGTTTATAGCACTATGCAGCAGGGGTTTTAAGATCAGGGCCTTGTTTTGTTTGTGCCGTATGAAACACCCACAACCACTCGGCAATGCAATACACATTCCTGCATGTTATATGCTATTTCCCTAATCAGTTCCCAGCAGACATGCCAAGTAACAGCAATGCACCAGCAAAGGCAGGGAGGAGGACTGCCAGTCAATGTTCATATGGATGTAAACAATGCAGAACCATTTATACATTTTGTTTCATAACGACAGAGATGCTTCCAATATGTCTGGTAGGCCTCCAGGTTTAATGTTGTAATACTGAGAGACAGTCAAGAGAAACTGTGTAGGCTTTAAGATTCATTTGAAGCCAACTAGATAATGAGTAGGAGGTTGGATCAACAGTTTTTTTTAGGTTTTTTGTGTTTGTACTGAAGTGCTAGCTCAGCTAGCATTAGCTTTCTTGTTATATGAAGGCCGTTTTGCTCCGGGATCCTCACCAGTATGTGGGCAGTGAGGCTGAGGCTAATACAGATCATGATCTTTCTCTAACGTGTTAAGTTTTTCGTTTAGAAGTGGTTCTTGTGGAAATTAATGGTAGATGTGCTAAATGGAAGCTAAAAACACCAGCAGAGCTGACCTGAGACACGGTCGGCAGTGGTGGCTCAGACCTGTGCGAGCTGACCAATCAGAGCAGACTGGGTACTCGGGAGGACGGGCCTGAAAGAGACAGGAGCTACAACAGATTGTCTCAAACAGAGGGGGAATACAGCGCTGCGCAATTTAAAAAGAAGACGGTTTGAAGAGAGTATGTGATAAACACCTTCTCAAGCTTTATGTGATAAAACTAGGCATACGGTCACATGATCACATTAATATCAACACAATCATTGTGGTGTGAAATATTTACATTAGAAAGCCAGAGTTAAGGTAACAGTCCTTTATCTCATACAATCCTGCCAGTTGCTGTGGAAAGTAGTTTCCATATACTCCTGTGTACAGGCCACTGCCTAACTGGCTGATCCCTTTTCATCTTCCTCTCTTTAAACATCATCAGAGCGAGCGTCCTCTCTGTGGGCGATGGGACACCTGTGATAGATCACAACTATTTACATATCACAGCTCCCTTGAAACTGTTCCTTGCTTGCTAAAAATAAATAACTCAGAGCTACAAGAGTGAGTGATGGAAAATGGATATCAGGTCTTGATATAAACACGCGTATATAAAGGCAGGGGAAAGGGGAGGGGCGGCCCGCGCTCACAATGCTTCGTCTTGTATGGGAAGGCCCCCCAGAGGCTGACTACGTCTGGAAAAAGGGGAAAGAACACCGGACCCTGTCTGTTTGAACTGCACGCTCAAATGAGGACTTAGCATAAATATTTCCACGGAGAGAAATGGGAGAATGTTATCACATGTGGAGCTTATATATACACACACACACATGGCACAAACACACATGCTTGAAAATTCATGGGTTTATTATGTGGCACGCATTCACAAAGACACACAAATAAAGATCCATTGTATAAAGCCAGTGATTAAGAAAGTTAGGAATACTGAGTTTGTGATTTTATATATCCTTTGAACAATTTTGGTATAACAACAGTTCACTGAGGAAAGTTGTATTAAGTATTGCAAAATATGCTTCTTTAAAATATTTTAAAAGACTGCCCCAGATCTAATCAAATACATAACCTGGGATGCAGCAGGGTTATTTGGCAGCTTTACTTGTTGTTATCTACAGTAAATGTTTGTCTGCTGGTCAGGTGAAGAAGGCTGATGATCAGGTTCTGAGCTGATCAAGAACAGGGACACAGAAGGTATAACTTCCAGTAAGCAGCACCCAGTGGCTTTACTTTACAGTAAAAACAAAAGAGTGCAACTAAGGAGAGTGTCTGTAAAGGGTTAATTTCAAACATGGCTTGTGGATAATCACACAACGCTTCATACCATCATGCTTTAATGACTGTATTGTAACGTTTTCATTGGTTTACACTCTCTGCTACGTGCTGCTTCTACGCACAGCAAGAGAGCTGACGGTCATCTACTGCAGGTAATACACTGACTATGGATAAGTACCTCATACAACCCCACATCAAAAGATCCAAACTATCACTTTAAGTGTAGCAGAGCTTTGAACCATTCTTTTCACGGTTTATATAACCGGCAGAAATTAAAGTGGCAGAGAACACAGAATCATCTTTCAGGTTCTTCATGTGGAGCAATAACATTTTGTGCTCTATTGAAAGTAAATAAGTTAAAGCTTTGAAATAAAAAAATAAAAAAGTTCTCTGCTGTGTACACAGTTCTGGTAGATAAACAGCAGAGGACGCTACTCTCCACGCAATGCAACCCTCACAGATCTACAGTATTTGGTCTGTTTAAAAGTGTGTGGCGATTAACTCTTTACTGTATTCAGTGCAAGAGTTACACGTGCAACAAAAAGTCACTCTTCCTGATTAAAACGCCAACACATTTACATTTATCAATCTTTTTATTTATCAAACATTTACAGGTCTTGTATAAAATATTACAATGAATGTATCTGACTTGACAACATACAAACTGTTCAGTGCATCACTCCATGAGCACAAATAGACACATACTGTACAGCAGCTAATGTACAACAGGTTTCAAAGGAGACTGTGAACCATGAGGTGACATCGTAAAAGGTTCCTCACAGGACTCTGCTTTGGATGATTCTCTTTATTTCTGTCAACATCAAACACATACTATTATGTTGAACACATTCTCATACTTAAATGAATAAATAGGTCAATTGTAGGCTTTCCGTGGTCATCTATGTTCCCGGTCTTACAAGGTGGTGGACCATACACTGATTATACAACTTGCCCCCCACCATTGTTATGATTTTTGAAAAGTCAATACTTAGTAGTAGGTTTATGACGGACGCTTCAACTAGAAACTGCAGCAGGTGTGTACGCCTTGGAGCAGCAGCAGGGCCAGCAACAGAGTAGGAGTCATATTTCACTTGTAATATGGTAAGAGTAAGGAGAGAACAAGATGATGGCGGAGGATTTGCTGTCAAAGCAAAAAACAGAGGCACTTATTTGGCAATATTTTGAAGAAAAAAAACCCCACTGCAACTAAGCAATCTGATAAGGAAGGAAAAGGAGTTGTTTTGCCTTGCTGAGAAGTTGGAGGTGGAGGCCTGTTGCCTGCAGCTCTTCATCAGACAGCTAACTGAGGCTGCTCCTTGTTCCATTACTCCCACAGACTCTATAAAACTATTCCCTGACAAATTTATTGTGATGCACTGTCTACAATTGCCAAAGATGAGCGTTGTTTTGCCCGGTAGATGCATTTTTGATGAACGATAGAGGTAAGTGCTAAACTTACGGAACACATTGCATTTCCTGCTACTAGCCTACTTCATAATAAAAGTCAACCCATGTTTCAAAAGGTAAATGCGATTAATTTGAAGCTGCAGCTGTAAGAAATGTTCGATTTGCCTGTGCAGTAAATTAATACGGTGCTGTACAGTCTGTTCTTGTAAAAAGCCCAGTGTTATCTAACAGTAACACCGCTGTTGTCACAAGGTTATTCGTCCATGGGAAAACTTGCGTAAATGCACCCCTTCAAAACCCCCAAAAAGTATATAATCCCGGATTTGAAATCTCATTGGCTACATGATGCATCAATCATCAGGTGGCTGGCATGAAAAGTAATTGGCTCAGGAGAGAGGAGATGGAACAAGGAGTGGGTCTTCTGTCTAAACAATCACTTGTTGGCTGTTGTAGGCGCTAGTGCAGGCAAAGAAGCTTCCAACTGGTCAAGTAAGCAGTCAGTAAAATGGCTGCCATCTATGGTGTTTTGGACTGAATGAGTTTTTGGACATAATAAAAGCGCATAAAAATGTACATAAACATATATTTTGTCACCATTTTGTCACCATTTATGCATGGAATTCTGCGTTTTGATCCAAATATTTTACTAATATAGATCTATTGGACATTTGGGAATAGGAGAAGACAGCTTTTGTTGGATTTCGATTCACTACCGAAACACACAGAAGATGCTTCATCGCTGAGTTGCCAATCTTCGCAAATGCTTGTTCATCTGCTTGTTTGTATTTTAATGTATGTATGTTTGTTTGTTTGTTTGTTTGTTGGGATCCAAAGATGAAATTGTTTATTGTGGGATTTAAACTGAACTCTGAACTGAACTCAGTTCTGCACAATCCTCCAGGTCTTCACAGCTAGGTGTGAACCTTGCCCCAAGACCCAGCTTTGAGCTATCATTGGTCAGAGTGTCTTACACCCCTGACCAGGGTAACAAAACCCACACCTCCTTCTTTGTTCTGTCTCTTCCTCTGTTCTCTCACCCGGGTCTCTCTCTTTCTCCTGAATTAAAAATCTGCTGATACCTGCCGCCTGCACATCCAGCAGGCTTGAGGAACATCTTTCGAAGGCAGCAACGCGAGGTCCTGCCTGTTACCTAGGTTTAGTTAACACCGGCAGCTGTGACACAAAGCCTGCTAACTAACTTCGCAAGTAAGAGAAACAAACCAAGTAAGCACAGGGCTAATTATTTTCCCCAGCTTGGCATCAGCTAATGAACCACCAGCATCATTCTCTCCAGAGACTGGTAACATTGGCGAAGATAGCATACAGCATAGCATAGCATGGCTAAGAACACTAACTTAACTTTGCTTAATGACATGCACATGTGTTGGGTGTATTTGGTCTGTTCACTGGTCGAATGTTAATGTGATCTCTGTGTAGTCAGGTTATTTGTTAGTTGGTTTTGCTAAGATGATGTTAGTTAAGTTCTGCTTCACATGGACCAAGGGTTGTTTACATGAACCAAAATAACAAGGCTAAGCTTTCTAATGATAGATGGCATGAGAATCCACTAAACTCAGTGACTAAACAGCGTAAGTGACTGAACAGCCCCCATATACCTGTATTGTATATTTATGTATTTATGTATGTATGTTTGTTTGTTTGTTTATTTTTTTTTTTTTTATGCAGTTGTGGCACATGAAATATTTCCATGTCTGTCTATTCCTCAAAACTTAATCCATAGAACAAAGACAAACCCAAACCATACCACATAACTGACACCAGCATTTTAAAATTACATAGATCCCTACACCGTTTCCGGACATTACAAAAATCAAAAGGGTGAAGACTAATAAAATGATAAATGCAGGAACCAAGAAATCATATACACAATCCTTTAACTGCCATGGTGTGAAATGTAAATACAGCAGTTTAAGAAAAGCTCGAGCAGGAACTGTAGCTGCACACAGAGCCATGAAGATCCCTGACAGCCCGCTGTGGGTGCATGAGGATAGAAAAGCTCCTACAGCTGCTCCCACTGTCAACCCCAACCTTCCTGCCAGTCTGTGCCGGTCTACAACAGGCCAATACTGGTCTGTTACTGCCCCTGCTGCAGAAAGAGATACCCCTGCTGCCCCTGCCACTCCCATCAGAGCTCCTATAGTGGGACCTGGACCCAGCACAAGTAGGGCCAACTTTAAAGCCCCTAAAACTGCTGAACCAGTAGCTGCAGCAGTAGCACAGATTTTACCTGCTCCACCCCTTTGCCAAGCCACGAATAACGACATTCCTACAGTAACTGTCCAGATCAGAGAAGTTAAAACTCCAACAAAAATGGCCTCTACTACAACACTTGTTGTTGTGGATGTTGGAGACTGTAAGGCAACAATCTGCTGCCCTGCAATGTTATATATATCATATATGGTCAACATCATACTTACAGTTACAGTCGTTATTTTGCGGAGACATGATTCATTATATCCCTGTGCAACTATTATGATTGGAATTAAAACAACTACAAGAATAAGCCTACATTGAAACATAAAAGAAAACAGGTATGTATAGAATACAGCAATGTGTGCAAAAATACAAAAAAAACATAAACAATCCCTAGGTGGGGAGGTGAAACACACCCCAGTGATTGTTGTAAACAGACTTGTCACTCCGACTTGAATTAAAAACCACAGGGAAATAACATTCAAAGTCATGGACAGAAAACTTTCTAAAGCGAGGCCCAAAAGGCATCCAGTTGCAGTGACAACCATGAGACACACTGACCCAGCCACAGCCAGGGCCTTCCCACTCGCTGCTTCACCTTTTCTTTGAATCGCCAGTGAATAGGTTGATAATCCAACATAGCTACCTACAGCTAATGACAAGACTGAAGAAAGAACACCAAACATTAGTGAAAATATGGATATTTGAATGTCATAGTTTGGATAATTGCTGTCAATGTAATGATCAGTGTAATTAATTTTTTTCCCAAACTGGTCCATGAGCAGCCTGTTGTCAGCCAGAAGCTCCAGGGACTGAAGCAGAACGACTGTTGTTGCTCCCAGCAGAAGACCTCCTGCAGCTCCTGACACCAGTCCAATGCAGAAGATGGAAATGACTGGTGCCAACCCTGAAGACAAAGGGACGCTCATTAATTAGACAACACATATAATTTTATTAACTGGACATGAGTATACCAGGCCTACTGTTACTGTGTTAAACATGTAAATGGCTGTATTGTTGGTGAAGAGTGCGTACTGACTTAGTTAGGACTCAAAACACTGTTTAGGATGGGACTTGTTGGTCATGACGTTGGACCTGAATTGAGAATTAATGGCCACATGACCTTGTCCTCTGAGTTCCATTATTTTAAGTAAGAATACAAATAAAACTTACCAGAGGTAAAGCAGGCAGGTAGTGTAATATTTCTGTAATAAACAAAGAAATAAAAATGTCAAAGTTGAAAAAATGGTGAGTGCCAAGAAACTGGATTGGACTGCTATCACCTGTAAATCATTCCGTTTCATTTATTAATATTAAACCTGTAGATAATTATCCATTCATTTGCTAAAGACAAAATATCTTTCATTTGCATTTCACAATGTCACATGAAAACATTAGAAACTTCTTTTACTGGGATAATAAACTGTCTTTAGTTCACCTGTTGACTCTGCTGTTGTCCTCTCTGACAGGAGGCATCTCAATGTTCAGCTGATCTGACAAACAAAGAAAGACATTTATACAGATGCAAGAGAGAAATTTACATTTATCAACCCCCTAAACCTGAAACCAGAGTATTAATCTGCACAAAACCCTGTTCCAAAATGAATATCATATTAAGACGACGTCCAATACACAAGAAACTCAGACTGCTCAAGCCTTATATCAACCTCAAATAAACTATAGAATATATTTTTTTCACAGAGGGAGGACTGTGAAAGTGTTTTTCCAATGTAAGTGACGGACAAAATCCACTGGTCAATATGAACCAAACACTGCACCTTAACTGTTTTAAGACAGACTTGAAAATTTGTAAAGCTAGAGACCCAAATCTCAGCAATGTGTTGAGACTTAAAGGAAGCTCACCAGTGTCAGGTTGGTCCATTGTTTATAAAGCAGCACACAGATGACAGCAAAAGTTAGTCTTCAGTTCCTTTTCTTCTTAGATCTTCCCAGCTCTAATATGAAGGTCCTTTATCTGCAATATTATTCAAATGTGGTCAAATACAATGGAAATCCCTCTCTCTGTGCTGTTTTTGACTCTTTGGATAACCTACAGCTCTGCGCTGTTCAGTGGTTTTTGATAAGACAAAACTGGCACTTCAACCTTCTGTAACAGGAACATTCCCCAGCTGTGACTGACTGTGGCTTACACATGTCAGTCAGAATCAATCGGCACATCATGCTGCTCTTCACACTTTCATAGGTTTTAATTGTACGTTATTGTCATTGTTGAAGAATTAACTGACTCATGGAACTAAAACAGCTCTCTGAGGAAAGTTTGTTGACTGTTACTAAATATGGTACTTTAAACTTTTTAATAACACTGCCCTGGATCTAATCAAGTTCATAACCTGGGACACTTAAAGATGGAGACATGTAAAACACGCTGGAGATGATATCTACAGTAAATGTTTGTCTGTTGGCCCAGCAAAGAATGCTGATGGTCAGGTTCTGAGTTTGTTGATCAAGAACATCATGATGTACTAACTATATTGTAGAATATGAGTATCTTTTTTTATCAGTTTACAGTTCAGAGCTCTGAACTGTTTCTGTTACTGTTAAAATGTTATATATGTTTTTCAAGATGGCGGAGGGACGTGGGCGCTGAGTACAGGACAAAGACAAAGACGAAGATAAGGAAACAAACGTGTTGTTGAAGGAGATGAAATTGCTAAGTACGAAGATGGATAATATTGAAAAACAGTTCAGCAGCAAGGTTGACAGCGTGTATGGTTCCCTTGAAAAAATGATGAAAGTTGAACTGAAGAAGTCCGTTAAGGAGATACGAGAAAATATTGACCTGGAAATAGGTATCCTAAAGTCGCGGCTGGATTCACTTGAAGAAAAAATACAGACAACTAGCTCCAAACCCTCTGATAAATTTGACCCTGATGTGTCGATTGTGATACTGGGCCTGGCCTACGATGAAGGGGAAGATCTGAATGGAAAAGTAAGAGAGCTACTGGAGAGTGGTTTGGAGTGTGAACCTGCGCCAGAAATTGCTGCAAAGCTGAGAATGCGAGCGAGAGGACCCGGTCCAGGTGTGGTGAAAGTTGCCTTCGCTAATGTGGAGGACAAGGTGGCGGTGCTTAGGTGTAAACAGAAGCTGAAGAGTAATACCCAGTTCAAAAAAGTTTATCTGAGATCCGCTAAGTCTCATACAGATCGGATTCTCGAGTTCAACTTTAAAACGCTTCTCCAGGAGATACCAGCTGGAAAAGATTTCTACATCACATTAAATCTAACTTTGGACCTGAATTATATGTTACATTACGTTTAAAGAGAAGTCAAAGATCTTTAGTTGCACAGTTGAGATCTGGTATTCTTCCTCTGGCCATTGAGGTTGGTCGATTTAAAAATATTCTCGAGGAGAATAGAATATGTGAAATGTGTGAGCTAGATGAAGTAGAAAGTGAGTCCCATTTCCTTTTATATTGTACAAAGTATGATGATTTGAGAGAGGTATTATTTCATGAAATCTGTGGACAAAACCCTGAAATATTTTGGTGCTCTGATGAGCAGAAGCTGGAGTGGTTGTTTAACTTCAATGTGTTTAAAACTGCTAGCTTTATTTCGCAAGCTTGGAAAAGAAGACAGGTAAATTTGTTTAATTAATTTTTGATGAGTTCTCTTGAACCTTGGCATTGTCTTCCCTTCTCTTTTTTCTTTAGATAATGGTTTTGAACCCCTGTTTGTTTTCTTACTTCTTTGAGGTGCTGATGATGTGCTCTAGATCCGGTTTGTTTTCCTGGTGTCTTATAAGCCCATGCGGGCTGGGCATATATGTATGCATGACACAATAATAAAAGTAATTCATTCATTCATTCATTCATTATGTATCCTGGAGAAATTAAAGTGACACAGGACACAGAAATATCTTCTTTATTTGGAACAAGAACATTTTGTATTCAGCTGAAATAAAATTAAATAAAACTTTAAAATCAAAAGTTGCACACGTTGTCTGCTGCGTTCACAGTTCTAGTAGATTGACAGTGGAGGACACTTCCCTCTAATGTAACCCCCACGGACCTACAGTATCTGGTCTGTTTGAAAGTGTGTTGGCATCGGCTCGTCACTGTGTTCAGTGCTAGAGTTGTACATAACGCTGCGAGTGCAACAAAAACCCTTATTCAGAGTACAAAAATACACCTATGTCAAGTAACAATTGCACAAATAATGGAAGTTGCTGTTTTAGATGAAAACAAAAAGCCCACACATTTACAATGATCAGTCTCACACTCATAGGTCTTGTATAAAGTATTACAGTGAATGTGTCAAACTCCAGGAGCACATATAGCAGTTACTGTACAACAGGTTTTTCCAAGGAGACTGTGAACCATCAGGTGACATCATAAAAGGTTATGATGTCGATGTCAAACACATACCATCACATTAGAGTTCTGGTTAAACTGAACACAGTCAAGCTCGATAAATACCAAGTGACTTATTATTACCATCACTCAGAACAGAATCCATTAAATCACAACTTGGAGAAAAAAAAAGATGTATACATAAAAACAGAATGTTTGAAAGGTCATAAACAATTTGTTAAACACAGTGAAGAAAAATAATGTATAGGTATGAGCTATAAACATTCCTTGAATATAAATACAGCAGTTTACGAAAGGCCTATAAACTTCCCTGACAGCCCTCTGTTTAAGAAAGCAACAGTTACTAATACATGTATCAATAATAAATATAGAGTTATATGTGTTGCTAATCAAACTGTTGCTCTGTCATTAGCTTAGTTAAAATCAAGGTTTAGGACAGGTGGGGGTGGAGGTTGTTTGTTTTGTATTTTATGCAAATATGGCATGTACATTTTTCCATTTCTCTCAATCTCAGAACAGAAACAATTCAAGAAACAATATACCAAAACATTAATGCATATATTGTAACTATGTGAAACAGGCCTATCATACCAAATTTCTTAAACGTCATGTAAAAAAAACCAGTGTAGGAGAATGACATAAGGACTACAGGTATAAGGAGGTAAATACATGAATACAGATTAAACCCCCATAATGGTAGTTTAAGAAAAGCTCCAGCAGGAACTGTAGCTGCAAACAGAGCCATGAAGATCCCTGACAGCCCGCTGTGGGCACATGTGGATAGAAAAGCTCCTACAGCTGCTCCCACTGTCACCCCCAACCTTCCTACCAATCCATACTGGTCCACTTCAGGCCGATACTGGTCTGTTACTGCCCCTGCTGCAGAAAGAGATACCCCTGCTGCCCCTGCCACTCCCATCAGAGCTCCTATAGTGGGACCTGGACCCAGCACAGGTAGGGCCAACTTTAAAGCCCCTAAAACTGCTGAACCAGTAGCTGCAGCAGTAGCACAGATTTTACCTGCTCCACCCCTTTGCCAAGCCACAAATAAAGACATTCCTACAGTAACCGTCCACATCAAAGAAGTTAAAACTCCAACAAAAATGGCCTCTACTACAACACTTGTTGTTGTGGATGTTGTAGACTGTAAGACAACAATCTGCTGCCCTAAGATGTTATAAACATCTGAGATGATCAACATCAATCGCACATGATTGCCGGTTACTTTGAGGGAATGTGGTTCTTCAAGTATTTTTGAAGCTATTATCATAGGCATCAAAACAGCTCCAATTATGAACCTCATTCTTACCATCATACTCACTAGAAGTGTTACAAATACAGCACCTGGTGTAAAAATCCAAAATAAAATGAGAGTCTTATAAGAATATGATTTAAACCACACCTCAGTAATGAATGCAAACAGCCATGCTACTGCTACTGAAATAATGGTCCACAGCGAAATACTACCATTAAAAGACATGGATAGAAAACTTTCTAAGGTGACACCCAAAATGTACCCAGTTGCAGTGACACCCATGAGACACACTGGCCCAGCCACAGCCAGGGCCTTCCCCCTCGCTGCTTCACCTTTTCTTTGAATCACCAGTGAATAGGTTGCTAGTCCAACATAGGTACCTACAGCTAATGACAAGACTGAAAAAACACCAAACATCACGGCAAATATGGATATTTGAACATGCACTTGTTCAATATTACTTTCCCATTGTAATACTTTTTTTATCATCCTTTCCAGGGAGTAATCATTCAGAGAGTGTTCTAACTGGTCCATGAGCAGCCTGTTGTCGGCCAGAAGCTCCAGGGACTGAAGGACAACAACCGCTGTCGCTCCCAGAAGAAGACCTCCTGCAGCTCCTGACACCAGTCCAATGCAGAAGACGGAAATGACTGACACCAACCCTGAAGACAAAGGGATTCTCATTAGTAGTAATATGAAAGACAGCTCACAGTGTGTACCATCCATCCTGTACTGTGCCATAGAAGGTTTAAATATGAATGATGCATGACTTCACTTCGACCTCTTGATTTTAATGAGCTTCATATAATAATAACTAATCATATAAATGATCATATATCATATGATACTAATCACATATATTGAAGAGTGCATTTAGACAAAACACAATGTTTAGGACATGGACTTGAATTGTGACATGCTAAGTAAGTAATAACCTTGTCCAATGAGTGCCATCATTTTAAGTAAGAATACACATAAAAAGCCTCAGATTAACTTGTAAAGCTATCCTTTTAAGGCAGAGACCCACATTTGAGAAGTAAGTTAAGGTTTGAAGAAAGCTCACCATTGTCAGGTCTCTCCATTGTTTATAAAGCAGCCCACAGATGACAGCAAAAGTTAGTCTTTGGCTCCTTTTCTTCTTAGAGCTTTCCACCTTTAATTCCACTGTCCTTGATATTCAGTGGTATTATTCAAATGGTAAAATACAGTGAAAATCCCTCACTCTGTGCTGTTTTTGACTCCTCAGAGATGGTGTGAATCAAGCTCTACACTGTTCATTGGTTTTTGATAAGACGAATACCGAACCAGAACTTCAACCTTCCCTAACAGGAACATTCCTCAACAAAGATAAACATCAGTAAAAATCATTCAGCACTTAATGCTGCACTTTGCAGTTAAATAGCTTCTATTATACACTTAGGAGAAAAAATTACAAACTTGTGGAACTAAAACAGCTCTCTGAAGATATCTTAGATCTTCCCATCTCTAATATGAAGGTCCTTTATCTGCAATATTATTCAAATGTGGTCAAATACAATGGAAATTCCTCACTCTGTGCTGGTTTTAATTGTATGTTATTGTCATTGTTGAAGAATTAACTGACTCATGGAACTAAAACAGCTGTCTGAGGAAAGTTTGTTGACTGTTACTAAATATGTTACTTTAAATGTTTTAATGACACCGCCCTGGATCTAATCAAGGTCATAACATGGGACACTTAAAGATGCACACATGTCAAACAGAGATGATATCTACAGTAAATGTTTGTCTGTTGGCCTAGCAAAGAATGCTGATGGTCAGGTTCTGAGTTTGTTGATCAAGAACTGGGCTGTCACAGACAGAAAACTTCCAGTAAGCAGCACCCAGTGACTGTACTGTGCAGATCAAACAAAAGAGAGCAGCTGAGTGTTTTCCAAGTTCATCTGGGGTCACTACAGAGGCAAAAACAGAAAATACTTCATAGATGATCACACAACCCCATGGACTATAGAGGAAATTGTGATTTACTAACTATAATTGCATAATATGAGTATCTTTTTTTATTAGTTTACAGCTCAGAGCTCTGAACTGTTCCTGTAACTGTTCAAATGTTAACACAGAAATATCTTTGGGTTCTTTATTCGGAACAAGAACATTTTGTGTTCAGCTAAAAAAACAAAAACAAATTTCATCTCAAATGATGCACAGAGTTGCCTGATGTGTACACAGTTGTGGTAAATTAACAGTAGAGGACACTGACCTCTATGCAGTGCTAGAAGTAAGTAGAAAAAATACACCTAATGTCAGGTTATAAGTGCACAAATAAAGGAAGTTGTTCTTTCTGATGAAAACAAAAAGCCCACACATTTACAATGATCAGTCTCACACTCATAGGTCTTGTATAAAGTATTACAGTGAATGTGTCAAACTCCAGGAGCACATACAGCAGCTACTGTACAACAGGTTTTTCCAAGGAGGCTGTGAACCATCAGGTGACGTCATAAAAGGTTTTCATTTGGACAATTCACTTAATTTCTGTCCACATCCAACACATACCATCACATCAGCAGACAATATCTCACAATATGTTTGTACAAATCACTTGTAAATGTCATTTGATATTAAAACCCACATTTAAAAAAAACAGAAGATCACTTGGCCCGCTCAGCTACATATATGTGCCGACACAATTGCGTGTTCATTTGTACTAGGTTGAGACAAAAGCAAAGGAAAGAAGATTTACTTCAATCTTTGATGTCATGGCGGTTAGTTTGTTTAAGACCTGGAACAGTACATAATAAATGTATCAATAATAAATCTGTACATATACATGTGTGTGTATGGGGCTGTTGATCCGTCATTAGCTTAGCTGCAGATCAAGGTATAGGACGGGGATCAGTTTTGAAAGGGAGCTAAAATGCTCGTGTTGACTGAAATAATTTTAATTTCTTTTTAAAATTTCTCTTTATATTGAAAAAGTGGACGTATTTTGTCCCTCGTATATTTGTCCATGAACCAAAGGCTTGACAAGGCTGTGTGGGTAGCTAATATCAACACTGTATACATGCATATCCACAAAAACACATACAACTCCCTGTAATGTGAAGATGATTGAAGAAAGGCTCCAACAGGAACTGTAGCTGCACACAGAGCCATGAAGATCCCTGACAGCCCTCTGTGGGTGCATGACATTGCAAAAGCTCCTACAGCTGCTCCCACTGTCAACCCCAACCTTCCTAACAATATATAACACCCTACTTGTGGTTGATACTGGTCTGTTACTGCCCCAGCTGCAGCAAGAGATACCCCTGCTGCCCCTGCCACCCCCATCAGAGCTCCTATAGTGGGACCTGGACCCAGCACAGGTAGAACCAACCTTATGACACCTAAAAATGCTGAACCAGTTGCTGCAGCAGTAGCACAGATTTTACCTGCTCCACCCCTTTGCCAATGCACAAATAAAGACATTCCTACAGTAACCGTCCACATCAGAGAAGCTAAAACTCCAACAAAAATGGCTTCTACTACAACACTGTTTGTGTCTGTGGATGGTGGTGATGGTGATGGTAAGGAAACAATCTGCTGTCCTACAATGTTATATATATCATATATGGTCAACATCAATGGCACAGTTACAATGTCTAGCTGGATGGAACGTAATTTTGCTTCTAGAATTGCAGGGATAAAAACAACTACAAGAATTAACCGAATTTTAGAGAAAAAACTTAATAGAAATGTAATCAGTGTAGCAGCTGGTGTGAAAACCAAAAGAGTGATTGGATGAAGACATGGCAACACTGAAATAAAAAGCCAAAGCAAAATGCTAACAATTAAAGTCATGGACAGAAAACTTTCTAAAGTGAGGCCCAGAACGCATCCAGTTAGAGTGATAGCCATGAGACACACTGACCCAGCCACAACCAGGGCCCTCCCCCTTGCTGCTTCACCTTTTCTCTTAATCTCCAATGAATACATTGAAAATCCAACACAGGTACCTACAGCTAATGACAAGGCTGAGCAAAAAACACCAAACATCTCGGCAAATATGGATATGTGGATGCCATGCACCTGATCCTTACTTTCCGATGGTAAAATTTCTTTTGCTCTCTGTCTCTAAAAGTTACAAATGACTGTAAATGTGTCACAGGAATTGACAAAGCACACCTATAATTTTACACATTTTGACTGAAAGTACTGTAATGACAGAGAACTTATCAAAATGACTTTACTGTTAGTCTGTTAAAAATTGCTATATATTAAGTGAAGAGGGCATATTGGCCTGTTTAGGATTCAAAAAACACAATGTTTAGGACTTGGCCTTGATTTGGGACCTGAATTGGATTTTAGGCAAAAACTTGAGACCTGTGACTTCAAATCAATGAATTGACAGAGGGTAACGCCCCCTGCTGGCCGGTAATAAGAATCTATATTTATGGCACTTTGGCTTCGGCTTCATCTTTCAGACCCAAAAACTCAATCCAATCCAATTATTTATACTGTTTATAAAACACACAAAACTTACCAGATGTAACAAAGGCAGGTAGTGTGATTTGTCTGTAATACACAATAAAATAATAATGTCAAGGGAAAAGCAATGTATAATTTAACAGAAAATGTGACTTTTTCAAATGCAAAGACACATATGCCATCACATGCATTTCAGAAAGAAAGTAAGAAAGAAAGAAAGAAAGAAAGAAAGATGTTTTTGTCTTTGGACAGATTTTACAATAAAATATTAAACACTACTTTAAAGAATTAAATGGATAGTATATTTGATATATGAGAAAAAGACAGGTACTGGAGGATTGGCTGTTTAATTGTGTACAGACTTAAAATGAGAATAATTTGGTAACTGAGATAATAAACTGTCTGTCTTCAGTTCACCTGTTGACTCTCCTGTTGTCCTCTGCGACAGGAGGCACCTGAAGGCTCAGTTGACCTGATAAAAAAATAGGACATTGATACAGATGAAAGAGAGAAAATTACATTTATTGACCTCTTTTGCCATTATCCAGAGTGTTAATCTGCACAAAACCCTTTAATTCAGTTGATTGCAGTTGGGAACATGAAACTACACTGTGCTATCTCTAACTCAGAAGTTAAAGTAACCTCAAATTGACTTTGGAAGATATTTTTGCAGTGAGTGAGAAGTGTGGATTTCATCCCCCATAACTTACATTAGAAGAGCATTAGAACAGGTTTCTAAATGGTCAATATGAACTGGAAAAAAACTTCATGAATGTTTACAGCAATATAACCCTGCACCTTAAGACTGACTGTTTGAGACTGATCTCAGCAGTGTGTTTAGACTTCAAGAAAGCTCACCAGTGTCAGATCGCTCCATTGTTTGCAAAGCAGCACACAGATGACAGCAAAAGTTAGTCTTCAGCTCCTTTTCTTCTTAGATCTTCCCAGCTTTAAATCCACAGCACAGTCCTTAAATTCTATGCTATTACTTAAATGTGGTCAAACACAGTGAAAATCCCTTACTCGATTTTGTTTAACACTCTTCAGATACAGTATGAATCAAGCTTAAGACTGCTCAAGGGTTTTTGATAAGATCTATGGTAAACTGGAACTTCAGCTTTCTATAAGAGGAACATTCCTCGGCTGTCATCAACAAAAAAAAACGTCAGTCAAAATCATTCAACGCTTCTTGTTACACAATTTCATAGTTTGCAATTGAATAAAGAACAAGGACAATAAAGAATTGAACTAATACAGTGCACTGTGGAAAGGCAGTTCACTATTATTAAATATGTTGGATCTAATCAAATTCCTAACTTGGGGCACTTAAAAACCAAGACACATAAAACACATTGGGGTTGACTATGCCAGGCGGCTTTACAGTAAATGTTTGTCTGCTGGACCAGTGAAGAATGTTGATGATCAGGTTCACACACCCCTGTCTACATTGGTGGAGCTGAGGTGGTGCAGGTTCAACAGTTTTAGGTTCCTAGGAATCAACATCACTGAGAAACTATCATGCTCATCACACATCACCACCCTGGTGAAAAAAGCACAGAAAAGGCTCTACTTCCTACGGAAATTCAGGAAGGCTTAATTCTGGAGCCAATTTCTTGTAAACTTTTACAGAGGGGGCATTAGAAAGCCTACTGACATGGTTTGTGCAGGACAGGAAAGATACAGCGGGTGATTAAAACCGCCCAGAACATCATGGGTACCCATTTATTCAGCATCAGTGACATTGGTGATACTAAAAAACAACAGCAACCCCAGCCACAGTCTGTTCACCCTGGTCCCATCTGGCAAAAGAGTATCCACTTACATGCCACCAGACAACAGAGCAGCTTCATTTCTCAGGTTGTGAGACTCTTCGACCCGATGCCAATGTCCACATTCACAGACTCACAGACATTGAGGCGTGTTCCCAGTAAGTCTGCGAGGGTTCAGGGCTGTCCTACTGTCAAATCTTTTTGGCCACTCTCCATAAATCTGCATTTCTGCAGGCTGTGGCTTAGGGAATTACCCACATTTCATAGCGTTGTAACGTTTAAATGGCAACCCAGTCTCACGTGAAAATGTGTAATAGCTACGTTGGTCCACAGGGCAAAATGTAGTAGTTTCACAATAACGGTGCTTTAATTGTGAGATGTCTACTTTTTTTTCCCGGCCTATTCTTTTCTATTGCCTGCGTCCACGTCACGTGACCGTCAACTTTCTGGCTGCGAGAAAAAAAAAAATGGCTGCCATTCCTTTTATTTTGAGTGAAAAATGCAATATTTTAAGATAGGTATTACATTAAAATGTGTTTTGATGACATTTTTATCGAGAAATATGCACTTTATTTTCATAATCCTCACTCAGTGAATGTATGTGGTCTTTAGTTTGTTCGTTTTTACGAAGACGGCAGGAAATTGTGACGCTGCTACATTGCTATGGTGGTTGCTATAGACACTGCTACGGTGAAAACCATGGCTTGAACGTTGTTTGTATCGTTTTTCGCTTTGTGTAGTTATCTGGGCTGTTCTATTATTTGTGTTCTTTTATGTAGCTGTTTGATGCTGCTCTTTCAATAAAAAATGGCGATTTTACAGCGCCCCACAGATGACGTATTTTTTCTTCTTCTGTGGATTTGCAACAGCTAGTGTAACCTGGACATTTGTCGCCATTGTTTCGCCAATTTTAAATTTATGCATTTCAAACCTTACCTACCACTATGTGAGAGAGAAATGGGCACTTGGTCAATTTATATATATATTTATAATTTAATCAGTACAGTAAATGCTTTGCGTCAGTCCTGTCGGCGGACCGGAGGACCCGCTACCCGGAAGTATTCTCCTTACTGTCGAGTTAAATGATATCTGAACATTATCACAACACAAAAACACCAAAGTGTTCTTGAATGAGAGTGAAGTGACATGTTGGATTTCAACTACGCTACAAGAAGAAGAAGAAGAGGAATCAACTAACTGCTTATTTAAACTATTTGGAAAGGCTGCACTGGGTCTAATTAAATTCTGAACCTGGGACATTTAAAGGCAGTGTGTCTTCATCAGTGTGGCTTTTTATCTCCCGGCTGACATGACACTCAACACAATATTTGGTCGTGTGAACCCTCAGCTGAAGTAAGAGAACAGAATCAGGCACAGAATAAAATGAGAGAAAATAGTCTCTGGGTTGAATTACAATACCTAAATAAAAGATGAAAAATCCCTGCATTAATAAAACATTCACCTCTAACTATAAAAGAAGCAATATGAGCACAATCAGACAAAAAGTGTTCCTAGTTGATCAGTCATTTTCAACTGACTCTGTCATATTTAGACATAGTGTGCCAATATTGCAGTAAGCGGGCGGGCATTGCAGCATCATTAATTTTGTGCAAAACATACAAAATCTAAAAGGTGTCTGATTGAAGAAATAATTCAACCAGAAATCATTCACTTCCTGCTAATATCAGTTTAAAGTCCACTGAGCTGGCAGTTGGGGCTGACAATATGTCAGGTTGCTTCACACAAGATATAATTACAATAAATGTTTGTCCGTTAGAATTTAGATGATCAGGTTTTGAGTTTGCTGATCAAATACTGGGCTGTCACAGAAGATATAACTCCTAGTGAGCAGCACCCAGTGGCTGTACTTTACAGTAAAAACAAAAGAGAGCAGCTTAGGAGAGAGTTTCCAAAGGGTTTCTGTCATGGACTTGGCCAAGGAGCCATGTTTATTCTCCTTTCCTTGTGTTTGTGTGTCTCTCTCAGTTTTTGTGCTGAATTGTGTGTCCCTGGGTGTGGCAGCTCAGACAGCTTCTCTGTTCTGAGACTCATCACCTACCTGCTCATTTCCACATTCAGACATCACTTCCGCCCACTTAGCCCTCATTAACTTTAAAGAATCCTGTTCATTTTGCTCAAACCCTGTCTGTGTGTCTGTTTTGCTTCTGGGCTCAAAATCACTGGTTATAGCAGTTTTGTCCTTTCGGGATATCTGTAGAAGGATATAATAATAAGGAAATAATGAATTATGGAGAACATGATTAACTCTGTGTGATGACTAACTCTGTTGTAGAGTATCTCTTTTTGTTACTTTACTCTCTGCTACAGTTCCGCAGGCAGTGAGTGAACTGTTACTGTAGCCTTGAGAAATGACGATGGCACGGGACACAGACTCTTTTTAAGGTCTTTATTCTGAACATTTTGTAATGAAGTTGAAACAAACAAAAAAAAGTAAAAGCTTTAAAATAAAAGTGAAAGTTAGTATTGTTTACCAGTGTAAATAATACTGTTGTTGATGTTGAGGCTGTGGCACCAGGAAAACAGAGAAAAAAGAAACGAAGATTCAAAATGATGGAGGTTGGGAGGTTGAGGATAGAGGTGTGGGGGGAGTAGGTTGGGCCATGTCAGGAGAAAACCCAGGGCACTCAGCAGCCACAGTGCCTGACCTGTTTACTGCCTTCGGATGGATGGACACATTCCAATGTTTGTGAATTATTTATTTTTTTATTTGTATTTTATGCAATTGCAGGACAGATATGTTTCTGTTTTTATCTTAGACGAAACCCATTCACAGATCCAAAAATCGTCCCACAAAAAGATAAAAAATAAATTAATTATGAAAAAAACAGACATGCCTCCATGAAAGTTTGAAGGCATTATATAAAATAAACCAGCATAGGTAAATAATATGACAGCTACAGGTACAAGGTGTAGATATAAACGCTCCTTTGACAATGATGTGGAATGTACAAACAGTAACAGAAAGGCTCCAGGAGGAATTGTAGCTGCACACAGAGCCATGAACATCGCTGACAGCCCGCTGTGGGCACTTGACATGAAAAAAGCTCCTACAGCTGCTCCCACTGTCACCCCCAACCTTCCAAACCATCCATACCAGTGTACTACTCGTTGATACTGGTCTGTCACTGCCCCTGCTGCAGCAAGAGATACCCCTGCTGCCCCTGCCACCCCTATCAGAGCTCCTATAGTGGGACCTGGACCCAGCACAGGTAGACCCAACCTTATAGCACCTAAAACTGCTGAACCAGTAGCTGCAGCAGTAGCACAGATTTTACCTGCTCCACCCCTTTGCCAAGCCACAAATAAAGACATTCCTACAGTAACCGTCCACATCAGAGAAGCTAAAACTCCAACAAAAATGGCCTCTACTACAACACTGTTTGTGTCTGTGGATGTTGGAAACTGTAAGGCAACAATCTGCTGCCCTGCAATGTTATAAACATCAGAGATGATCAACATCAGTCGCACAGTTATAGTGTGTAGTTTTAAGGAATGTGATTTTTGAAGTAAATTTACAGCCACAGTCACAGGAAAAAAAATAGTTACAAGAATTAACCTTATCCTCAACATAGAACCTATCGTAAATGCATCAAATGCTGTAGACAGTGTAAAAATGATACAACCTATAAATGCAGAAACATAGGGATGAACAATCTGATTAATTATTTGAAACATTAGTAATGCTGCTACTACAATTATAAACAGCCGAATAGCGCTATATGAAGTAATTGATAGAAAACTTTCTAAAGCGAAGCCCAGAAGGCATCCAGCTGCAGTGACAACCATGAGACACACTGACCCAGCCACAGCCAGGGCCTTCCCACTCGCTGCTTCACCCTTTCTTTCAATCTGTTCCCGTTCAGACAGTGAATTTGTTGAATATCCAATAGAGAGACCTACAGCTACTGACAATATTGAGGAAAGAACACCATGGGTCACTGCAATTACTGATATCCAAATACCATGCACTTGTTCATTATTTGCATTAAAAAAGTGATCACTGTCATTCATAAATGTTTCTGTTGTCAGCCAGAAGCTCCACGGATTGAAGCAGAACGACTGCTGTCGCTCCAAGCAGAAGACCTCCTGCAGCTCCTGACACCAATCCAATGCAGAAGATGGAGATAACTGGTGGTACCCCTGAAGATAAAGGGATTGTCATCAGAAAGAGGAGGAGGAACACAAAATTCATAACCATACAAGAAAAATTTGGAGCACAGCTATAGGATGTTTCAGCGTCCCATGAATTGAATGGAAAAGGGCAAAGAATGCCTCATTACCATCAACATTACTTACATTAATACACAATCCCACTCATAATCACCAGAACCTTTTACTGTGACATGCAGTATCAATATTTTACGATGAAACATAAAGTAACATTTTTTTCCCTTTATGTTGATAAAAAAATTTTTTTAAAACATGAGTCAGACAACCTTTACATTTACTTCCAAACGTATTTGCTCTTGTAAATTAAATATTAGTTCTCGAAAACAGGATTAGATATAAAGACTGTTCATCACTGTGTAAAATTGTCAAATGACAAGTTAAAGAGAGATATGGACTTGACTTGGAACCTGAATTGGGACATCATAGCTTAAACTTGACACAAGAGACTTTTACAATTACTTTGTCCATTCGTCCAGTACCATTATTTTATGTTAGAATGCTCATAAAACTTACCAGGGGAAAGGAAGGAAAGTAGTCTGATACATCTGTAAAACACAATAAAATAATGTCAAGGTTGATGCAATGTGTACTTTACATGCTTCTTCTGTGCAAACATGGGGCTGCCACCAGAATCATTGTTCACTGTTACACAGGGGAAGTTATCCATCCATTTGCCTGCTGCTTAAATTCTTCAATTGATTTTGGGCTGATAGCATGGCAGGAGTAGTACTGAGACAAAGACAGGTACTTGAGGACTGACTGTTTGATTGTTTAGTGAGTCAATTGCTTATGAAGTAATAGTCTGTCTTCACCTGTTGACTCCGTTGTCCTGTGTAACAGGAGGCATCTCAAGGTTCAGCTGATCTGACAAAGAAAAATGAGACATGTTGATACAGATAGAGAGACATTTATAACAAAATCCAGGGTATTAATCAGCACAAAACTCTGTTAGGATCAGAATCAGAATCAGAAATACTTTATTGATCCCCGAGGGGGAATTGTTTACATTACATGTATAAGACGATGTCCAATGGACATATGATTACATTTGGAAACTTGCAACTACACTTTTTTAAATAAATGGCAGGGTAACTCTACAGTTACTCACAGCTCATGGAGCAAAGTTTTACCGTTTTGGTTACTGGAAAAACAAGGCAACTCTTTCAGGTTTGAATTGCAATCCAACTTTAACTTGGCCTATGTGGGCACAATTGCGTAGATGTTGCGTATCTACACTTTCTTCTGCATACAGCATACAGATTATTTCTATAATGTTGTCAAAAAAATATAATCACAATCAGAGTCAGTCAGTGGTTAAAGCAAGCACATTAAGTGGACATACATTTGAGGTTGTGCAATTGCCTGCAGTGATTACACTGCACTCTGTTAGCTAATAGGGTTGTTGGTCTCTCATTAACTTGCAAATCAAGGTTTGGGACCTTAAAATACCTTTAAATCTTTTAGATGAAAAAAATGACGTGGTCTCATAAGGTAAGACTTTATTGATCCCTTACCAGGGAAATTCACTTGTCACAGTGGCTCAAGTGTCATTATCATTATTATTACTTTTATTGTTATTAAAATATATTTTCTTGCACGTCTGAGAGTTTATTTGTTGACTGTTATAAAATATCTTTTTTATTCGAAAGCTATCCTTTTAAGGCAGAGACCCAATTTTTAACAGTGTGTTTGGAAGCTCACCAGTCTCAGATGGATCCATTATTTATGAAGCAGCACACAGATGACAGCAAAACTCTTTATCTTCTTAGATCTTCTCAGCTTTAATTCCACAGTCCTTAATTGTGTGATAATAATCAATTGTTTTACAGAAATATGGTGAAAATCCCTCACTCAGTGCAGTTGTTGACTCTTCAGATACAGTATGAGTAAAGCTATGTAAGACCTATGCCAAACTGGAACTTCAACCTTCTGTGACAGGAACATTCCTCTGCTGTGATCAACAAAGAAAAACGTCAGTAACAATCACTCAACGCCTCATGCTATACATCGCAGTTTCATAAGTTTCAATTGTATACAAAGAACAGTCACCTAGCTGTCTGCAGGATCAGTGAAGAATGTTGATGATCAGGTTGAGTTTGTTGATCAAGAACTGGGCTGCCACAGAAGACATAACTTCCAATAAGCACAGTTGTGTGTTTGGTTGTCTGCTGTGCGCACAATTCTGGCAACAGCGGAGGACACTGCCCTCTATGTAATGTTACCCTCACAGATCGTTGACAACATACATACTGTTCAGTGCATCACTCCAGGAGAACAGATAGACACATACATCAGCTACAGTACAACAGGTTTCCAAGAAGACGTTGAACAGTCAAGGTGACATTATAGAAGGTTTCTCGCAGGACTTTGCTTTAGACAGTTTCTCCATTTGTGTCAACATCCAGCAAACACTATCACATATGGCTCAGTCACCTAACTAATACAACTGACAGGTCGCAGTGTGTAACATACATCCTGCACTGTACCATCACAGCTGTGGACTGAAGTCATTAAGCAGTTTGAGGTGATAGTGAGATTATGGAGCCCTGCTCGACTGGGGAAAAAAATCTTAGAAGAGCCAATTGTCAACCTACACTCATGTAAAAATAGATTTTTCAAGTTTGGCAGAGTTGATGATGTCAGAAATGAGTTCAGAAAATGTTGTATAAATAATACATGTGTAATAGCTAAGGAGCTAAGTTAGTCTACAATTAACCACGCCATTACAAGCTGTAGCAATTTTCCTGTACCGAATTTAAATAACTGCTCTAAAGGTATCAAAAGAGATAGAAAACATTGAAGTGAACACAGTAGCAATATCTACCTATAAAATAAAACCACTAAATGTAATATTAAAGAAAAAGAAAACATCTACAAACATCTTTTTGTATGAATATTAACACTTTCACATAATAAACGTTTAAGGAAATAATAATAATCCTTCTTGACAAAATCTACAGTCAAAATATCTTAAAAAGTGTGTAGAACTACATTATCACCACACAGAATCTGAATTTGGTTACGAGAAAGTGAAAACTAGTGGAGATACTATCATTATTTGATCATTTGATTACCGTATACACTCTGCTACAACTTATCCTATCAGTTATCCATAGGGTTTCTTGGAAGTTCAGGACAAATTTCAAGCCAATCCAGAGAAAAATAAGCAATTGGTGAGGCTGACAATACAAATACAAAGAATGACAAAAATGATGAAACTTAGCTCCGAGCACCAAACTTCAAAAGTGTTTTGGAGTACAGCCATAGGATCCTGTGAATTTCATAGAAATCTTTAAATGAAATTTTTCGAGAAATTACATGAAAGTGGAAAGCTCTGAATCCTGGGTGAGTTAGCATGTAATGACCCAGTAACCATAAAAAGTTGAATATAAAAGTTAAAAAAAAACAAGAGTCAGACGGAATTATATTTGCTTCAAAACATGATGATTGTGTCACTGGAATTACCATAGCACACTCACAACATTTAAAATTACTTTAGGTGTCATATACCTTAATTAATTTGATATCATTAGTGTCATCTCGTTTTCATTTCTTGAGACTAGTGATTCATTTATCTTGATCATGTTATTATTCTGAGAATTTTTTTAAATAAGGGCAGTGGAGCAAAATCATGAGAAAAGGGACAAACCTAACTGACTAACCGTACAGTATATGATACAACAAAGTGACTGGGGCTTCTACCATATCATAGCCGCAGATTTAAGCGCCACCTGGTGGTTGATGAGTAAACAACCTGAAGAAGACTCACTTTTTGTCAGCATTTCACCACTGGTCAAGTGTGTAAAATTAAAAAATTGTGTCTTAAATTTAGTGAAAGTGTTATCCAAATATTTAGCAGACAGTATAGACAATATAATAATGCAAAAAAAATCTCATTTATCTAGGTTTGATGGAAAGCACATAAATGTCCTTTTTCCCCCACATTAGGCCACACAAACCATATGTTTAAGCCGTCCATGGGTAAGAAAAAGAATAGATGTATTATCAGATCTTTAGACAGGATCTCATGTTTACTGGAAAATTATAGTAACATATGCATGCTCCTGATTCAACTGTTGAGCAAAGAATATGAAGCTGCAGTTAAGTTAATTAAATACAGTGACTAGTATATTTAATAATTAACCAATGCAATGAAAGTATTACCAAGAGTAATGACCTAAATAAAGATTTACACAATTCTTGATTCGCATTGTTCTGAGTAATAATGTCTGTCTGTCTGTCTGTCTGTCCGTCCGTCCGTCGTCCACCTTGCCCCTGGTGTAAAGAGCTCACACTGTTTGAACTGACACTGACTGACCCTAGTCAGACCAAACAGGCCACTGGAAACACAATTTGGCTCAACTGTCCAGAAATACGACTACATAACCATGCAGCCAGCTGGTTATTTAACAAAATATGTCATCTGATCATAATCTGAATATTTTCTAGATCAATCGATTGATTGTTTGGTTTGTAAGCAAAAATCTGAAAATGGTGTCATCATTACCCAGAGCCAAAAGAGACATCCTCACAATGCTTTTTTGGTCCACACAGTATAGAACAAAATTTTTAAAAAAGAATAATTAAAAGGATAAGCAGCAAATCATCACATTTGGAAAAACTCAAACCATTAAATGTCGTTTAATGCAAAATGACTTTAATGAGCTAAAACAAGTTGAATTTATTGTAATTATTTAATTTTCTTTTAATGGACTGATCATTTCAGCTGTAGTACTTGAATAACAGTCCAACTGTAGGGCAGTTTCATTCATATCCAAACACCATATTTCTTTGTATGTTTTGCAAAAATCTTTATAGGCTACAGTAACTCGTCTCTAAAGCTGTCAAGTAACTGTAGTTAAGTGAAACGTTTAACTTCCCATGTACTTAAAATGTGTAGCCAATAGTATTTCAGTAATTGCACATAGTTACATTTAATCAATACTTAATCAATAATCAATCATACGTGCTATGAAGGACAGGAGTCGTTGAAATCACCATGTTGTTGTTAGCGTCATTACTGCACGTTCGTGCTGCAGCGCGTCGGTCTACGCTCGGACTCATGACGTCACACTGCGTGACACCATGGTGACCACCCGCGTGCACGCGTGCATCATTTGGAATAACGGTATTAGCAAACATTTTCCTGTGAGACTCGGAAAGAGACAGACAGAAAAAACACGACGATTTCTGAAAACGCGACTATATATCCACATTAAAACCATCGTTCACATCACTCCAGACCTGCCTCCACACAGTTATGGAAAAAGTATGACTTTTAACACTTATTTTCTTTCTCTCGAGTTTTAGGTTTTAGGTCAAGGCCTCCTCTGTCTTTTAAACGTTTAAACGTATTTTTCAGCATCCTAAAATGTAGAGACTTTGTTGTAGTGTGGTATAAGCCATTAAATGCCAACTTAAGTGTAAGTAACTGGGTTAAATGTGATGCATTTAGCTTAAAGTTTTAAGTATTTTTCTGTGCAGCAGACATTCAAGCCTATAAGTAGTTGTTTTAAAGAAAAAGGCTTGTCTTTAATATATTCTTAAGATTTCTTTGGATTTCTTATACGTCTTCATTTCAGTCAGTAAAATCTATGTAAAAAGAAAACTGCTTTAGCTTTTAATATCTTATGTGTATAGCTACATGTTTATTTGTTGTATAGAGTAGGATCAGCCCTGGCAAGCAACTTTTTAGCAATAGAGAAAAAAATAATTAAGACAAATACTCAATACTCAATATAATATAAAGGGTCATTCTTTGTGGGAATGTGTAATACATTGGTGTCTGTTCTCTCTAGTCGGAGAAGGAGGCCCGTCCTCACTCCACTTCCTCAGCTCCTGGCAACTGGCTAATGACTCCACTCCTGTCGAAAGCTGTAGAGACCCACAGGCTGGACCGAGCTGTGATCTGAGGGAACAGATGCACTCAGATACGCCTCAGATGGCTCCACAGGTAAGTCCTACAGCTTCTGGGCCATTTTGTTTGATTTGTGATCAGCTTTTATTGTAACCACTGAAACAAAAGTAAAGAAAACGAGTTGAGAAAGTAACTTATAATTGATTAAGATGTATATATTGTGTATGTAGATACAATGATTCAATATTGCGTCTTTGTTATTCCAATGTTCATTCTTTTGTACAAAAACCGAGCAGTGTGGGAACCATTTTAACGCTCAAAGTCATGCAATTATGCACTGTGTTGTTAGTTAGCCATCAGCTCTGATGTTGCGATGTTGACTTTTAATGGCATATGGGCTTTTAATTTTCCCAAACCTCGGCCTCGCCCTTGATGTGGTTTCCTAGTGTGGACAGAACCGGGACGTGGGACCTTTGTGTAATGTTGAACTGTACAATGATCTTTACAACTTGCACGACACAGAAATATTTATGTTCGTGTTCATTTCAGCCGGCAGGAATCGATACCGAACAAAACGGGTCGGTAAACAGGATTCTGTGCGGGTGGACGCTTCTTGGACTCTGCGGCTTTGTCGTTGGCACTTTGCGTGTCAGCAACAGGTAAGTTTATCCAGATTGATTCTGCTGTCTTACTTTATCTGTCACTTGCTCTACTTCACTGTTACAGTCAGGGGCGGAGTGGGGCACCAAAATCCACAGGTTAAATTCTGATCGCACTGGCCCACCAACGGCCCACCAACGCCACCACCACCACCACCACTATATCAACAACACAAACAAAATTTATGTCAATTTAAAATACTAAATCTATTTTTTTAATGTGGATGAAGACAGATTATGTCATGTTTCTTTGAGTGGAATTCCTCCATCTGTTCTAACACCAGCCAAGACTACGCATTTGGGAAGGACTTAACAGAAATATGAAATCTGACCACTAGATGGCACTAGGCAAATGCACATTATTGACAATAAAGTGTAGGTTTAAAGCTTTTATGGGTTTTCTATTAATAAACAGATGCTGAAATATAACATCAAAATAAAATGATAAAACTATATTGTATGACAGACCTGGATCAACAACACAAATAATAATAGTGGACATATACATATTTTACAGTATCTAAAGTTAATGCCCTGGCATTTGTAACTATACCTTACTTGGATGATGCCTAAGACCAAATCTCTATAGACATTTTCAATACAGGCCTAGACAGGCCATTCAACTGCTATACATATCAATCTGTACATTCATAATTTCCAGCATTGAATATGAACATATGTTTTGTATAAATCAAAGTAATAGCATTGTATACATTTGGAGAAAGGAACTATGGATAGTGCTAATGCAATACAACAAGCCATTCAACCACTGGAAAACCAGGCACTTTCACTACATTTGTAAGGAACTATAGATATTTAAGTACAGTATAAAAAGAGCTTTTTTGGGGGGATAGAAATTTCAAGCATCATGCAAGGACATGTATCTGGGTATCAGACCCATAGCACTCGAATAGTTGCCTGTATACGTTTAAAAAAGTAAGTATAGACAATGCCAACCTAATAACACAGGTAATTAAATAACTGGTAAACCAGGCACTTTGAATGTTTGTAGAGAACTATTAAAGTATATACATATAGACAGTTCCAAAGAGTTCCACAAACCATTAATCAGGAATTTTGAGTAGCCTATAGGTTTATAGTTAACTATAGACATCTGATTATATACAGAGATAAGTGTCTTTTCCTGAGGGGCACAGAGATAAGTGTCTTTTCCTGAGGGGCACAGAGATAAATGTCCTTTCCTGAGGGGCACAGAGATAAATGTCCTTTCCTGAGGGGCACAGAGATAAATGTCCTTTCCTGAGGGGCACAGAGATAAATGTCCTTTCCTGAGGGGCACAGAGATAAGTGTCTTTACCTCAGGGGCGCAGAGATGAATGTCCTTTCCTGAGGGGCACAGAGATAAGTGTCTTTACCTCAGGGGCACAGAGATAAATGTCCTTTCCTGAGGGGCACAGAGATAAGTGTCTTTACCTCAGGGGCACAGAGATAAGGGTCCTTTTTCTGAGGGGCACAGAGATAAGTGTCCTTTCCTGATGGGCACAGAGATGTGTCTTTTCCTGAGGGGCACAGAGATAAGTGTTTTCTCCTGAGGGGCACAGAAAGTAGAGTCCTTCTTCTGAGATGGATGTGGGAAGTAGGAGTTTTGGCCTGAAAAACATGAGCAGGGAAAAGGGCCTTTCATTTTCACCAAGTCATAATAGAATTGGTCAGCATAATGAATAAATACTTTGGTCATATTAAATTTTAATGAAAACAAAACATCTTGACAAATGAAACATGTCCTACCTTAAAACATGAGCTGTCGTCTCAGAAGGTCACTGGTCTCTGCAACCTTGTTGATCACCCCATCAGTGTCCAAGGACATGAGAATGTTTTTTTCTGTTGCCATGAGCATAAATGCTTCCAAGTGCACTTGGGCGATAGTGCTCCTAAGTCTGTTCTTCACAAACTTGAGGGTAGAAAAACTTCTCTCAAAAGAAATTTGTAGGCCAGTCCAATTACATGATATGAATTTGTCAGTAAATTGTATTGTGCCAAGATAAGGTAAACACAAATGGCACAATTCTTACACATACAACACTTGACATTGACCAATTCTGGCCCTTCCACATCGCATGGTTCTTCTTCATCACCATCCTCTGTGCCTTCAGGTGAATCATCTTCTCCTGAGTTCTGCACCTTGTACTCCTCTAGGGGGGACAGCTTTAGTCTCTCCCACTGTGTGGCTAGGCTTGCCAGCTCAGCCTGTAAGGTACCAGTAGTGCCTCTGGCATCAAATTTCATTAAGCAATTGCTGAGGTTTTCCATTGCAGATCCTGGAAGTCCCTTATCCCTTACCTCAGGGAAGTTTTTTGGATCAAGGCAGGCAAAATCTGAGCAAAGCTTTCCAATCACAGCAAAGCGCTCATGAATACTTTGAGTGACAGTGTCCATAATGGCATTATGTATGGTCACCTCAAAGTCCCTCTCAGCTGCTATTAAGGGCTCATCTTCTGCCAGCTCTCCTGGCATGATCTTCTGTTTCTTAGCCTGTTTTTCAGGTAGTGCTACCTCCACCTCCATCTCACAGTCCTCCTTCTCCAGCAGCTCACCATTAGCCCACTCCACAAACTGGTCTGCAGCTTATTTAATGCCACTGAAGTCTCACACACACTTCTTCAGCCCATCCTCTGTTCCCACTACCAGGCGTTGTGCAGTCAGGAGATCCATCCCGCTTGTCTGCAGGTATTTGGACAGGGGTGATGAAAAATCCTTAAGAAGATTTGGGCTGTGAGAATTGTCTCATATTTTAGGAGACCCTCAATGTATCCTTTGGCCTTGGCTCTAGCAGTAGGCTTCATGGTTGTGTCTAGTTGAACTGCTATTAGAGTCAAGACTAGATCTACATACATGGCACTGTCAGGCCTTCCAAAACACCCGAACACCTTTGTCAGAGCAGCATCTTTTGCCCACCACCATGTCTGTCCTATTGGAGAGATTCTTCTGTGCCGCTTCTCTGTGTTGGTTTCTTCCCACTTTTTCATGCGTTTGTAAGAATCCCTTATGAAAACAGCAATGTCGTTTAGGAGAGTGAAAAGCGATGCACTCTGAATAACACTGCCTGTTGTGTCCGCTAAAACCAGGTTCAGGACATGTGCATAGCACCAGACGTGGATTTGGTTGGGGGCCTCCTCTGATAGAAAGGCAGAGAAGCCTTTGTAACTGCCCTGCATATTGGCTGCCCCATCTGTAGTACTCCCTACACAACATGACACATCAAGATTCAGTCTTGTGAGTGTGTCTTTCAGGAGGTTGAGAAAATACTGCCCAGTAGAGGTCTCACAATCGACCAGAGCGACCAACTTCTCATGGACCACATCTGTGACATACCTGAGAATCACAGAGCACTGGTCTTTGGATGTGATGTCTTGAGTGGTGTCAATCTGGACAGAAAACATTTTAGCTTCTCTGACCTCACTGGCAATTGTCTCCCTTATCAGCTGACTGATCAATTTGACAACCTTGTTGATTGTATCTTTTGAAAGCAGAGTGACCAATGAACCTCTGCCTCTTGCCCCAGCTTCATGCTGTTTTTTACTTTTTTCGATACAGTCAAATGTTGTTGCAGGCAGGGGTCATACATACTCAGGAGCATGATCATTTCAAGGATGTTACCGTGGTCTAAACTTCGGTCTTCCAAAGTGTAGGCAGCTTCAAATTCTGAGTCCCGGTAGCTTAGACCCCGTTTTCCTATTACCTTGACAACATTGACCACACGATCCATCACCTGCCGTTTTTTTCTGACTTGCTCTTGATGCAGGGAGAGCTGTTTCCCCCTTAATCTACTCTCAATGTCCCCTTTATGTGCCTTCAAGAAGTAAGCCTCTGCACAGTCTCGATAGCTACGACTTCTTTCATGCTCCTCAATTCTTTGATGTACATGCTTCCAGGATTGCATGCCTCCTCTAACAAAAGCGCTGTCAAAAGCAGAGGGCTTTGAATATGCCAAACAAACTACCAGGATGGTATCTCTGGAAGTCTGTGGATAAGGGTCATTAGCCAGTTGCCAGTATAACATCGCTCTGCTATTAGCAGCCCAGTAAAATTGTAAGAAGCATGGTAGGCCTAGGCCTCCAAATTCCTTTGGCTTTTGATGATGTTGTTTAGAGATTCTGTGCGCCTTATATCCCCAGATAAATGGTAAAATCACAGAGTCAATCATTTTAAAGAAGGACATTGGGATAAAAATTGGGATGTTTTGAAACAAATAAAGGAATCTTGGCAGGGAAACCATTTTAATTGTATTTATTCGGCCTATCAATGACAGAGGCAATGTTCTCCATTTTTCAATATTCTTTTTCAGGGCATTTAATCTCTCTGTGAAGTTATATTTAAAAAGTAACTCTGTTTTTTTAGTGAGTTTAACACCTAAGTATTTAACACTGTTTTTTGAAATGATAAGCATGGCTTTCTTCACAGTAAGTCAACCACTTGCAGTTGATCCCATCCCTACTATGAAAAATATTAGGCAAGGTTCTTCTTGGGGTTTGTTGGGGCAGATATTGAAAAAAAAGACAGATCTTTAGACTTGGGATGGGTAAAATAATTGAAGATTTGAATCTCCTCCTCATCTGGTTCAGCCTCTCTACTTTGAATCTCTTCCTCAGCTGGTTCAGCCTCTCTACTTTGAATCTCCTCCTCATCTGGTTCAACCTCTCTACTTTGAATCTCCTCCTCAGCTGGTTCAGCCTCTCTACTTTGAATCTCCTCCTCATCTGGTTCAACCTCTCTACTTTGAATCTCCTCCTCAGCTGGTCCAACTTCTATACGCTCAATTTCCACCTCAGCTGGTCCAACTTCTACACTTTCAGTCTCCTTCTCAGCTGGTCCAGCCTCTGTCCCTCTCCTCATCAGTTTCTGTTTCTATCTTGGACCCTGAGGCTTCACTCTCCCTTGCACTGACTGACAGATCCCCTTCCTCTATGTCTGGTTAAGATGACATAAGATAAAAACAGCTATTATCAACAGTATTACCACTACATGGCTAAATGCAACGCAATTACATAAATGATGTATAAAAATGAGTTGCATATGAAAAATCCACACTTACATGTCTTTCCAATATAATGTATCATTCTCCATATGTTGCAATCATTACATTTCCCTTTCATATTTCACTAATGAACTTCTGCATTTTGTTTAGCCTATACACTGCATTCTATCCTCTGTTGTACCTAAAACATTGTGCACACCTGTACTTGTAGCCGTGACTTCCTCTCCTAGCAGTGTCTGATCAGCATCATCGCTGGGCTGAGTCTGACTGAATTCTGAGACTGTGTGGAAAAAACAGAACAGGCGCACATACAAATTAAACTTTTTACAGCATGATAATTGCTTTTTCCCCTGATTGCATACAGGCCGCGAGTTCAGCGGTATACAATGCAACCCACCTCCCAACAAAACCAACTTTCTTTGAAAGGTCTGGCTATGCTGCACAAAAAAAGAATGTGTTCCAATTCCATCCATGACAGAGAAAGATCAGATAGGACATGTCCATGGACACATGAATGTCAATTTATTTTGTCACATCTAGATGTGATTTAAAAATCACTGAGACCTATCCAATCTTCTTCCACATCGTGCATAATAGAGTCCTCTACAAAGTCATATTAACAATTTTGGCAATTTCAATTTAAGGGAAAGCTAATTACACCACCATACAATTTCTAAAATCGTATGTCCTCTAGATGTGATTAAACATGCATTGCCAAAATCTAATCAAGCAAGAAAAAAATACAACTCATTAGATTGTAAATACGATGTTGACATCATTCTCTGTATTGCATTGGCTACACACTGCAAGGCTATATTACAACAGAGTGACTAAATTGCAAAAGAAGTCTCCACCATCATTCTGTGCAGTGCATTCAACCAAATCAGGGTGAAACAGTCTCACTCACCGGAGTTATACCACAATCGACATCCAACGCAAAACACCTCAATTTGGATAGAACAAGTTAAATGCATTTTGGAAAACGATTATTTACCATGAGTCTACTACGTAAACCCTGCTCACTTGCATCGGCTAACATTACTTAACTTCTGCTAGTGAAGGCTATTGGTCAAACGGCTAATTCATTACTTAGCTTGACTTTAGCTAGCAGTAGCAGCAAGGCTATAAAGAAAACTGAACACTTACACTGGCGATGCTACGTCAGGGTAGATATGGAGGATCTTAAACTGGCTCTCCGCATGAGAGAGGTCGAGCTCCAAACAAAAACCTGTGAGGTGGAGCTCATGCACCTGCGCCTAAGAGCCATGGAGCTAGACCGGCCGTGGCAGCAAGCTGCCTCCACCCCTGTGAGTATGTCCAGAGCATTTTGATGTAAGTAGACACATTACCTTAGTGCCACCATTCAGAGAGAGTGAGGTGGATTCCTACTTTAAAGCTTTTGAACGCATTGCAGCAACGCTAAAATGGCCAAAGGTGGTGTGGCGTCTGTTGCTGCAATGTAAACTGGTGGGAAAAGCCCAAGAAGTGTGTGCAAGTTTATCCATTGATGAAAGTTTGGATTATTCCATAGTAAAGGCCACCGTGTTACGTGCCTATGAATTGGTTCCAGAGGCATATTGCCAAAAGTTCCGTACCTGTGAGAAATCTGCCAACCAAACATATGTGGAGTTTGTGAGAGAAAAATCTGTCCTATTGGATAAATGGTGTGCGGCGAGCGAGGTGAAAACTTTCGCTGATCTCTGCGAACTGTTTCTGTTGGAGGAATTTAAAACTAGCTTACCAGAGAAAATCTTACTATACTTGAATGAGCAGAAAGTTGAGTCATTGTCTAAAGCTGCCGTGCTGACAGATGAGTTTGTGTTGACTCACCGGGTTGCTTTTTCCTCTGCACGTCGTGAACATGGCTAAAATCCACTCGCCGCGTCCTCCCACCGCTTCTTCCGATAGTCGGGAATGTTTTTACTGCCGTGAGACAGGGCACCGTATCGCCGCCTGCCCCACGCTGCAGCGCAAAGAGCACAACCAGAGCTCCCGAAGGCCGAAAAGTGTGGGTTTTGTCCAGTCTGCTACTGTGCCGCCTCCTGTCACTCCCCCTGAAAAAGTAACTGAGGAAGTTGATGAGGGTTACAAACCTGTCATCTTACAAGGTTCAGTCTCTCTGACGGGAGAAGATGTGGATCAGGTACTGATCCAATTCTGCGTGATACGGGAGCCAATCAGTGCCTGATGTTGCAGAGTGTTTTGCCTTTCTCCGGCAGTTCATTTTGTGGCTCTGATGCCCTTGTGTGGGGTGTGAAAATGAGTACACTGCGAGCTCCGCTGCACACTGTATTTCTGCGTTCCTCACTTGTTTCGGGTCCTGTGAAAATTGGCATACATGCGCATTTGCCCATGTCAGGTGTGACTCTCATCCTCGGGAATGATCTGGCAGGAAAAAGAGTTTTTCCCACACCTGAGGTTGTTGAAAATCCTGCGCTTGAGTTAAGTCCGACTGCGTCCGCTGCTGTTAGTCCTGTGTTGTGACGCGCGCCCAGTCACGCAAATTTGAAGACATGTTGAGCCTGGCAGATTCATTTTTGTCCACACCAGAGGAGTCTGTGAAGGCAGAGTGTTGTGATGCTAAGTCTGAATCCCCTGTGAGGGATAGTTTGCTGCCTGCCACAGCGGAGATGAATGTTGTGGTCGATAAAAGTGCATTCGTTAAAGCTCAGCAGAGTGATCCGACTCTGGCTGCGTGCCGTGCCGCGGCACTTAAAACAGACTCTGACTCCCGTGCGTACAGTGTTGTGGATGGCATCCTGATGCGTAAATGGTACCCCTCTGCCGCTGGTGACTTAGGGTGGAACTCCCTCCAGCAGGTAGTGGTGCCCCAGAGTTTTCACTCTCAAGTTGTCAGCATGGCACAAGATAATGCGTCTGGCCATGTAGGAGTTAGGAAAATTTACCACCGCATCCTGCGATATTTCTTTTGGCCAGGGTTGAAGGCTGATGTGCGCCGTTTCTGCCACTCCTGGCATGTGTGTCAGCTTAGTGGAAAACCGAACCAGGTTATTCCTCCCGCTCCGTTGCATCCCATTCCGGTGCTTGGAGAACCTTTTGAGCACATTATTTTAGATTGTGTGGGTCCACTTCCTAAGACGAAGTCCGGCCATCGGTATTTGCTGACATTGATGTGCACAGCTACCCATTATCCTGAGGCCATCCCGCTGCACACGTTGAAAGCGAAAGCAGTGGTCAAAGTCCTCATTAATTTCTTTTCCACTTTTGGTTTACCCAGATACATCCAGACCAATCAGGGAACAAACTTCATGTCCAAACTTTTCACCCAGGTAATAGCGTCACTGTCCATCAAGCACAGAAAGGCCAGTGCGTACCACTCTCAGTCCCAGGGCAGGCTGGAGCGTTTTCATCAGACGCTAAAATCCATGTTAAAGAAATACTGCCTGGAAAGTGGAAAAGAATGGGACGAGGGTCTGCCTTTCCTGATGTTAGCAGTGAGAGAAAGCATGCAGGAATCCACTGGTTTCAGCCCGGCTGAGCTGGTGTTTGGACACACCGTGCGCGGTCCTCTTCAGCTGCTCCGGGAGCAGTTTTTGTCCGAGAACGCGAGTCCGGTTGCAAATGTGTTGGACTATGTGAGCAGTTTCAGAGAGAGGCTGCATAATGCCCATGAGATGGCCCACTGCACGCTGGCTGCATCTCAGGGAAAAATGAAAAAAAAGTTTGATAAAAAGTCCGTTAAGAGAGAGTTTCAGGTGGGTGATCACGTGCTCGTGCTCCTCCCACTGCCCAGTTCCTCTCTCCAGGTGAAATTTTGTGGTCCATATGTGATAGAGAAACAGCTGAGTGAGACGGATTATGTTGTTGGTACCCCAGAACGCAGACGAAAAAACAGAGTCTGTCATGTGAACATGCTGAAGCCCTATTTCACCCGCATTGACGGCAATATTTCGCCCTCCGTCAGACCTGTAACTGTAGCTGCTGCCACTGTGGCCACTCCTGCGCTGTACTCCCCGGAGAATGATGGGTTTGAGTGTTGGTAATTCTCCCTGCCCACAACTGAAAAATTCCCAAATTGTCGCAGATTTGCCAGGCCATCTGCAGCATCTGGATGCTGCTGCACAAAAGGATATTATTCAGCTGATTAAAACCCATCCCACTCTGTTTAGTGACACCCCATCCCGCACCACTGTCCTCGCTCATGATATTGATGTGGGTGATCACCTGCCCATTAAGCAACATGCTTACCGTGTAAACCCTACCAAGCGCACGCTGTGTAAAAAAGAGGTTGAGTACATGCTGGAAAATGGACTGGCTGTTCCCAGCTCCAGTGCCTGGAGTTGTCCTTGCCTGCTGGTGCCCAAACAAGATCAAACACCCCGTTTTTGCACTGATTTCAGAAAGGTGAACAACGTCACAAAGCCTGATTCCTACCCGTTACCAAGAATGGAGGACTGTGTGGACCGGGTAGGATCAGCTACATTTGTCACAAAACTTGATTTGTTGAAAGGTTATTGGCAGGTCCCATTAACTCCTCGTGCCTCCGAAATTTCTGCATTTGTCACCCCTGATAGTTTCCTGCAGTACACCGTCATGCCTTTTGGTCTCCGTAACGCACCTGCCACTTGCACCTGTTATTAGCAGAGGTAGACAATTGTGAAGTCTACCTTGATGACGTTGTTGCCTACACAGATACTTGGCCCCAGCACCTGAAAACCCTGAGGAAAATATTTGAGAGGTTAAAGGAGGCCAACCTCACCCTGAATTTGGCCAGGTGTGAGTTTGGTAGAGCCACTGTCACATACCTCGGGAAACAAGTGGGTCAGGGTCAGGTGCGTCCGGTCCATGCAAAAATCCAGGCCATCGTCGACTATCCTGTGCCCCGTACCTGACGTGAGCTCCGCCGTTTTTTGGGGATGGCGGGGTATTACCGCGGCTTCTGCCATAATTTTGCGGACGTGGTTGCTCCGCTCACTAGCCTCACCAGTGAGAAGACCTTTTTCTCCTGGTCCCGTTTGCCAGAAAGCCTTTGAGTCATGCAAAGCGCTGCTCTGCAGTACACCGGTCCTGGCGGCTCCTGGCTCATCCATTTAAAATGGAGGTCGATGCCAGCGCTAGCGGGGCAGGTGCGGTGCTACTGCAAGAGGACAGCCATGGTATTGACCACCCAGTTAGCTATTTCTCAAAAAAGTTCATTGCCGCCCAGAAAAATTACAGCACCATTGAGCAGGAAACATTAGCCTTGTTGTTAGCACTGCAACATTTCGATGTGTACATCGGTTCTAGCCCGTTACCGGTGGTAATCTACACCGACCATAACCCCCTAGTCTTTTTGCATCAGATGCAGAACGCCAACCAGCGACTCATGAGGTGGTCGTTGCTGGTGCAGGATTTCAACCTGGAGGTGCGACATAAAAAGGGCACCGACAACGTGATGGCAGACGCGCTTTCCCGCGTGTATGGCCCAGGCTAATCACACAAGCATTCATGAGAAGATGCTTGTTTTTAAGGGGGAGGGTGTTACGGCTCGTGCCGTTATTCGTTAGTGTGTGTGTGTGTGTGTGTGTGTGTGTGTGTTTTCTTTTTGTACACAGAGTAAGAGCTCCTGTCTCCCCAGAGGATCGTGTGGCTCCCGCACCTCATTGGTTCCGCATCCCTGCTGTGGCAGCAAGGGATTGGCTGCTCCAGGAAGCGGGGACTATAAGAGCCGGTGTAGTGCCAAGAAGAGACTGCTTGCCGAAAAACGACTGCCCCCGACGGGAACGCGCATCAGTTCAGAGGAAGTGGGCGTAGGTCTACTACGGGTCAGCTGGCAGACGCAGCACCGAGAGAAATGTTTTTTTTACTGTGCAGTCCTGTAGCCCAAGTGAAGAGGCTACGGAAAAAGAACGGCGCAGATAAAAAAAGTAACCTGATGTTTCCATAATGTAGGCTAGTTGTCAACAATTGATTTTGAGTTTGAATTGGGGTAGATGCTTTACCTTGCCACTTTTATTGTTGTTGTTGTTGTTATCGTTGTTGCAATGTGATTTTACACCGCTTTGATCTATAAATAAAGTCATAATTCAATATCCCTGTTTAAGTGATTTTATAACGAGGATTAGGAAATCAATGCAGAAAAGAATGCAGGAGTGTTTCCACGTCACATTAGATAGCAATCATATAACACATACTGAGAAATTAGTAAGTGCTATCAGAGGTGGGTAATAACGATTTACATTGACTTCATTACATTTACTTAAGTAACTTTTCGGATAACTTGTACTTTTAAGAGCATAATTATGAATACAATAATGCAGTATATATAGAACTGTAGGCTAACTGTAACGGATTGCCTTTACATTCTGCATAACATTCTCTGTGTTTTCCAGGTGCATGTACAGTGAATTTGGTCAATATCACTGTGTCACTGTGCAGTCACTTTTCGGCAGGCCCTGCCGAAAAGTGACTGCACCCTGTAACTCTGGATTGGGAGGGGTTACATTCTCTGTCTTTTCAGCATTAATAGTAGAGGAAACCAGGTGCATGTACAGTGAATTTAGTCAATATCACTCCTTGCAATCCAAAGCAGGACGACTGCACCCTGTAAGTCCTTATTGCTGTACATGCACCTTCTTTCCTCTACTATTAATGCTGAGAAGACAGAGAATGTAACCCCTCCCAATCCAGAGTTACAGGGTGCAGTCACTTTTCGGCAGGGCCTGCCGAAAAGTGACTGCACCCTGTAAGTCCTTATTGCAAGGAGTGATATTGACCAAATTCACTGTACATGCACCTGGTTTCCTTTACTATTAATGCTGAAAAGACAGAGAATGTAACCCCTCCCAATCCAGAGTTACAGGGTGCAGTCACTTTTCGGCAGGGCCTACCGAAAAGTGACTGCACCCTGTAACTCTGGATTGCAAGGAGTGATATTGACCAAATTCACTGTACATGCACCTGGTTTCCTCTACTATTAATGCTGAGAAGACAGAGAATGTAACCCCTCCCAATCCAGAGTTACAGGGTGCAGTCACTTTTCGGCAGGGCCTGCCGAAAAGTGACTGCACCCTGTAAGTCCTTATTGCAAGGAGTGATATTGACCAAATTCACTGTACATGCACCTGGTTTCCTCTACTATTAATGCTGAAAAGACAGAGAATGTAACCCCTCCCAATCCAGAGTTACAGGGTGCAGTCACTTTTCGGCAGGGCCTACCGAAAAGTGACTGCACCCTGTAAGTCCTTATTGCAAGGAGTGATATTGACCAAATTCACTGTACATGCACCTGGTTTCCTCTACTATTAATGCTGAAAAGACAGAGAATGTAACCCCTCCCAATCCATAGTTACAGGGTGCAGTCACTTTTCGGCAGGCCCTGCCAAAAAGTGACTGCACCCTGTAAGTCTTTATTGCAAGGAGTGATATTGACCAAATTCACTGTACATGCACCTGGTTTCCTCTACTATTAATGCTGAAAAGACAGAGAATGTAACCCCTCCCAATCCAGAGTTACAGGGTGCAGTCACTTTTCGGCAGGGCCTGCCGAAAAGTGACTGCACCCTGTAAGTCCTTATTGCAAGGAGTGATATTGACCAAATTCACTGTACATGCACCTGGTTTCCTCTACTATTAATGCTGAAAAGACAGAGAATGTAACCCCTCCCAATCCAGAGTTACAGGGTGCAGTCACTTTTCAGCAGGGCCTGCCGAAAAGTGACTGCACCCTGTAAGTCCTTATTGCAAGGAGTGATATTGACCAAATTCACTGTACATGCACCTGGTTTCCTCTACTATTAATGCTGAGAAGACAGAGAATGTAACCCCCCCCCCCAATCCAGAGTTACAGGGTGCAGTCACTTTTTGGCAGGGCCTGCCGAAAAGTGACTGCACCATGTAAGTCCTTATTGCAAGGAGTGATATTGACCAAATTCACTGTACATGCACCTGGTTTCCTCTACTATTAATGCTGAAAAGACAGAGAATGTAACCCCTCCCAATCCAGAGTTACAGGGTGCAGTCACTTTTCGGCAGGCCCTGCCGAAAAGTGACTGCACCCTGTAAGTCCTTATTGCAAGGAGTGATATTGACCAAATTCACTGTACATGCACCTGGTTTCCTCTACTATTAATGCTGAGAAGACAGAGAATGTAACCCCTCCCAATCCAGAGTTACAGGGTGCAGTCACTTTTTGGCAGGGCCTGCCGAAAAGTGACTGCACCCTGTAAGTCCTTATTGCAAGGAGTGATATTGACCAAATTCACTGTACATGCACCTGGTTTCCTCTACTATTAATGCTGAAAAGACAGAGAATGTAACCCCTCCCAATCCAGAGTTACAGGGTGCAGTCACTTTTCGGCAGGGCCTGCCGAAAAGTGACTGCACCCTGTAAGTCCTTATTGCAAGGAGTGATATTGACCAAATTCACTGTACATGCACCTGGTTTCCTCTACTATTAATGCTGAGAAGACAGAGAATGTAACCCCTCCCAATCCAGAGTTACAGGGTGCAGTCACTTTTTGGCAGGGCCTGCCGAAAAGTGACTGCACCCTGTAAGTCCTTATTGCAAGGAGTGATATTGACCAAATTCACTGTACATGCACCTGGTTTCCTCTACTATTAATGCTGAAAAGACAGAGAATGTAACCCCTCCCAATCCAGAGTTACAGGGTGCAGTCACTTTTCGGCAGGGCCTGCCGAAAAGTGACTGCACCCTGTAAGTCCTTATTGCAAGTAGTGATATTGACCAAATTCACTGTACATGCACCTGGTTTCCTCTACTATTAATGCTGAAAAGACAGAGAATGTAACCCCTCCCAATCCAGAGTTACAGGGTGCAGTCACTTTTCGGCAGGGCCTGCCGAAAAGTGACTGCACCCTGTAAGTCCTTATTGCAAGGAGTGATATTGACCAAATTCACTGTACATGCACCTGGTTTCCTCTACTATTAATGCTGAAAAGACAGAGAATGTAACCCCTCCCAATCCAGAGTTACAGGGTGCAGTCACTTTTCGGCAGGGCCTGCCGAAAAGTGACTGCACCCTGTAAGTCCTTATTGCAAGTAGTGATATTGACCAAATTCACTGTACATGCACCTGGTTTCCTCTACTATTAATGCTGAAAAGACAGAGAATGTAACCCCTCCCAATCCAGAGTTACAGGGTGCAGTCACTTTTCGGCAGGGCCTGCCGAAAAGTGACTGCACCCTGTAAGTCCTTATTGCAAGGAGTGATATTGACCAAATTCACTGTACATGCACCTGGTTTCCTCTACTATTAATGCTGAAAAGACAGAGAATGTAACCCCTCCCAATCCAGAGTTACAGGGTGCAGTCACTTTTCGGCAGGGCCTGCCGAAAAGTGACTGCACCCTGTAAGTCCTTATTGCAAGGAGTGATATTGACCAAATTCACTGTACATGCACCTGGTTTCCTCTACTATTAATACTGAAAAGACAGAGAATGTAACCCCTCCCAATCCAGAGTTACAGGGTGCAGTCACTTTTCGGCAGGCCCTGCCAAAAAGTGACTGCACCCTGTAAGTCTTTATTGCAAGGAGTGATATTGACCAAATTCACTGTACATGCACCTGGTTTCCTCTACTATTAATGCTGAAAAGACAGAGAATGTAACCCCTCCCAATCCAGAGTTACAGGGTGCAGTCACTTTTCGGCAGGGCCTGCCGAAAAGTGACTGCACCCTGTAAGTCCTTATTGCAAGGAGTGATATTGACCAAATTCACTGTACATGCACCTGGTTTCCTCTACTATTAATGCTGAGAAGACAGAGAATGTAACCCCTCCCAATCCAGAGTTACAGGGTGCAGTCACTTTTTGGCAGGGCCTGCCGAAAAGTGACTGCACCCTGTAAGTCCTTATTGCAAGGAGTGATATTGACCAAATTCACTGTACATGCACCTGGTTTCCTCTACTATTAATGCTGAAAAGACAGAGAATGTAACCCCTCCCAATCCAGAGTTACAGGGTGCAGTCACTTTTCGGCAGGGCCTGCCGAAAAGTGACTGCACCCTGTAAGTCCTTATTGCAAGGAGTGATATTGACCAAATTCACTGTACATGCACCTGGTTTCCTCTACTATTAATGCTGAGAAGACAGAGAATGTAACCCCTCCCAATCCAGAGTTACAGGGTGCAGTCACTTTTCGGCAGGGCCTGCCGAAAAGTGACTGCACCCTGTAAGTCCTTATTGCAAGGAGTGATATTGACCAAATTCACTGTACATGCACCTGGTTTCCTCTACTATTAATGCTGAGAAGACAGAGAATGTAACCCCTCCCAATCCAGAGTTACAGGGTGCAGTCACTTTTCAGCAGGGCCTGCCGAAAAGTGACTGCACCCTGTAAGTCCTTATTGCAAGGAGTGATATTGACCAAATTCACTATACATGCACCTGGTTTCCACTACTATTAATGCTGAAAAGACATCCAAAACATCAAATCAAATCAGTATCAAAAACATACCTCAATTCCCACATATCAACTAAACATCTGACCAAAATCAGACTTTTCTTTTTACCATATTTTTTGCATTGAATTTTTAAATGGTGCAGCAGCCTTAGTAGCAGTAGTAGTAATGACAGTCGTGTCAGTTCAAAATGTATTCATATTAGAGGGAAAGGTGTTTTGGAGGGTCTGTTGGCAATATTCCATTCAAACTGGTTTCCTCAAACAGTGCTTATTGACTGCAATATGTAACAGATGGGCTGGCATGATAATTTCTAATTATTTTCAGCCTGGTTATATATAAACATATTAATTAATGAGCAAATGAAAAATTGGAATATACAAATGTAATTCAATGTAGATCAACCTTTTGAACCACAAACTTGTTTGGCCAGTAAACCTGTTGGAAACTAAAAAACACTTCCAGTGAACTTACTTTGATTGGTTTAGAATTATTGGATATAGTGTTTTATGTAAAATTTTAATATGACCAAATACAAAATATATTATTGGATGGAACATTGGCAAAGGGTCGGGGTTAGGGTTGGTTAGACCCACCTCAACCCCTTTCACATTGTTACTGAGTCATTACTTCATCATTCCTGTTTACATATCTTAAAAAGAAAACACACACACACAAACATTTTAAATGGTGAAATTGAAAAAAAATGTGAAAAACATCCACACTCCCTTATTTTTACTTAGACTCAATAATTACATCTCAGTGTGTGAATATTTCTCCTCTTCTTTAAGTTTTTTATTTTGACTTTCAACTGCAGGGTCTCTAAAAAACTTTTATTTTGAAGAGCAGTGATTCTCATAAATCAGACTTTAAAATATATGGTAGCCATAGTAACAGTGGTAATATTAGCGCATCAGCAAAATGTATCATAGCAGAGGGAAATGTGGTTTGGAGGGTCTGTTGGCAATATTCCCCGAAAGTGTTCTACTCAGTTTGGTTTAATCTTAGTACTGTGTTTGATGACTAAATGAAAAAAAAAATAGATTAGTGTGTGGGGTTTTTTTGTGTTATTTTTTTCCCATGTTTTTATCCACAAGCTCTCAGCTTGTTTTGACTATTTAAAAACCTGTGTGCTACTGAGCTCTTTTGGAGAAGTAAAACACACTATGGATGAGTTCATAATCTCCTGTTCATTTTTTAAATAGTTTCAACATATTGGAGTCTTGTTACAGTGTATATTAAATATTAACAAGGTGAAATACATGTTGGATAGAATATTGCCAAGGGGTCGAGGTTAGGGTGGGTCAGACCCTCCTCAACCCCTTTCCTTCTGTTACTGAGTCATTAAGACGAGTGGAGAGCAAACTCTTCACAGGGATTTTTCTACGGACCAGGAACCATGTCAGGAGCTTAGGAACCTTGCTATAAAATGTAGTTTATCGGCCATAGTCCCTGTTCCTCTAAGTCTTCCTCTGTGTCTTACCTTTTAGCTGTACTGATACTCATATCTTAGAAATGAAAAAACTGTGATAGTTGTGCAGCTGCTTGAGTAGCTGTGGTAATAACAGTAGTGTCAGTTCATAGTCAAAATGTATTCATACAAGGCAGATTTATCTGCTCAGCTGTAGTCCTTGGTCCCAAAAAGTCCCTGCTACAACTTGTGAACTACATCATCCACACTGTAAGCAACTGTGAATGCTGCAAATGAAATGCCATTTGAGCGCTGCTTCTCAAAAATGGATCTGAAAACCTGGACACATACAACATACGAAAACTAGAGGTAAGAGGTTATTTATTGATTTATTTATGATTTAGTTGAATTGACCCTTTAAGTGCACAAGGTGGAGCCAGAGATGACACTAATACCTCACAAGTGGTGTCAACTCATTCAATCTAGATACTCTTGCATACAACAGATGTTTGTGCAGCTCAATGTCAGAAGATGCATTTTGATTTAAAATGAATGTGTACACAATACTTTTAGTGAGTATGCTTTGCCATCCATTGACTTTATATAATATGTAATGTAATTAAACATATTTACGTTAATATGAGCATCTTTTGGAACATATTATGTTTACTTTCTAAAATTGCATTTAAATTTTTGCATATTTAGGGTTCAGCTGTTAATTGTTTCAGTGAGTTGTTATTCTTTTTCTAATATTACTGTAACGCGTTGCTTTTGTAATGCATTTCCTCCAACACTGTTCTCAGAATTTATGGTCAGACAGTAAATCTGAGTAAACATTCATCTATTTCAGGAAGTGAAATCTATGCTTCAGTATTCTTATGATGTATTACTGTATATTTTGTCACCAGGGACAAAGGATACAATACCTGCAGTTATCAGTTATTTTGGAAACAGTCGAAGCCACCTCAAATGGCCTGGTCTTTTATTTAAGAGATTGCTTTGAACTTTCACTGAACTACTTTAAATGTTTTTTTCACTGAGCTTTACCCTGGTAGTTGACCTACATACCTCAAATGAAAAGTCCCTTGAATGCACCGTCTAGACTCTTTATTAAGACATGACAACAGTGAAGCAGGTGGCAGCCGATGACTGTTTCCCCTTGCACTGTTTACAGGCAACACAAGACATAAGTGCATGTGATTCTACAGTATGTGTGTATGATACCAGGTTCCTCCTTTTACTGTAGATCCAAGGACGGTCAGAAACACAACCCTGTACACTTACTTTACATGCACACAATGAACCACACAATGTTGGATAAAATATGAATCTCTTGTCAGATACATTTCTTATGTTCTTTGATTTGTGCTCTGTGGTTTCCAGTAAAGTAGGGTCCTGATACATCCTTTCTAAATTCCAATATTAGTTTTGAGGATGTGTGTATAATACTGTCATGTGCAGCATATTTTAACCATCAACAGCAACCCCTATGGTGCTATGAATTCCAGGTAGAACAAATGTCAGGGCCTTTTGGAAAGGAATGCTGCTGTGCAGACATTTGTGGATACACCTCCTGCCCTTCTGATAAGTAGTTCAAGGCTGCTGACTTCCTTGTTTGCTCTGTTTACTGCTTGTATTACCTGTTTTCATTTTAGATTCACCTGGAGCCTCGCTGGGTGAGAAGCAAGAGACACAGTGAAGAAGAAACAAAAGAGTTTTACAACAAAAACTGAAAGGCAAAGTAAGATGAGGTTTTGACAACAAGGGTGACAGGAGAAGAGCAACAAGTAACAGAAGAAGCTACCAAGCTCATCAACTCTCATCATGTCTTTGTCCAAGCCAGTGGAGCAGCTAGCCCACGAGCTGAGCTGCTCCATCTGCCTTCAGCTCTACTCTGATCCGGTGGTTCTCCCCTGTGGACACAACTACTGCCGAGCCTGCATCTGGAAGACTGCAGACACAAAGGACAAAACACTTCCACGTTGCCCAGAGTGCCGCGAGGAGTTCCAGGGGGTGGATTCCCTGCAGAGAAACTTCAAACTCTGCAGCATCATCGAGGGCTTCCGAGCCAGCGCGCCGGAGCTGGACAGGCAGCCTGACACTGACACTGAGTCTGAGAGGATTGAGGTTTTCTGCGACCACTGCATAGATGAGCAGTTGCTGGCTGTGAAGACCTGCCTGAAGTGCGAGGTGTCGCTGTGCTCCAGGCACTTTCAGAAGCACCAAGAGAAGGAGTCATTCAGGACACACACAGTGGTGGAGCCCCTGAATGAGATGGGGATGAAGGGCTGTGTCACCCACCACCGTCCCCTTGAGTACTTTTGTTCCAACGACATGACCTTGCTGTGTGCTACGTGCTTCATAGAAGGCCATCACCACAACCACGATGTTCTGACCTTCAGTGCAGCCGAAGAGGAGATGAGACAAGCGCTGGAGAGTCGCAGCAAGGTAGTTTTATTGTTCCATGAACTTTTATTCTCATTTTTTACTAGTGTTAGGGGTAATGCGTTACAAAGTTAGAGTACTCAGATAACTTTTTGTTCTAACAAGTAACAGAACAATTTAGTTTTGCAATTCAAGTAATCTTTTATTTAGTTACATTTTCAAATAAGTTATCTGTTACTGTAAGAATTTCAAGTTATTTCCCTGTTTGTTTTGTTTCCAGAAGGAAACACAAAAGGAAATCCCTGATGCATCAGCACTGTTTCTGTTTCTCTCCTATGTCTTGGCAGGCAGTATGTAGCACCTGTGGATGTGTCGGTGCAGTTGTGTTGTGTCAATGCAAAGGTGTAACTCAGCTGCCAAGATGGCCAGAGCAGAGAAGGCAGCCTCTGGTCATTAGTCATGTGTTGAAACATGATGTACTGTAGGCTATACGAGCCTGTGTTTCATTGATTCATAGAAGCAGCTGCTAAAACTGTATGTCTCGGCTAAGCTTGCGTCTGATTGTTTGCAGCCAAAAGGCTGTGCTGCTGCTACCTGTCAGGCATCCTCGGTTTCTGTTCACTTTTATATCCTTCAAAATAATTCAACCTTTTTTTTATTATAGTCGAAAACTAAAAAAATACATATTGTATGAACTTGTTAGACTATACATGCCCCGTACAAACCTGGTGTCATCTTTTGCAATCACACATAAAAGATTAAAGGGCTGTGAAGGGGATAGTACATCTGTCATTCCTCTTATTACTAGCCCGCAGTTACAGATTATGGGTCGTGGAAAATGCTATTCAGTGTGGATAGAGTTAATACATTTAAAGGAAGATGTGTGTCCTCTGGGCAACACAACATGTGCAAGTAATCACAAAGGGCTTTTCATTTTTGGTAACGATCACGAGTTACAGTACTTTTCTAAGTAGGATATGCTGTAACTTAATAAGTTACTTTTAATAGTAGTAATCTCGTAACAAGTTACCTTCAAAAGTAAGGCTACCCAACACTTCAATTTACATTAGACTTTTATTCAACAGACATTTCTCCTACAGTAATATTGTAGCATCACAACAGGAAGTTTCAAAATGGGATTTTGTTGTTAAACACAAACAAGCCAAAATTTCTGAATCATTTCCAAATATTTTCCGAGCAGTTTCCTCAAAAGAACTCTGTCAATTGTTCTTAATTATAGTGAAATGGCATTAAACTGACAACCTAGTTATTCTTTTAGTCAGTGCAACAGTATGTCAGCTGAACCAAAAAAATGTGTGCACAGACAAACATACAATTTGACAAACAAATAGGAGAATGACATTGCAATAATAAATTGATGATAAATTAAAGTTGAATTGTGTTTGAATCAAGCCTTTTTTTCTAAGGAAATTCCTATTTTTCTTAAATTGGCACTTAATAGCATTGTTCTTTCCAGGAAACATATTCAGATATTACAGACCTATAAAATAAAGAGTTTTCTAGACATAATGACGAAGCTTTGCTGTGTGCCCGTGGGAAAAAAAAACAATGAAAACATGACAGTAGAGGTTTGAATAAGTGGCCGGCAGCATCTGACAAACTGCCATTGTACTTTGGAACTGGTGAATGACAGGAACGTAAAAACTGTCTGACTGGTGAGAAAGGCGTAATGACTTATGACAGAATAAAGAGAGTTCTCAGTTCCATGTGACTGATTCAAATGCTTAAATTACATCTGTCTGTGCCATTTTAACAGGTGGTTACAAGAGAAGTACATCCAGTCATTCCAGATTCTCTTCTTAATGTGTTGAACACACAAATCTCAAATTCATTCAACCTGTGTTTGCAGGTGGTTTCCTGCAGGCTGCAGATGACAGAGAGTCTCCTACAGAAGACAGCAGAGGAGCAAGGGGCCTCTGAAGCTATAGGAGACAAACTAGTCAACAAGGCTGTCAGTCTCATGGACAGTATGGCTGCACTGGTGGACAGGTAATACATTGCACGTGTGCTGGTAGTGATACTTCAAAAGTAACCTGTGGTGTACTTGAGCAGATACACTGATGATTTAAAGGTTGAAAGGGCCCGAAAACATATTTTTTTCTTACTATGAGCAATGTTACACATGAAGACACAATTTTCTGCTCAGCAGCTTTGATTATTTCTCACGAGAGATTACCTGTGCTGATTTGAGTGTCCTCTTCTCACTGGTGTGAAGTAGGCGGGGCTTAGTTGGACAAGGGTGAGGTCACATACCAGTCAGGATTTAAATCAGTCAGATAACAGCTGACGGTTGTTTGTTCATGTTTCTAGGTCACTGTTAATCAAATCTGATCTTTATTATGCTTGATGCTTACGTTGACATGAATATTTAATGTGTTTAGTTTTTTTAAACATGCTTTCATTTGCTTAAAGAGGTGAGAAAACTTCTGATAGTAACATCAAACTCAACAATTAGTAGGAAGTAGGCTACTATGCAAGTTAAAAGAAGACGTGTAAACTCCTGTTGACGTGGTGGTTGAGGTGGGTTCTGTTTTTTAGCACCCTCTCTGTATTGTAAAGATATTGTGTAAAGTCAATGACAGTACGTGCATTAGATTATCTCCAGCAGTTCCTCCTTTAGCATTGATGGTCAGGAGGATCAGGCAGTGACTTTTGTAGGTAAAAATATATGCCAAAACTCGTAGCGTGGTGTATCAGTCATTCACTGTATGTGATGTGCCGGCAAACTTTTTGACCTAAGTAGTAGTGTTTAAAATGTGATGGACAGTTCAAGAGCAGCTCTGAATCTCATTATTCGGTGATGTAAAGTTTGATCCATTCATTTGGTCATTCATTTTAGTCAACTTTAAGTCAAAATGTTTTCTCTCTTTTAAGTCATTCAATTAGGCTAATAAGCCTCTGCATAATCAGCAGCTCCATATTTGCAGATTTCTTTTCAGATGTGTCAGTTTGATCAGGCTCTTGTGTTGGTTGTACTTAGAAATACTACCACTAAAATAACGATTGCGCTGAAACAATTTGTCGGTTAATATTGCAAACTGGCCTTAGAGCTCAGAGCTAAATAACTTCCAACTAAACTCTGGACAGATTTGAGAAACTGACTTTGTAACAAACTGAATTTCTATCTTGCGTTGTTTATGGTGAATCTTGAAAACTCTGGACTCTGCACACAGCTCCCAGGATGAAGTCAAGCTGTTGTTGTAAAATACGATCTCTTGATCTTTACGAATCCCAATGACACAGCCGTCAGTGCTGAAAAATAGTTTCAATCAAAAATCAAATCGAATTGGGGATTTAGAAAACCATGACAGTTCTACTAGTAATAATAGGAGAAGAATTATATTTACAGGGGGAAAATGGTTAAGATGAAGTTTGCTCATTGGTGCTCCTATTTTACAACCTATTTGATGTACTGTTGTTGTGTTGTGTTCAGGTACAGGGAGCGCCTGGGTATTCTATTGGAGGAGGAGAGAGGTCAGCGCAGAAAGAGCTGGCAACATGGGATGTGTTCACTCGAAGAGCAACAGCAGCAGTTACTGGAGGCCCAGCACAGTGCCACACAGACCCTCAATGAGACTGACACATGCACGTTCATACACAGGTAGAATTGAAAGAATTGTTTTTACAACTATGGGGTCCATACATGTCCCATAAAAATGTAAGTCAAGTCAGTCATGTTAATCTGAGGTTATACGTATATATGGAATTGTAGATAAAAATGTGCAGTGTCAACACATTTGCAATATTAGCTATTAGAGCATTTAAAAGAAGTAAGGGTTTATACATTATGTCCATATAAGGCCAAACACATTCAGAATAATGTTTGCTGGGCTTTATGTAAAGATATGCCTGTGCATTCATGCAGCCTATGTAAGTAAAGACATGTGATGCCAAGCAACAAAGCCAAGCACGTGGGGCTAATACAATGGAGATCAACTGAGTTAATACGTTTTCCTGTCCAGGTTTGTGCTGATTGATCAGAAGCTGAGAGAAGCTGCCACAGGAGCCATTCCCTCCAAGGTCTCCTTAAAGGCTCCACTCAACACCAAGCGTCTCCAGGCAGATCTCAAAACCCAAGATTTCCGCTCAGAAATGATCCGCCTCCTGGATTCCCTTCATATCCTCCTCAACCCTTTGAGCCTCACCTTCAACCTCTGCACCGCCCACCCCAGCCTGATCGTCTCCAATGACCTGCGCACAGTCAAGTACAGCCCCTCCAAGCAGGCGTATGCGGAGCACCCAGAGCGTTTTACAAGCGCACCCCAGGTTCTGTGCACCCAGGGGTTCTCAGGTGGCGAGCACGTATGGGTGGTAGAAGTTGGGGCCAACACCATGTGGTCCCTGGGTGTGTGTTACAAGAGCATCCCTCGCCGTGGTGACCACAGTCGTCTAGGACACAACTCTGTGTCGTGGCGCCTGCAGTGGAAAAATAACAAGCTGACAGTGTGTCAGTCCTCCTGTAACGTTGCTCTGGGGGAAATGGCCTATCATCCGCTTAGGATTGAGATAGCTCTGGACTATGAGGGAGGGACATTAACATTCAACAGCACCAAAGGGCGTAGGGAGCACCTCCACACCTTCAGGGCTGTGTTTAGGGAGCCAGTTTACCCAGCATTCAGTATACATTCAAACACAGCAGAGTCATGGATCACACTGCAGAGTGGTATGTGAACACAACAACTGTTCAATATATATCCCATGTATAGAATTTATTTTGGTGTTCAAACAAGTAAATTAACTAAGGTCTTGTCTTTGTACTTTTGGATTTTTTGTTTTAATTTCTTTTCAAAGTCACTGTAATAACACAGTAAAAAGTGCAGGCGGATTCACAATTCTGCCAAAATATTGAATCCATGTGTAATAGTACTGTGGTGGAAAATTTACTCTCCCACTTAGAAATTAGTTTTGAGAAGTGATGTTGTTTTGCAGCTGTCATATGCCATAATTCAGAACTTTGGCTACCACAGTTGAATTCTCAGCCACTGGGAAACAGCAAATAAACACTTTGGTTATTACAGCATGGCATTATAAAGCTATGTAGTATGAATACATTATGGAAATTGAGCATTTTAATCACAAGATTTGTTTACAAAAACGTCTTTTTTTTCTTTATGATTAGGGATGATTTCTGTGGACTATAGGTATAGATCAATGCAGGTGCTCCATAAAGTAATTTTGGGGGATTTGGGTGTTGATGTTTTTTTTTATTATTATTTTTTGTATTTAGCATGTTTCCATTTGTCTGTCTACTGAACGTTAATTGAATGTCTGCTGTTTTTTTTGTGTTTGACTGTTATTTTCTTTATATACAGTAAACACTGATGTGCGTGAACGCTGACATTTATGCTAAATATGGGACAAGCTTCTGTTATGCAACAAATAAACCCTGATGATCATGTTTCTGTGTCTGTTTACAAAATGTCTGTGTATCCATAGTTGTATGAATTAATGACTTTATATGCATATATATCTACATGCTATATGAGTGGCGCTGGACAGATCATTTATTCAAGCGTGGTTTATAGTTTGACAATGGGGGTTGCCAGGTTTGGTAATAGGTAAGAACAGCGGTCCCACCGTGTATATTGTCCCTAAATACACATCAAACACACAATTTTTACACATGATAGCAGACATGAATTGTGTTTTGAATTATGTAAGGTACTCGCTTCATCTCTTCACTTCATTAATGGCAAACTAGTTTTACACTGATCTGTCTGAGGGGGATGGTAAAAGACGAATCTGGCAACCCAGATCCCATCTGTCACTTATTCTGTCATTGGGCAGGACACTAACATTATTCCATGTTAGTAACGTTATTCTACGCAAGGCAAAGCAAAGCTGTCAGAAGACATGGGCTCAGGAGAGAGTACGACCAGAAAAGTGTCCTTCGGTGTCGATGATGAGGACAGAGTCAGGATTCTTCGTGGAGTCAAGGTAATGCTATTTTAGCTAGCGTTTGATAAGCCATGCTAACGTTTCTTTAATGTTACGCCCAGCGCGAACTAGCCGTTAGCATGTTGCTACACAGCAAATAAAGTTACCACGTTATTCTGAGATGAACTAATGTAAAGTGTACAACCTGTAAAGCGGCTGCTGAAGTGGGGAGGATGTAAAGGGATGCAGGGGCTGGGTCAGGATGACATACAACCTCAAACATGCTCCTATTTCGTTACGCCAAACTTCAGTTGTAAAAAGCCCCATTTAGAAATATGCCTTGCTTATCGGCAAAGGAACATACCTGACAGATGACCACCGTATTTTGAAAACCTTCAAGGTCTTCTGGTACATTCGGCATATACATTATCCACCAATTACGACTAAATGTATTATAAATCCCACATTTTTCACAACTCACTAGCTACCGTCTAGCGTTTGCTAACAACGTGAAAGACAACACGGTCAGTTAGCAGTTCAGAGACAAACCAATCGTTAATATCTAAATTTCTTATTGGAACATGTCAGGTGCACAGTGGATGTATAGCTAAATCAAGCAGAGGTTCCTATTGACATCTCAGTGGTCTCAAATGTTCTTGTAGCTAATGTATGGGAATATTCTTCCACAACCACGGCTTTATATCGGCAGATTTTGAATGAAGTCTGGTGTGCTGTGCTCTGCCTCTTGACACTGCTGCCTTCCAGTGCTGTTGCAAATGTGGGACTTCTGCGTTGTCATGATCAACCAATGAAATGGTAATACAATCGTAGCTGTAGCCACAAATACTAAGCTACTCTACGTTTACACATGTTAAATTTAGTCACTAGTAAAGCCTGCAATTATGGCTTGTATGCACATAATTAATCAGATTAAAATGGAGAGTTTGATTCTCAATACTAAGTATTGTTTATTGTTTTGCACCTACAGACCACAGTAAATTCCTTGTGTGTGTAAACTTACTTGGCAATAAAAGCGATTCTGATTCTGATACCTGTAGTCATGTAATAACATGAATATGATTCTGCTGCCTTTACATTAGCAAGAGAGATTTGCTGTATGAAAGCAAGTACTCTTAATCCTAATGTGCATTAACAAAGTACAAGACTTCATGTCTCCACAGGCAGGGGGTGTGGAGACAATGATACTGTGTGGAACACTGTGAAAGAAAAAGATGAGCAGGAAAAAAAAAATAAATAAATATGACACCTTAAAACTATTTCATCAGTGTAGGAAAACTACTCTCACAGAATGCACATGAACGCCTTTGACCTTTGTTGCATGCCAGCATTCTCCTCACCTACATCAGATGGAATAGATAAAGGAATGCTCCGTAACAGATAAAGAGCAACGTAACACCATCCTAAAATGTTACTTTTAATTGCTGATCTCAAGTGGTTGTGATTCCCACCTTGCTGCAGAGATGTAGGATTTACTCAGTGCACCCTGACCTTCACAGCCTGTTGAGAGTGGTTACAGGTAAAGCACTCTTCTGACCACACCCAACACTGAAGCTGGGTGTGGTCACAGATGCAACGCACCACAAACTTTCAACTAGATGAGATCTGTGACGGAGTGCTTTCAGCTTGGTGTTGTCTCTTATCTTTCATTATGTGTTGCTTTCAAAATCAAGGGTTAAAGACTGATGCATGCATGCACACTGAAAGTGTATGAATGCCTGATGTGTGCCTGCAGTCATGGCAAATTCCTGCTTTCTGAGTTGTATGAGAACTTGTTGGATGTCCAAATCTCCCGTAGGAGTGAACGCACCTTAAGACCTAGCTGTCCTCAGCTACTCAAGTACTGCATAACAGCTACTTGAATATAAAAGATAACTTGCTTGAATAGCTTAAGTTTAATAGTTTATAGTTGTAGTACTTCCATGCATCATAATGAATTTTGAAAATGTCTGTAAAACCCCAAAAAGAAGAGCCTCACAGATAATCCCATTTACCAGCCGTGCCTGCACATTCAAATTTTGTGAGTCATAGAAACAGTGAGTCAGTAGCTTGTGCTGCCTACTGTGGTTTTTTTGGTGTAGCTATGTTTAATCATTTCCCTGGACACACACAGACACACATGCACACACTGGCACACTGTAGAGGTTCATGTGTTTTGCTTTCCTCCGACTTTCCTCTGTCCTCTCCAGAGCATTTAAAAAGATAAAAGGATCTTTGAATACAGACACCACATGATGTTCATGGTGTGCTTTATACTCTAGTAAACTGTTATTAAGTTAGTTGAAACGTCTTCTTCTGCAGAAAGGCTTCTCTTTGTTTCTGCTGTAAAGTAAACAGATAAAAGAATGAAAAGCTTTATGGGCAGTCCTAGGTTCTCAGCTCTGTGTTGATTTTCTCGTCTGTCTCTTTGTCTTTTTGCGTGTCTGTTCAGCTATCAGAAGATGTCCTCCAGAGGATGAGAGGAGTAGCCAACATCGCTCCAGAACGCAAATCATCAGCCTCAATCCCTCAGAAAGACACAGGTATATTCACCTCCACCTAACAACAGGTTTTCCAGTGAAAACCTGAACAACAAAGTTTGCTGGCTGATCAGGTTGATGTTCTGTTTACATGTTATCAAGACCACATACACATGCTGTATGTGCACAGAGTGTGTGTTCTGAAAATAAAAATTTTGTTCCTTTTTCTGCAAACTTGTGGACCTAAAGTTCATCAAGTTACATTTAGGGGAACATGACAGATTTGTACTACACTTAACTACACTGACTTTAAGTATTTTAATTACATGTAAACATTCCATCTAATTTTACTGCATGAGTTCAATGTAAAGTGTCAGATTTCATACAAAGTTTTGAGTCAATGTGAATAAATTATATCTGGCTAAATTAAACTACCGCAAACATATATATAAACCATGTATGTTTTTTTGGTTATCACAAATACAGATGAGGGGAACTTTCACAGAAACATAATGTGTTGACTCACATGATGGCAGTGGTTCCCAAACTGTTTCTGCAGGGCTCTACTTTTGTATATAACAATATTTTCAAGCCTCCCCCCCACAAAACACATACTTATGTCTTTTGCTTGCAACCTCCTGCAGAATGTATTGAAAAAAACAAAAGAAGGAAAAAGTTACTGCATTATGAATCTACTGTGTAGCAGTTTGGTAAAGTGACTCTGTTGTGCATGACAGTTGAGTAGTTTTTTTTCTGAAGAACTCAACAGGCTTGTCTTTGTTCAGGATGTGTAGTCTCCAAGTGGCATCGTAACTTGTTCGGCTTAATACTGTCTGATAAACTACTATTTTTAATATTTTGAGACACAGAACACACTGCAGTCTCTCTTCATTACCCACTGTTGAACTGGTGAAGCCGAGGGCGAGAAATGCCTCGTCATATTTTCTTATCTTTGTTTTGGCTGTCTGGTAGCCTTTCCACACCCCCCTAGGGGTCCCACCCCCCTTTTTTTGGGAACCACTGCATTATGGGAAGTATGGATCCATCGTGTTTGGAGCTTGATTCATATGGTTTTACTCACTGATTTTCTATTTTTAATCTCTCACCTGGAAATCCTTCCATCTATAATCAGTAAATGTAAAACATTTAATTAATAAAATACAACAAGTACTGCATTGGCTTGAATTCAAGATAACCCTCAGTAAAAGATGACCCTGCAGATAATTTGGCCACGAGTCAAAGATGCTTTTCACTTGTCAGGAATTTATGTCCTCCCTGCCGGAGAAACAGGTTATACATTCAAGCCATCAGAAACTCCCACAAGTTGAATCAGACAAGCCTTCCACAAGTTTTAGGCTGACTGCCTAACAGAGAACCTATGAACAGAGTTGAAGAACTCAACATAAAGGTAACATTCTCTGTAGGAGGTGATATTACACCAGTGCTCTTATCATTTAAAGGAGTATCTGATGTTGTGGATATGTTGGCCCGATAATGTAGTCTTCAAATATAAATAGACCTTCACTTTTTCAAACATGAGTTTCACACATGAGTTTTCGTATGCATGATTATATATTAGGTCTTATTTTATTAGTAAGACTGTCAGTCACCAAACTGCCACAGTTCATAAAAGCTCATCTTCTGCTAGAATTTTGTCCTCTGATATCCACTCTCTCTGTCCAGGTGCCTCTCGCAGCCCCAGCTCAAGCCCTCGACCCCAGCAGAGCCCACAGCACCGGGCCCAACCCAACACCCAGTCCAACACGAGCAAACCAGCCTCCCACTCCAAGGAAGAACAGAGAAGGTGGGTTGAAGTAAATGTCTGATTGGTTGACAAAATTTCAATCTGATTTACAGTTTGTCTGGTAAACATACAACCATTGATGATAAAAGTCACTTTAAATATTGATGTATGAAAATGGCCACACCAGGCTTTGTGTATAGCAGCTAACAGAGCCTCTGTTCTGCTCTAGAGTCTTGGTTTAGTTTACATTGCTCAAAAGGACTTAAACAAAGCACTGTTGTTACTATTCTGCACAGTTTTAAACGCTCAGTCAACAACTTCTATAAACATTCATGGTGGAGCTTGATCTGAAATTAACTGGCCAGCAAGTATGCCTGAGCTTTTTCAGATGTGTCATGCATGTGTGAAACTATTGACAACAACACTGATATCGCCGTGTTGGTGTTGTTTCTGGGACACCATAATTAAAGTTGCTCCAGGACCATCATTTCAACTGCCAAAAGTCAACGTCTGGAGAAAGCAGTCATGGCTTACGTGTTGTTATACTGTACGCTAATTATTTTTAAACTCAGGTCACTTATTATTTCTCATTTTGGATGTTCTAGGGCTGGGCGATAAAACGATCTCAATCATTTTCATGATAAAATTTTCTCTTCCATCATCTCAAAAGGTACCATCCCAAACAGTACTCTGAAAGCATGAGTTAGCGCTATCATGCTAGCATCAGTCTCCCCTCAAGTAGCCACCAGCCCAGCCCCACTGTCTCTACTAGTCAAACTTCAGTTCAACCAACAGTTGCCGCTTCTTTTTCAGCCATTACCCTATATGATAAGAAACCGAAGCGACACAAAGACATAACCAGCGCAGTTATGTACTGTATCACTATACATATGATGCCTATAAGCACAGTGTGGTCTGGTCGCACGTCCGAACCACATCAGGTCTTACAGAACAGGAGGCATTAAAGCTGAACTGAACAACCACCTGCAAGCTCAAGAATGTGCAATATTCAAAGAATACAGCAGCATAATCATCCTCAGCATTTACCTTTTTATTTTATTTTCTTTAATCAATGTTCAGTTCAGTATACTACCTCTAAAATGTTTTAGACACGTTTGAAACAATCAATTTGTTGTACATATTCATCATTTTATTTATCCAGTGTTTAACATAAAGCCATTTGGTTGGTTGGTTCTGTTGAATGTTTGTCACCTATTCATTCTGACAATAAATAATTGTATTTTATAAACCATAATTAACCTTCTGGTTTGTTTTGGATTCTGTCCTAAGGAGAATACTCTTAAAACTGTCAATTCAACATTATTATTGTTGAATATACTGTATATCCTGATAAAAGCCCTAGGCTGTTCTTTTCAATCAGACATGCCTCCTTTCAATAAGGTCTAAGTCAGACTGTCAGATAGAAGATTTAGAACATTGATCAGACACATGCAGTGTGGGCAGTTTTGCTCACATTGTAATGAGATTTGTATCCTGTTGTGGAATCAGAGGGCATCATCACAAAACCAACAAAGAAAAGTGCCGGAGATCAAACTGAACCCTGACATGTTATATGTATTATGTAGGCAAAACAAAACAGGAGTTAAAAAAAAAGAATCTGTGAGCGTAAGTGTTCTATTCGTAACTTCAATGTTAAATCATCGGTAGCTAGGTACTTTAACAGTCATAACCACAGTTTGAGTGAACTACACTGAGGCAGTGAGAATGCCACAGAGAGGTGGTAACCGGGACAGAATCCTCCTCCAGAGAGAAGCCCATTGGATACACTTCCTCGACACTCTGATTACAAAGGGCCTGAATGAGGAGATTTCATTTACTTGTTTCCTGTGATACAAACATGTTGGGTGCTATTCTGCCATGAGATTTTGTTTTGTTTGTATGAGACCCTGTGTGGTCCTTTGCGCTCCTTCAAAAGGACACAGCTCCCCTTATTGGGGTATAGCTGTTGTGCAGTTTTAGATAACCTATAATTAGCACACCTGTGTAGTTATACTGTGATTTTGCCAGAATAGATGCTGAAGAAGTGCTGTGCTTTATTTTTCTTGTGTTTATTCACTACAATAGGGATTCAGCACCCCGTACTGAAGCTATGCACATGAGTTGAGCGCATTGTTTCTTATCTGTATTTCCCTGACAGATTCAAGCAACTTTATTTGTATTGTTTTTCTCAGTCTCTCTCCATGTTCTTCTCATTACAGGAGAGCTACTATTGTCATTTGAGAGTACAACTTTGTCTGGTCTTGTGAAATATATATGCTGGTTTATGCTGCCCCCTTGTGGGGAAATGTGTTACTGACCACTGATGACAGTATGCAAAGAAAAGAAGCATTAGTATGTGTGTGTATGTGTACAGGTATGAACAGCAGCAGACAAAACTGAAGGAGGAATTGGCCAAGGTGGCACAGAGAGAGAGCGAGGAGATGACCAAAGCCAGGACCCGAGAAAGACTACAAACACGTCTTGAAGCTGAGAAGGGCAAAAAACTGGTACGCACTCATCCACCCACCCACACACACACACACACACACACACACACACACACACACACACACACACACACACACACACACACACACACACACACACACATCTTCTTTCCATAACTGAAAGCTCTGTTGTTTGTTTGTGTGAAATGAAATACATGACATTTAAACTTGCTAGCTCAAATAAGGACAGACGGCATCAAAAAAGCGCTGCTCAGCTTTTGCCCGGAAGATGCTGTTACGCGTCTGTTTGACGTCTTGTGCGTGTTTAATTAATTGAAGTTCCCTACCTACAGCAGGTAAACATGAGCCGAAGGTAGGTAGGTTAGACATACTAATCCATAATTAAAAATAAAACTACCCAAAAGGATTATTTTCAAATTAAGGTGGATATGACTTAAAGAACATTAAAAATGGTTTAGTTTTGAGCTGCTTATGAAAAAGTGTTGTCTTTTCCTGGTTTTAAAGGCTGTTTCACAGTAGATTGATGTAACTTTCTGAACTTATAAAACTGTTCTACCTCCAATACGTGTTTTTACCCACTTGGTCACTATATCCACATTACTGAAAAACCTCATTGTGTTAAGATTTTCGTGAAAGTACCAATAGTCATTCCTACAATATTGGTGCAATATTGCTTTCAAGGTATTTGATCATAAATATAGTGATATTTGATTTCGTCCATCTCGCCCCACCCTAGTAAACCTAACACTACTTCAGAGAGTACTTCATATTTGTTTCATGCAATATATTTTATTTTGTGTGTGTGTGTGCATGTGTATTATGTACTTATAAAGCATATATATATATATATATTCATGTATAATGATTTGTGATATTATTTAGATACAGTATCGCCCAGCCCTTCCTCCTGGGCTGTGTTTCTTGGTCAGAGACACTGAATTGGTGGATGATTTTAGAATTCTCTTCCCACTGTAACGTTCACTGACCTGTTGGTGGAGCTGTTGTAGTCTGTGTGTAATGACACTGTACCTTTTTGAGTTTTGGTCAGCAGTCATTCCAGCACTCTGGACTGAAGGCCTTTTATTTATTTTATATTTTTACATACAGTGATAAAGCTGTAAAAGCGGATTCATTTGAGTGTCTGTCAGTAGCTGGAGATACATTTGTATAGGGTCAAGTCATGATTCAGTTCGGTGAGGTTTTTCCCTGGTTTAATCACATGTTGGAGCATTTCGCTCAGACACAAATTGGGTCTTTGGATTGCATTTGTAATTTCCATGGTGATACTCCCTCTGCCTCCTCCTCCTCCTCCTCCCCCTGCTTTCACCTTTTACATCCCTGTTCTCTTTCTATTTCCCCCTCTCTGTACCATTTTCTCTCTCCCTCTCTTCCTTGCTTTCTGTCTGTCATCACACTAACCCCCACCTTCTATCTCCCTCTGTCTTTCTCTCTTTTCTATCCCAGCCCATCACTCTCTCCTTCCTGCCCTGGAGACAGTATTATCAGTGCAGTGCAAGCGGTAAATTGCACCCTGAGAGTTTCCTGTAGCTAGAGATAGGAATGGTGAGGGGTTGGAGGTTCGGTCGTAGGAAGGGGAGAGCTTGTTTTACACACCAGCTGCCGCCTGTTTCACTTGCCTCTTCCTCTTCCCTCCTCCTGTGTTGAGACATGCTGTAGTGCCCGTCTAATCTCCACTCCACCACACTCCCACACCGCTAATAGAAAGCCGCTGGAGGGATGTCATGAGCAGAGTGACCTGTCGAGCGGGACTGGACTTGCTGATGCCGAGGGCTCCTTGTAATTACTGTTCCGTGTGATATGAATACATATACGCACATACGCATGAAGTGTGGGCAGATTTGCTCACATTGACATGAGACTTGTTTCCCTGTTGTGGAACCAGAGGGCATTATCGCCTATCATCTACAGCTCTTTGTCCCATGCAACCAGAAATCCCTGTGAAGACAAGCAAGCACAACGTCAGTGTTGAACTCAGCCCAACACAACCAAGGTTTTGGCTGGTATATGCATTACATTTCTTCAAACTCTGGGAACACTTATTATTCGGAGGCCCTGTCTAAACTAGCCCTAGCTAAAAAATAACACCCTTTGAACTGAGAGCAGGAGAAGCTTCTAGGTAGACCTCTTTAGTCCTTTGTGGCTCAACAAACAGTGTGTTGCCCCTTAGGGTTGTTCAGGAGTCACTCAATACGGTACCTTGCAGATAAAGATCCATGAAAAGACCAAAGTCTGTTTTTGAGTGTTGCGTTGGCCTCTCATCACCCCCAGCTTCTCACCATTAAAGCTTGGCTACTCTGAGTTTACTCATTTTTAAAATAAAAACTCATTCCACCCCGAAATGGAGTAGAAATGGGTATTTATATTCTCTGTCTCTGAGACATAGATGCTACACAGAGACTACCATCTGTGTTTCCACGTAATGACTCTTAATTTTAATTAATATAACCAGAAAATGAAGAAGGAACAAGTGGTTATGCACTGATTCATTGTTGATACATGGATACTGTCAGTTGTATTGTAAACGGAAAGTATCAAGACATGTGGGCATGTGAAGTTTAAAGTTTCCAATAGTACTGTTGAACAAAAGAGCATTTTTTAATGGAGAAGGAAGCAGGATTTCTGTATTGATTTAAAGATGTAATATGTAAGAATTGGCCATCTGTCAAATGCATACTGAAAACCAATAGGGGGCAGCATATCACCAGATTAACCGCTTACTGCTGCTAACTAGAGCTTCCCTTAGCTAGTTGGCTCAGTTAGCTGTGCAGGTAGTGGTTCGGACTGGGAGCTTGAAAGACCAGGGCAGTGATACCGCTAGCACAAGGCGTTCTCATTTCTAAAGTTATTGCTTGAAAGCACTTTATTTATTTATTTACTTATGTATTTATCTATTTATTTCTCACTTTGTGACGACTCCACAAAAAGCAGAATAGCACATGGGTTTGAGGTACAGAGGTGGGTAGTAACGCGCTACATTTACTCCGTTACATTTACTTGAGTAGTTTCAAAGCAGCATACTTTTTACTTTTACTTGAGTACATTTGTGAAGAAGGAGCGGTACTTTTACTCCGTTACATTGGGCTGATTCTGCTCGCTACTTTTTTTTTTTTTTTTTTAATCGATCCGTCTGCCGCATGGTCTGTTTTGTTTATATGGGGAGAGCAATGATTTAAGGTCGGGACTTCCCAGAGGCTCTGTGACTATCACATGACTGCATCTCACCAATCAAATGTAGCCACTAGCGACGTCTAACTCCGTTTCACCAATCAGGCAGAGCCTAGCCATCACATGACCGCACAAACACTCCCCGCGGCAAACAGGCGGAAAAGAGCACAGAAACAAAACGATGGCGACGGCATGCAATTCCGAAGAAGCCGAAGAGGAGGAGGCACAACACCCCTGGCCCCACATAAAAGAAATGTTCACACTCCAGGCAACAAAAAGAAAAGTATCATTGCCATAATATATTTTTGTGCATGCATCATGTGCATTATTTGACATTATTTGACCTGATAAATAAAAGAGGTTACTCGACAGTTACTCTGTACTTGAGTAGTTTTTTCACCCATTACTTTTTACTCTTACTCAAGTAACACAGGGTGACAATACTTTTTACTTTTACTTGAGTCATATTATTCTAAAGTAACAGTACTCTTACTTGAGTACAATTTTTGGCTACTCTACCCACCTCTGTTGAGGTAATATCTCTGTATAAAGATGATGTAAGCAAACAATTGACCATTTACACGTCTAGCAACAATGGAGCAACATTACCATTCATTTAGAGTCGTGTGTCTGACCACCTGGTGTATGTAAATCTAATTTTAAGCCACTATCGTTTATGTAAAAATATTGTTAAGTGCTCCTTTTAAAAGACACAAAGACATGAACGTGTGCATATCATAAATATGGTTTGTTATGACTTAATATCGACTGCCATTTGCTACTTTGTATCATAAAACACTTTAAACACCATGAGAACACCTTTACTGCAGCTATGTACATGTACTTTGAAAATACACAGATTTCTCGTGTATTTTCATAAAGAACCCTCAAATTAGAGGACGTGTCAGCATGGCTGCTGCTACCTGGACAAAGTTAGTGGGCTGCTGTGGTCAGAACGACTTCCATTTGGCGGATTGCCAATGTTAATTTCACATCCTTTTAGGGGAAAGTTTAAAGTAATGCAGTATTGCCTGGAGAAAAAGGATGAGATAGGCTTCACGTATGAGAATATGAGAAGTAAGAGGTGACAGCTGATTAACCATTGACTAAGTAATTGGGCGGAGGATGTGAGGATGAAGAAGAAGTGACTGAATGTTTTTGTGAAGGGGTTAGGATGAAGAACGACGAGGAGCCGAGAATGAATGGGAGTGAAAGAGAAGATGACACGCATTTCCTGTAGAATTGAGCTGAAGAGGAGCGAATGAACCAGAGGGTGAAAAAGAAGCCTTCACAAGTGATTTAACATTTCCTGGAGTATCGTGAAGAGGTGGACGAGTATAGCAACAGTGCGAAGATGAGATGGAGCGACTATTACTTATCTTTGTTCAGTGCTTTTAGGAGGATGAATTCAAGAATATGGAGGGAAATATGAATGAAGGAAGTTTACAAGATGACATGACATTGTTTGCAATTAAGAGGATGGCGGGCTGAAAAAGAGTGTTTGGCAGTAAAGATCAATTATGGTGGACAAGTAGGAAAGGAAAAGAAAGAAAATATAGAAGGAAATAGAACAACATTTGGCACAACATCCCAGCATTCCTATGGATACGAGACAGAATACACTTTTGAATATTTTTTTTTCTTTGTAAAAAAACCTGTACGTCATAAATATTAACATAAATTTAGTTATCTTTGGAAGTATATTGACAAAATAAATGAAATTAATGTGCAGTGCAAGCTTTTATATTTAATTTGCATATTATAAAACAACTAGACTGATCGTTAAGCATTTGTGCATCAATATGTAAGAATCGGGCACCTGTCAAATTCTTACTCAAAACAAATAGCTGTCAGCATATCACTCGAGTATCCGCTAACTGCTGCTAAATGTTGCTGCTATTAATTAGTTAGCTCAGTAAGCCATGCTGCTAGCCGTACAGACTGGGATTTCGGGAAGCGTTGGTATTTTTGCCACTAGCACAGGAGCTTTGGGCCGGAGCTAGCTGGTTAGCATGGTAACACGGGTAGGTCTCTGCATTCGTCATAACGTCATAACTGTTCTTTCTACACATACTGTTGATCAGTTTTGTACATTTTAGTATTGGACTAAAATTCTTGCATATTGCACCTTTAAGCCCAAGGAGGAGACAGTGGAGACAGATAACAAGGCAATCTCTCATCAGCTTGTGCTGGAAAACAGGGAACAGTAGAAAGCAGCAAATCATACAGTAAGTCTACATCCAGATGACATTAAAACTTTTTTTTTATAAAATAGTGATCAATAACATACTGAATTAGACACATTTAGTTTAGTAGTTTAGTAACAATGACAGATGTCAGTGGGTGGTATTTGATTAGGGGTATTTTAATTTTATAATTTGATATTTTTTTTTGCAAGTACTCGAAAAGTAAGTTGCCTTTAATGCCCATCACGTGTGGCAAACGGGTAAAGAGACTGAAAGAACAAGCTAAAGATGACAAAACATCAGTGTTTCATTTAGAATTACTGCAGGAAAAATGGGTGATGATGAGAAAGAAGGAGAAGGGTGCAAGAGGTGAGAGTTTACAGTATACATGCGTGGCCAATCGCTTTGTAAAGAATCACTGCAGGAGCAGATAGAAACAAGGTACGGAGTCTAGCCTTGAGTGTGGAACAAAGGTGTGAGGAGAAGGGAGACAGGTGACTAAGTGCTTCCTGTCCTGTGTGTGCGTTGGCGCAGCACTGAGTCACAAGTCAAAGAGGGCCAGACAATGATGTGCAGCATCGGCTATTTGGTTGCGTCTTTCTTTTCTCCGCCTTTCACTCCCTCACTCATTTCCTCCTGTCTTTTGTCCTCTTCCTGGTGAACTGCCTGATCCCGCTTTTTCTTCTGGCTCTTTCTTCATCTTTCAGCCAAGGCCCTCACCCACTGTGCTGCGCTCTGTCAATGGTCTTTGTTAATGGCAAATCTTCCACAGATTAATTTCAGAATGAGAGAGGGGAACAGGAGAATGGAAAGAAAGGAAGTCGAACTAAAGGGCTAAAAGGGATTTTCTCTTTTTATAATGTATTAATGGCCTTTTGGTGCCTGTTGAAAGCAAAAAAAAAAAAAAAAAAAAAAAATGGTTATAAGTCACATTAGCATATGGTAAATTTCTCTCTCTCTGCAGAACAATTAGGAGGCCTATTTTATTAGCTGCCCTTTAACTTTGTCTGATGGAGCTTCAGTTAATACAAAATGCCATCCAAGCTTTTGGTGATTCTTTGAACACAACTGCAAGTGAATCAGTTGTATATTACTAGGACATAATGTGATGGGGAAAAATGTGAGCTGGTTAAAGTTGCCATGTGTGAATAATCAGGTTTTTCAGGTTATTCTAAAAACGTTTTCTGAAGATGTTTAGGAGAACAATTGTTGGGGCCTCACAGATCTAGAGGCACTTAACTGATACTACATAACATTAACATTTCATCGACTTTTTTAAGTTGACAAGGCGAATTTGTGAGCAAACAGCTGTTTATTTACACATCTAGGAGATATGGAGCAACATTATCCTTCATTCGGTGTCATGTTTCTGGCCACCTGGTCTAATATTCACTCCTCCTCTTTAGTAGTAGCGATTATACTCATTGGTCACTAAATGCTCCACTATGTTGACCAGCCTGGTGTTGAGAAGGTAGTGTACAGTAGGTTTTCATTCAGAGGCTTTTTTTCTGAAAGCTTCTGCCTGCTGTGGCTGAAAACAACACTTTGAGAAGGTGAGAGTGAACCAAAACAGTAATGTTGCGAGCTAAATAGCTAAACATTGAGCTGAAAGTGTCTATTGTGCTTCTTAAAGGAGACCTATTATGCCTTTTTGTTTTCTTCCTTTTATATAGGTTCTTGTGCATATTAAAGATCTTGAAAGTTAAAACACTGTATGCAACAACAGAAACTCCTCTCTCCCACGTAAAACACTGCTCCTGAAGTACCTGACACGCCTGGTCAGCAGTTCTGCCTTTAATTCCGTGACTTCCTGACATCACACTACGTCACCATGTCACACATGTGCATGATTTATGCCCATACTCACGGTAGAAGTGAAACTAACTGGAAGCTGAAAACACAACAGTGCCGACTTAAGACACGGTGAGCAGTGCTGGCTCAGGCATGTGTAAGCTGACCAATCAGAGCAGAATGGGTATTTGGGAGGGGGGCCTTAAAGAGACAGGAGCTAAAACAGAGCATTTCAGACAGGGGGAATACAGTGCTGCTGCACTGGACAGGATGAGAGAACTGATGAGCGCTACAGCATGTAAACCTACTCTAGTATAAACACAACACAAAATTCTGAACCTGAAAAAGAGCACATTATATCTCCTTTAAAGTCGAGTTGAGCTACAGATAAGGGTGATATTCTTTTGTAGGTTCAACACTACATGCAAACCCTTTCACATGTTTCAGGATGTTATTTGAACAACATTGTTAATGGAAAATTATAGCTGCTTGAAGTCTTTTCTTGAGGTCTTCTAGTCCTCAGCCTGTGCCAACATTATGTAAAGTCTTTTGTGACTTTGGAGATCTTCCCAAAGTCTGGAAAAATAAGTATCTGGACCTGGAATACCCACTCTTTAATACAAATGATGTACACAAACAATAGCTAATCAGTTAACATAGAGTCGTGCTCAAAAGTTTACATACACCTGCAAAGAACATTTATATGATGGCAGTCTTGAGTTCCAATGGTTTCTACAGCTCTCAGTTTTCTGTGATGGAATCAGTGGAACACAAACTACTTTGTCACAAAAAACATTCATGACATTTGGTTCAGTAATGAAATTATTATAGGTCTTCTGAAAATATGAACAAATATACATACAGTAATTCTAGTATTTGGTTATATGTCTCTTGGCCATTTTCACCTCAGTTAGACCCTTTTGAGCCACGCACAAGCTTCTGGGAGTCCTCTGGTTGAATATTTAACCCATCCTCTTGACAGAGTCAGTGAAATTTGTTGCCCACCTGGCAGGGACTTCAGCACAGTCCACATGATTTCAATGGGGTTCAATACAGGACTATAGGAAAGCCATTCCACAACCTCAATTCTAGCCTGATTTAGCTGTTCCTTCACCACTTTTGATGTGTGTTTGGGATCATTGTCCTGTTGGAATACACAGCTGCACTCAAGACCCAATCATCTGGCTGATGACTTTAGAACGAATTTTGAGATAATCCTCCTTCTAGACCTAATAAATCCACTATTGGACCAAACTTCATTAATGTTTTTTGTGACAAAGCAGTATGTGTTCCACTCATTTCATCACAGTAATGAGAGCTGCAGAAATCATTGGAACTCAAGACTGCCGTGATATACATGTTCTTTTTGTTTGTAAACTTTCGACCACGACTGTATATTTGTGGTGCATATTCAGGATTTTCACTGGTGATTGTAGAACAGTTGGTTAAGTCTTTCCATGGGTTAGACAGATTGATAGAAAAGCTCAGCAGTGTGTGACAGCTACGTCCCAGAGGGAACACCTTTTGGAAGGGATTTTGACAGAGGGTGAATTTCACCTCCACCAGCAATTGCCAGATGCTTTCTAAATGTTGAACCTCCACAGGATGCACAATTGAACAGGCTTACAAGCTAGTGGCACTCTCCCAGGTACTGAGATTAGAGTTGTCATGTAAACCACAGGGGGATTGTCATGCGAGAGGTGACACGAGATTTGCTTGCAGACTGCGCAGAGCTAAAGACAAAGGTGAAGTGTCAATTTTCCGAGGACAAAGGTTCAGTTCAGCCTCAGTTAAATGATAAGTTGCTGCATATGTGCATGTTTCCTCAACCACCCATCTGTTGAAAATGCCAGATTAACAGTTCCTCGGAGTGACACTAGATGGCAACAAAAGCCCGTTCCATGTTTCACTGATTTTTCATCAAGGTGGGAGCATCTCTCCTCTTTTTTTCTCTCTTATTCTGTCTGTTGCTTTGTCTCTCTCAACATCGTGCACTCTATTAAGTTAAATTTTCAAGTGTGAAATCCACTCGTCGGAAAGCCAGTTACAAATGTTATTTCCCATGTTAATCTAATAAACTGCCTAATCCCTCTTCGCACAATGACCTTTCATTTCTTCTCTTATTGTGGTTACTTCAGTATTTGGTTGTAATGCCACAGTGACAGTGAACATTTTATTATCATGTTCAAATTGTTTTCGTCTTCAGGGAAGTTGTCACTTGAGCTGTTAAGAGCCGTCAGCTTTTTTTGTCTCATCATCTTATATACACATTTGTGAGTGTCATTGTATTGTTCCACAGGAAGTAATTATCTTAGTTAAAATGAATTAACTGAGGGAGTTTAACTGTCACTACAGTCACAACCTGTTCATGCTTGGATTCCTTTCTTTAAGTGACACTTTTGTTTGTGAGTCATAAAAAGTTAGCTTTCCCTTGTTAAATATTTCAAAAAGCATTGCGTCATTTACACTTATATTTGATGATTCACCTGTATCACCCAGCACATTATAAAACTTACATGTCATGATTACAGCTCCAACACAATTGCCACGGTAAGTGATAGACTTGCACCATGTCTATGCAGGAGGCATAGCGTGAGCAGCACTTTAGCAGAGCAATGGCAGCAGCTTCAGTGCTCAGACACAGGATGCATTCAGGCACAGAATTGAGTGTAGATGATCTGAGTTTTGGTGGTGCTCAGAGCCCAAATAAAGGGTGAACTGTTAAGCAGCAATGTGAAGACAGATTTATTATAAGATAAGCATCGAACGACAAGTATGTGTGAGACGGAAGACTGATAAATGCTGTCAGTCAGCCCAGCATGAGAAACATTTCAAGATCAAAATACTCAAATGGAGCCAGTCCTCAGTATGAACTCAAGTGCTTTTGCCCTCAAGTGCTTTTCTTTACATGGCAACATGCGGCTCTGATTAATTACTTTGATCAATCACCAGCTGAGCTGGATCTGATGGATCCTGACACATCTATTCTTGTTACACTTACAGTTACTAGAAGACTGTCTAAACAATTGCCTCACTAATTAAATACCTTTACTGTGTGATGTATGACCACTGCCCTTTTTTCCTGAAACTTTTAATTAGTTTGGTCAGTTTAGTTAATTTAATTGCCTAAAATTGCAATTTCTTCTCATCAATGAAGGTACTTTTTAATTTTAGGTGAGGTGGGGTTCCTCCACCATAAAATGCTACAGGAAACTCTAATAGGAAAGATGTTCGCACTATTCAAAGCTGTGTCACTGGCATTCATGAACTACTCTCTGTTCATTAGTGCAATGCTATACTGTTTATCCCAGTGTTTTCTTTTAAATTGGTACTCCAGCCATTTATTGTTGTACTTCCATAAGATTGTAGAACGGGGATGGGGACACCAATACAGGAAGCTTCAACTCTGTAGGATATCTACATCCCTCATAATCCACTGCAGTAGCGTCTTCCATTATACCCTCGCTGCCTGATGAACACCCCACATCTTTGAATTCCACAATCCCCTGTATGTAATGCAGACTTTTTGTTTACTATTTTAGGTTGCAAGCTGAAGCTGAAATGACCCTGATGAAGTCACTGTTGATTTTTCCAATTTGAATCGATGATCGACATTGATTCATAAAATCCTAAGATCGATGGATAGACATGAACTCTGAAACATACATCGCTTTGTATGGCAAATTCAAGTGCACCTTATAAACTGAGAAAGCTATATTCAAATGGCCACAAAGGTTGTTAAAGGATTTTTCTTATTTCCCTTTGTTAAAACACATAGGCCTTCATCTTTCATTACTGTAATTGCTCTTTCACCACAGCATTTATTTAATAATTAGATGCTAAAATCATTTCAACACCCTATTCATTCTCCTTAGGCAGACTTTAATCACAAATCTCCCACCCCATTTAATTTAATTCTTAATGTAAACATTCATATTTTTAATAATGCACCAGTTTAGATGATTTCTTGTACTATTTACAGCATTAGTTCTCTCAGAATCTCTTTCATATCTAAGCAGAATTGGTATTGTTACTGAAATATCCCAGAACAGAATCCATATTGAGTCAAATTGAATCAGAACCTTGTGAATTGGAAATGAAGTGATTCAGGGAGTCAGTGGGGATACGCAGCTCAAATCACTACGACATCATCAAGGGTCTTTCATTAATTTGCTTCATCATGTTCCTATATTTGGTTAAATAATGAGTTGCAGGTACTGTAGCTTTAGAGATGCCTGAAACCTTTGGATCTTTGCTATAACTTTAGGCTGTTTCAGTTTAACATCTGCACTGATGTATCCCCACATGAGCCCTTCAGGGTTCCTACGGTTACACGTTTTCACATCTTCAATCTAAATTTACACATTACCTCATACTATCATCATTAAAAATGTGTCATGGCACTGCAGTCTGTGCTTGTTTTCTGTTTGCGTATCTTCTGTATTGATGTAATTGTCATAAAAGTACTATATATTTAAAGCCCTAGCGCAGAATTCCGCTCACATCTCAGGAATTTTCCCCTTAGCAACGCCACTCTATCACCACAAAGACCATCGGGCCAAACGTTAAGCGAAATTCCTCGCGTTTTATTCCCAGATGGCATTGTGAGGCGGCAGCGCCACTCGAGAGCAAGATAACGCTGGGATCCCTCCCGTCTGTCTGTCTGTTTGTCAAGCAGCCCTGCTGGAATGAGCCAGATGTCGGCTCTGATTGGACAAACCTGCCTCTCTCGTTTATACCTAAATCCATGTAATCAGCTGGAGATTCTCTGCTGATGGAGCGACAGTGTTGTCTCTCTCTTACACACTCAGGAAACTCATTCAGACTTTGGTTAAGGGTGTGAGCGAAACAGCTGCTTACACACACACATACACACATGCACACACACACACGCACTCACACACATGGGAGGGAAGCAGACTGAGGCAGATGGGGACATGCTTCATTATAACAGTACATATGAGCTGGTGAGTAGCTTGATGTTTTTTCTCATGTACTCCTCTGACTGCTTATTTAGTCAGACATATGGTAATACACTGCTATTATGCCATTTAGATGAGTGAAAAACAGGTTAAATGAGTTGCCTTGTTTAGTGCGCCGGTTTTGTCTGGAATATCAATAGATTCATATCCGTCGAGCAATTTAAAGTTATGACTGTATGAATGCAAAACACACATACGCCTTAACTTTGTATGGATACGTGTACTGCACAAATGCATTCATTCATTTAGACGTATAAACTCAGACGCAGTTAATCACAGAGCTTGTTCCTGTGTTTGGGAAGAAAAGTGAAGGAGGCGGAAGTAACAGTAGAGGGGAAAAGAGAAAATGTAACGCAATAAAAGGGTGAAAAGGAACAAAAGACCGGAAAAGAGAGCGATAAAGGAGAGGGAATGTTGGGAAATGAGGGTGCAGAGGAGATGGGGAGGTGTCAGGAGCGAAGGAAGAGGAGGGAAAGAGGTGAGTGAAGGTGGGGTACAGATAAGCCTGCGGTTGTATCAGTAATTGTAATCTGCAGGCACTGACATGGTTCTGCATGTAAAGCTATTAGGCTGTCTGTGTGCTCAAAAGCCAGCTTCCCCCACTGCACTCTCTGATAGTCGGTAAGGTGAGCCGAGTAAGCAGGCAGGCAGACAAGGCCAGTAAATCTTGGTACTCTTAAACAGGACACACTGAGAAGAAAACGGACATCAGACTAGATTGCTTTTTTTAATTTACTAGGGAGTAGTGAATTAGGGCTTCACAATTAATTGAATTATTAGCAGAATCGCAATGTGACAGAGTGTAATATCCAAATTGCAGAAGCTGCAATTTCTTGACAAAGGGCAAAATGTGTGACAAAACAGCATTATAATTAAGCACTGTAGTTCTGCAAAGATGCCCTGACTGACAAATCTTGTTCTCCAGATGTAAGAAAACATGTTGGATTTGGACGGACCCCAAGAAGTGTCATATCATGATGTTAAAGGAGACATATTTAATCATTTTCAGGTTCATAATTTTATTTTGTGTTACTCCTAGAATAACTTTACACTCTGTAATGCTCAGAAATGCGTCAGTTTTCTCATACTGTCCAGCTTACCAGTACCGTATTCCCCCTCTGTCTAAGACACTTTTAGCTCCTGTGTCTTTAAGCCCACTCCCTACCCAAATACCTGCAGCGATTGGTCAGCTCACACACGTCTGAGCCAGCACTGCTCATTGTGTCTCCCGTTGGATCTGTAGTGTTTTCTGTGAATATAGGCATAAATTATGCAAATGTGTGACATGGTGAAGCAGTGTGATGACAAGAAGTCGCGGAAGATGTCAAGGCGTTTCAGGCACTTTAAAAACGGTGTTCTCTTTCTCCTGTTGGCGCAGACTTATCGCTTTTTAACCTTCATGACATTTTACATGCACAAGACCACACCGAAGGGAAGGAAGAAAATAAAACAAATCATAATAAGTGTCCTTTTATAATTTTAATTCAGTGAAAATAAAAATTGTGATGCAAAAATACATTTAAAATACTATTTATACACATGTCAAAATAATTGCAATGTAATGATTTTTAACTATATTGTGCAGCCCTATAGTGACAATGTTGCAGCAAAATCTGCTTGTCTCTGGCACTATAAAGTGCCTGTAATTGACAGAATGGCCCATTTTCATATAAGAGAGGAATATGCTATAGCTCACTGAAGCAGTTAATGGGTGATACTGGGTCATCATGCAAAATGCAGTTTTTTTAACTGTAATGTCATACAGCTTGGGGAATTTATAGGTGTCACAGTGTTCCCCACTAGTCTGGTTGCACATCGTATTATTGCAAAATCAATATTCTTAAAACTTCCTGGCTAGCTTGAACTGCAGGGCCCATGTCTAAACATCTTGATCTGCTCCCTAAACATCTAATACTCAGTGACAATAATGACCAACTTGGCCTGATCTTGAACATCAGTCATGACCAGACAATTTGGAATGCAGAGGGGCAGATTTTCAGCTGGATTTAGGGATATGATTAACATTTATATATGGTTCTTTACCAACGTAAACACTGTAGATCACTGATTTACCAAAAAAAGGATATAAAAAGACTGGGAAAAAAAGACTGGGAAGTTTATTTGCATTCGGATCAAAGACCTATCCAACACAAAGTCTTAGCGGTACATCTGCTGGCAAAAAGCAATGTTGCTAGAAATGATGTAGCTTCTTATTTTTACTTGCTCATGATTCATGATTCACTCCTAAAAATATCAAATCCTGTCAAATCGATTATGTTAAATTGCATTACATTAAATCACAGCTGAATAGAGAAGACAGTTTGACATGTCACAGTAGGAGAAAACACGTTTAAATAATCAAATTAATGGCTGAATTCCATTTACAGGCTTCGGTTGCAGGATGCTGGTATTGTGCGTGCTGACTCACTGTCACACTGTCACACTGTCATGGCCTGTTGGGAAACTTGAACACCTGTTTTTCCTACTGTGACATGTCAAAATGTCAAATCCTATCAAAGTCAAGCCTGGATTCTAGACATTTTAAATGCAGTACAATTTTTGATTAGATCTATGATTTTGGTGAGTCACAAAAAATGTATATTTAGTGCATTTCGTGTTTCAATAAGTCGTGGGTTTGGATTAGCAATTCAAATTTAACCACGCAAAACCTTAACTGGGACAAGTTAAATCACTCTTCAAACTTCCGGTGACAACATATCCTTATACGCTGTGTAAAATGCTGGAATTTGGCAAATGTACACAGTATATGGGATGATGCAAACAGGGCAGGATCTAAAGATGAGAATAGGGGCTCAAACATTAACACTCATCAAACCAAAGGGACCTGGTCTGATCATGGCGATCCAGAACCAAGAGCTCTCTAAATCAGCAGTTGTAATGATTAGCATTTATTTTCAACAATTTCAAACATTCCTAGTTTAGTTTAAACAAAAAAAAGTTATATAAAAAAATGCACAAAAAAACATCTGCTCTTGACCTGACCACACATGGTGGTATGGAGTACAAACCATACCATACCATACAAAACCATAGTACAATGGTAAACAACCAGAATAGATTTCATGCACAAGAAGTTATTTAAAGAGAGGCAAAACATTACTCAAGAATACTCCTAGTTTATATGCAATCTTTGGTTTATCAGTCTGCAATAATGGTACTGTATAAGTTTAACTATAGACGGATGATTAACAAAGTGATAAGTCATATTAAAGGGAGTAAAACTACAGGTGGAGGAGGGGAGGACGAGCAGGAAAGGACATTGGCCCATATTGTCGTACTCCTTCCTCTGTGTAGCTGCCTGGCTGTAATTATCAGTCAGATTATTATTGAGTGCTAATTTATTGCCTCGCTGGGAGCTATGTGTTAAATAAACGCAGCGGAGTAAATAAAGAGAGGGGGAGAAAGAGGGAAAGGGAGAACAGACTGCTGCTGCTATCAGATGGCAACACAGCGCACACACACTGCTGCCCAGGGGGAAGAGTGAGATGCGTGAGTGTGTATTCATACGTGTCTGTGACAGGCGTACTTGCAAGCCCAAACACTAGTGTTCCATGCCCATGTGTTGTGTTGATGATCCATTGGACTGTTGACATTGGTGCGCTGCCCTCAGATGCTCTCTTCATGTGTTCCTTCAGTACTGGATCAGAGAGTTGGCCCTCCATAGCTGATATCACTGTGATGTCTACCCGGCAGACACACTGACTAACAGCTCAGCCAGCTGCCATCTGTTGTCCCTACAGCTTAGCCTCAAAACCTGCAGTACGGTATGGCTGTTGTAGAGCAGAGCTGTAGCTCTGTCAAAAAACATGTTCTACTTTAACAGAGTTTGAGTATTGGGGGATTGCGATGTCTGATATTTGGTTGGTTTAGATTCAGGGATTTATTAAGAAAGCTGGATATGGCGTCGCCACTTGTCCTTGCTGCCAACGTGTCCTAGTGTCCACTCACAGACCTGTAGCAGAAAAATGCCTCCAAAAAACTCAAACCATCCCCGTAGACCACTTTTATCAAAGTGATGTCTGCATAACTGTTGACATGACACCTCCGACTGCAAACATGGTAAATTATCACTCTTTGTGTTGAACTCTAAAGCCATAGAAATGTTCTTAGAGATTGGTATGTAGCTCTTATTATACATCCATAGTCAGACTAGACCAAATAGGCTTAAGGGTATTTCATTCTGTGGACTGCTTTGATGACCTGTGTCGTCGGCGCAGCGCAGACAAATCAGGGAAAATCAAAAAAGGTTTATTCATCTTGCTCCACAGCAGGTAATGCTGCACTTTACTCTGATCAAAGGCTGTAAGTGTCCTCTCTGGTGGTCAGACCATCAAGGAGATCACAAAGAAATTGTTGGATACGAACATTAGTTTAGACTCAAACTGGACTCCCTCTGATATAAATCACGGGCGTCACGAAACAGAGAAGGTAGACGACCAGCATGTCCCACCAGAACATGATGGGGGCCATCTGCAAATTTGTTTAGCTTTTGAATCCCCAACTTCGCCCTGTGCTCAGCGTGAGTTGTCCTCTGATCACAAATGAACTGCGTCTGAGTTCTTTCAGAGGCGGACTGACACGACTGACACGAGTGTGGTTGCTGGATCCACACCGTGATACAACTGGCTGTGGCACTTCTAGACAGTTGGACACAATTTTAATAACACATCTCAGTACAGAGTGAGTCACCCCTGTGTTAAAGAAGCTATGCCTAACTTCAGGTGGAAGTTTGGGATCTTTGTTACATGTGCTGTAATGTTGTACAGCTACGACATTTGAATCAGCAGAGAGATGGGGTTGTGACGATTTCTTGAGATTGATCCTGATGCTGCTCCACTGGCAGAGAAGATGCGATATGTCTGCACGGAGCCCAAAGGATACTAAAAGACAACACCCGCCCCAGCCACAGTGTCTTCACCCTGCTGCCACCAGATTGTGACGCAGCTTCTGACCTCAGGGTGTGAAGCTCTTTACCTAACTCCTCAGCACTCACACTAAAAAATAGTTTTAATAATACTAATAATTGTTCTTGCGTAGCATAAAGGGACCAGGACTTGGGTTTCATTGTATTATCCTGTGCTAAAGAATGATACACACATGAACCTTGATGCGTTGATGATGTGGTTTCCAGATGGAAAACATGATCTCCCTTGTTGATCAACTTTATTGTCTGGAATCACAAGATTAATGTTAGTGATTTGAATTTGTTTGAATGGATTTTCACTTAAATGAAGGGAAAGGCATATTTTTTTTATGCGTCAGTCATCCCCTCCCACCCCATAATGAAACGATTATGGGTGGGAGGAGTAAAAAAAAAACATAGGAGCTTCCCTCTGTGTGGTCCATCTCTGAAAGATTTCGGAGGAGTTTTTAGCTGTCCGAGACAAAAAAATGTAAACAACAATCTCAACTGGATGTGTTTGGGTCTTTTGGTTGTCAGCCTGCATGGCTCAGACCCCCCTTTTGCCCATTTAGTGTGCATGTTAAACTTGTGGCACTTCTACTGGAGCTTTTAGATCGTTACTCCCGTTGTCAGGTATCCCAGTTAACAAGCAAATGTGCATTGCAAACAATGGGAACTGCCTCAACCCCTCTGCTAGATGTAAGTTCTGCTGAGCGATGTTTCCACAACAGAGGCTCTCATCCCTTGTTCCCACTCGCTCACTCATTCTCGCTGTGATTTTGTTTTGTCGCACTTTGTCATCCTTTTGTTTCACAGATGATAACTGTTAAACCTGTCTCTCCCTTTTTTCTCCTCGTTTTCAGCTCTTGTTTCCCTCACTTACCCCCGCTCGCTTCCTCTCTCACACATTTTTCCCCTTCTGTCTGCAGCGTCTAAATAGATGCTTCACACCTCTAGCTGTGTACTGAATTGATTCATATGCAGAGGGTGCCTGGAGCAGGAAGAATGTATGATAATACGTTTGTAAGCTAATCTCCTGTTTAGCTCATGGCTAGCAGCTGCCTTATTCAATTATGCACCTTCTTAATAACTGAAGTTATTTTTGTTTACATTTGTTATTTGGTCTCCCTCTTGTCTCATGCATCCTCTCTCTTTCTCTTTTCTTCCTCTCCATCAGATGAGTTCTATCTCTTTTGTTTGTTTTTTTTTCATTTTAGTCATTTGGGATATTTATAGAGCAATTTTTAAAAAGTGCAAAAAAAGGAATGAATTTCATATCATGTATGACAAACAGCAATTGTTTTATAAAAAGAAACGCAAGCAGCCGATTTGTTAGTGCAAAGCACGGATGTGAGCTCTGAACAAGTTTGTATTCTGGTATAGTTTGTCTATTGTGATTTAACAATGCTTTTAAAGCTACATTTTCTGTACATAATATCCATCTCGACTCAATTGCAGAGTGAAATGAAACACCTTTTAGTGACAACAATGCCTTTTTCATTCACGTCTAACATCACAATGCATGATATCCCTTTAATTGTACACTACTTTGTGATTGAGCACCCCATTCAGTTGAATTTCTTTTTTGTGCAGGCTCACTTGGCCAGTAAGCTGATGGTGATTTTGGACTATATTTTTTGGATAATAAGGGGACAATCCTGACAAGACTAGAGTGTGTTTGTGAGGTTTTGTAATCGTTCTTGTAATTTAGGGGTAAAAACTGTTTCTTTGTCCAACATTACCAAAACTATGCTGCTGCTGCTGCTGTGCCTTTTAGTAGATGACAAAGATTTCAAGTTGAATTGAATTTTTATTCCTTACCTTTTTAATTTTTTTTTTTTTTTTAATGAAAGTTTTGTGTAAAGTCTTGAGTCTGCTCTTGGCTGCCAGTCAGATTACATATTGAACATCAATCAAGGGGCGGCTGTAGCTCAGGAGGTAGAGCGGGTCGTCTAGTAATCGGAAGGTCACTGGTTTGAATCCCGGCTCCTCTCAGCTACATGTCGAAGTGTCCTTGAGCAAGATACTGAACCCCAAATTGCTCCTGATGAGCAGTTGGCGCCTTGCATGGCAGCCTCTGCCATCAGTGTATGAATGTGTGTGTGAATGGGGTGTGGCAAGTATTGTAAAGCGCTTTGAGCTGTCAGTAGACTGGAAAAGCGCTATAGAACCAATAAGAATGGGTCCGTTGAGTATCAAAAACTGAGATTTGTACTCATCCTTACTTACTCTTTAATCATACAGTTGATTTACATTGTAATCTTTATTTGATTGTGTCTAGAAAGCATTTAACATTTGACAAGTTTGGCTTGTTTAATTAAATGAAACTGGACTATGGCTGAATTCCATTTCCAATTTATAAGTGCCCACTTGGCCCTCAGCATAGAGTTACAAGGTAGTGGTTCAGACCCCCCCCCCTATGAAATGGGTTAACCCTTCAAGACCCTCAAACGTAATCTGTTGTAAGAGCTGGGAATTTATGTAAACAGACAGGAACAAACATTTCCAATATGCCGTCTTCAGCTGTGGTGATTTCTCTTGTGTTACTGTTGGAATCCTGGTATTAGCATAATGTTATTTGCCATTTATCTAATAGAGACGGAAAAGTTGGAGCAAGGGGTGTATTGGGATTGGGCCTAAAAGTCTGTAGCCAGGCAGTAAGGCACCACAAGCGCTTCTTTGAACATACTGTTCTGCCGTTGTAGTTGAGTGTTTTATTATGCTGTCATTAGCTAATGAACACTAAACACAAAGACAATGAGTATGTTAGTTTTGCAGATGTTTTGTCTTAAAGCAAAATATTGGACAAGTCAAATATTTGACCTGATGATTATTCTAGAGGACAAGTTGAGGGTTCACCAAAGTCATGCCTCATGTCTGGCAATCCATCCAGTAGTTGTTGAGACACTTCAATGTGGACCAAAGTGGTGGACTGGCCTATGTGCAGCCACTCCAAGGGACATGCCTGTATCATGGCTAAAATTGTATAAAATCTTGTCCGTGTTCCTCAAACTAAAGTATTGAAAAAATAATGTTTTTGTATCATATTTTGTGTGTCATCACCTTGGTGCTTGTGTTTCGGAGCCAACCACTGTTGAGGTTAGCCAATACCACATTTTGATATATGAGAAGTTTTCAAGAAGCTAAGGCTTATCGGATTAATATTATGAAGAAGGACTTTACAACTCTGAAAAGTAATGATGACATCTGCTGTTTTATCTTTTGTCATGACAAGGTTAACAGTAAAACCTATTCACTTTACAAAATAATCTACCAAGAATGTTTTTGACTGGCCAACACAATCAGCGTCACGATCGCAGGACGCCGTGACAAGAGCTGAGCCAACCTCAAACTTTTTGCAGATGACTCTGTGTCTATCTTGCTGGGGTCCTCTGCGCCAATGAAATGATTTTTACACACTTAAGTAAAGAGAAAAAAGATTCAATGAATGACAGACGCAAATAGACAATGCCAGCTATCCCAACAGAGACTGAACAAACATGAGCATGTAAGCCATAGCCATCATCTGTGTGTGTGTGTGTGTGTGTGTGTGTGTGTGTGTGTGTGTGTGTGTGTGTGTGTGTGTGTGTGTCTACTGTGCTGTGCTGTGCGTAAAGTCACGCCTGGCTGGCTGTTATCTACCATAGACTCGCAGGTCCCTGGAGGGACACCAGAGGAGTCATCTGATTCACTTGCAGTTTCTTCTCTGACTGCAAATTAAAACGGGACCAACACAGAGAGACACAGATAGGAAGGGAGAGCTGTGTTTTTTAATTAAATCCATTCAGTTTCTGCTTAATCCCCGCCACACAGATTCTCGTCTAACATATAAAATTAGCACACAAACACTTTCGTTCCCTCTTTTTCACCTGCATTAACATGCACCAGCTGCAGCTTTCAGCCGACAGTGGAAGTATCTCTCCCATCAGAAGCCCTCTCGCTCTTTGTCTCTCCTCAGTTAAGGTCTGTTTATGAAACACAGACGATCGGCTCTGATTTGATTTGGCGTTCAGCAGCCCTGATAATTATGATGAATCTTCCTCCCCTCCGTGTGTGTGTGTGTGCATGTAGACTCTCTTCACCCTTCTCCACCGGTGCTGCTTTTCAGTGCCACAGAGCTGTTAGTCAGACCTGAGACAATCTTGCTCTAAAAATATTGATTGGCATTAATTTGCTGTGTGTACCAGATGTGTAAGATTTTGTACATACAGAGTAGTTCAAATAGTGTCAGACAGGCTGACAATCTCAGAGATACACTGCGGTTATTATTTCAACTTTCTACGTGTTGACTTTCCCAGTGTGACAAACACACCCATCTGGTGTCAGAATAATCGAACGTCAAACGTTCTCCTGATGTTGATGCATTTTAACGCTGTGAGGTTTGGCATAGTTTAACAAGAATCTAGTCTGAGGAATCAGCTCCGGATGTGTCGCGCAAGAATGCTAGTGTAGCTTACTGGTAAAGCAACACAAGGAGCCTTGTTTATGCAGGCTGAATGCTCAACTGCTACATTTTCATTTTTTAATTCCAGTCCATCAACAGCCACACTTGAGCAGTGAGGAGTCAAAAGAATCTTTTGAACTATAGCCTTTATTGCATAATGGACAGTGCCAGCATAAAAAAGTGAGATTGCATTCGAACTCAAGCAAATAAAAGCAGTTAATGCGGTTGTTCATTTGTGTCATTGTGTCGTTTTAGAATACAACTTTGGAGCTGGCAAATTCATATTTCTTATCAGTGTGTCTTTAGCTTACCACCTCACAGCCAAGATCCAAGATTTAACCTTGGGTTTGGGGTCACCTGTCAGACATATTGATAATGTCAAAAATGTGATTTGCTTGTTGTAAGTTTAATTGAATGTTTAAAGGAACAGTTCACCCAAAATCAAAAATTCAGTCATTATCTACTCACCCCCATGCTGATGGAAAGTCGAGTGAAGTTTGGTAGTCCACAAAACATTTCTGGAGCGTTGCAGCATTCTCCTAAACAACTGAAGTTGACATCCTTAAAAAAAAAACAACAAAAAAACGCCAGCAACGACATCAAATTTCTTTATACAGCTCCTCTGGCATATTCCAAGTCTCCAGAAGATCTGAGATAACAAATTGATTTGAAAAGACATTGTTTACACTGTCAACCTGCGTTGAGTTGGTGCAACCAAGTTTCTTGCTTTAAAAAGCTGTAAATAACATCTTCTCAAATCAGTTGGGATCTTGGAGCCTCCGGAGACTTAGATTATGCCAGCCAAGCTGTATGGAGCCATTTTATGTTTTGGACGGTTGCTTTTAAATTTTTAAATTCATTTTAAAGTCCCCATCTACTTCAGTTGTTTAGGAGAAGAACTGTGAAGCACCAGAAATACTTGGACTACGACACTTCACGTCAGTTTTCAATGGCTTGGGGGTGAGTAGATAACGACTGCATTTTCATTTTTGGGTGAACTTAACCTTTAAGCTTCTCTGTGTAGAATGATGTATGTGCAAGGTTTGACACTTAAAGGCTGTTTTCATATTCATCTGTTGACATGAGAAAGTTTTTTTGTGCTCACCTTAAATCTGAATAAAAGACGAGTGCGAGGATTTGCGATATCACAACTAGTTTGGAAGTCAATCTTGGTCCAGTATATTTAATTTCCACAAGTGTGATGTGGAAACCTCCAGGGCACATACACAGATAATGGACTTTGCAGTGAAGTGGGAGAAAACTTATACTGCAGTTCATCCTTTGAAATGGAAAATATTTGCATTTTCACAGATTCTGAATTTTTCAACAAAGGAGAGGGAGATGTTGTAGCTCTGAGAATGTCTAACAAGTAATTTAACTTTCTTCTGGGGAAAATAGAATCATATCAATTGCTCATTAATAATATGTGAAAACAGCCTGTAAGTCTCATATATACACATATATACACACACACTCTCTCTCTCACACACACTCACAACACACACACACACACACACACACACACACACACACACACACACAGACAGAGTGCACCGCTCCCTCAAGATGCTGCATGATTCATTGGTATCTTTTGGAAACTTTTGGATCGCTGCTAAAATTGAAACATCATTTCTGCAAAGTTGAAACCTTCGATGGTCTTGCAAATAAAGCAGAAAGCAGAAAGAGGTTCATAAATGTTGAAACCTGAAGGTAGACATTGTTTTCGCAAGAGGTGAACACAAGAACGTTGCATTTTTTTCAGTTTCATCTGTTTAGTGATGTCATTAGTTGTAAACAATTGCAGATATTTTTGCTCAGCTGCATTTAAATTGGTATGATTTAACAGCCTTAACCCAACCTGTGTCTGCTGTTGAGATGTATTTTCTTACTCTTTATGCTTCTCTCTCCCTCCTCCTGCTCTTTCTTTTCTTATCCTGCTTTCTTTCTCTACCTACCTTATCTCTCTACTTTCTTTTTCTCAACCTGTTTAGTCTGCAGATGAGATAAAAGCATTGGTAAGCGTCATCATAATCTTCAAGCTCCTGCTCTTTTGTCTGCTCCATCAATCCCACTGGTTTCAAACCCCCCTTACTCCTAGTCTTTAATTCCCCCAGTGTCCTCTTGTTCAGGGTCACTTAAAAAAGGTGATACTATGATAACTGTGCTGATTATTCTCAATAATTTTAACATCAAACCCTTTACAATTGGAAAAAAAAAGATTTATTTGAATATTTTATTACACTCCCGTCTTGTCTTCATCGGGTCTCATGGTTAAATGCTATTTTCTCCTTCTTATTCTCTTTCATTCATCTCTCTGTATCCTGCTGTATTTTTTGCTGCTGTCATGCATGTCTACAGTTCAAAGTCCTGTAACACAAGCATTCTCTACATTTAACAAAGAATTGATTGAAATGGAAGTTTATGAATGAAATGCTAACTAAAGGAAAACTAAGAAGCTGACGAGAAAGTTTGCCTCTCTTCTCTTCTCTTCTCTTCTCTTCTCTTCTCTTCTCTTCTCTTCTCTTCTCTTGTCTCTCTTCTCTTCTCTTCTCTTCTCTTGTCTTCTCTTCTCTTCTCTTCTCTTCTCTTCTCTTCTCTTCTCTTCTCTTCTCTTCTCTTCTCTTCTCTTCTCTTCTCTTCTCTTCTCTGTTTCATTTTTTTTCTCTCTGCTGATTTTTTTTATTTCCCCCTGTCATTCTGTCAGTGTAGAGTTTCTCCTTCGCATGTGCATGTATGAGCCTGTTTGTCAACTTGCTCTTCCCACACCGGTGCATGCGCGTGTTTGTGTGAACACGTGTGCTTGTCACCTTCAGTGCTTCATAACTGCCTGAAAGTAACATATGATCTGCGATGAGATGTTGTGTGGCATTGCTTTTCTGTGCCGGCACGAACACAGGCACAATGGACGGATGGAGAAGGGTGGATAGGTGGGTAGAAACCGAAGATTTTCTAAGAGGTATAATTTGAGGTTTGAGGCTGGCTGTTTTTTTTAACTGTGGGGTGTCTTACTACTAGAGTTTACACAGCACAGTCAAAGTGGTGTGTGTAAGTGTGTGTAAGTGTGGGCCCACTTGTTTGGTTGTCTTTGGGCATTTTCTTACAGCACTTGTTTGACCAAGTCATTCTCACACTGATCTGTACTGCATGCATTTACCAGTGCTGTGTATGCATGTACTGAATGTGCATGTATGTATTCAGCTTTTCTCATGATTCGCACTGGCTTCATTCATTCATTCTTTAATAAATCGGTGCCCTGCTGTATGCCATGTTAATGTCAGAGTAATACAGACGGGAAGAAGTCCAAGTAGTCATAACACATTAATAGCAAACTCATTATGATGATATGATATTAATTAAGTAGACTGATAGGTGGACCACTGCCTCCTTATTTGCATTTTATAGAATGAAATTTGACTTGAAGGTCAAAAGCAGCTTATTTTAGATTTTAACTACCATGGACGGAAACAAGTACCTACAGCACTGTGTGTGCCTGTAGACGCATCAAGAGTCTCTAATATATAGTATAGTAATCCCTCATTTGCTAAGTACCTGCCATCCTCAATGGTTTTGTCTAAACAGTAACCCCAGATCTTGCGAGAGTGATCATATTAATCCAAACCACCATCTTTCCCTAACTCTAACCGAGTGTTTTTGTGCCTCATCCTAACCATATCTCAACCACATCGCGGTATACAACATAATTGGTTTGTACATTTGAGAAACAACACCTACATATCTAGTCTCACAAATCTACAGTTACCCTCAAGCATTGACCATTCTAAATAGCTAATAAACCTGTTTTTATTTTAGTTTTTTAAAAATGTTTTTATTTTTATTTAAAATCAAACAAAAAGGCCTAACTTGAATATATTTTGCTATCAGGTCAAGCAGTTCAAATTTGATGGACATGGAACTTTCCTGGCTGTTTATTTGTTTTTGATAAAAAAAATTAAAGGGACATTCCTTTGATCAAGAAGCTAACTGTGACTCCCAAGGTGCATTTCGACACAAATATTCAATCGCAGGGCTTAAAATTTTGTTGTGAGAGCTTAAAGATTACACTGATGAGAAAACTGATGTTACAATCGCAGGTAAAATCAGGTCGCTTTTGGATTGATTTGGCAACCATGGCACCATGTTTTATGATAAGTTCAAAAGTATTGAGAACAGAAATTAACTTAAAATAACTAAAACTGGTCAAAATGTCATGACATAAAATATCATCATAACATCAAAATCATTAAATTATTACATCATCCTAAATTTCTGTTTTGAGTAAAAATGAGAAAATTGATGAATGAATACAGAATGAATCACAGCCTCTCACACCTGCACACTGCAAGTCTAAATCATTTTTTCTTCATCAGACTTAACTTGGGACCCCTGATGGGGGTCTCGACACCCAGATCAAGAACCTATTGTAGTTCTACAATATGATAAAATACGACAGTGTCATAATTGCAATTGAAATGAATCTAATTACTAACAATTAGAGAAAACAAAACAAAAGCAATGTCAGCATTACAACTTCACCAGTCCACCACCTTATAGTGACAAATCACAGCATTACAAAGTGTCTAATCCCCAACTCTCTCTCCGTGTGTGTGTGTGTGTGTGTGTGTGTGTGTGTGTGTGTGTGTGTGTGTCCGTGTCCTCTTGCAGGCTCAGCAGCTACAGAAGAAAGATTCACAGCTGAAAGCATTGGATGCCTTCTACAAGGAGCAGCTGGCACAACTGAGCAGAGGGTACAGCATTTACACAAACACACACGCACACACACACACACACACACACACACACACTCACTCACTCATGTACAGAGGCTTAGTCCTCACTGCAGAGGCCCGGGTTTGCTTTTTTTTCTTTACCTCGTTATTGTCTATTTTTACAAAGATAAAAAACAGTATGATTCAGACATCAGGTGTATTATTTACTGAAAAGAAAGAAGGATGGAATAATTCAATCTTCCATTTAGGAGCCTGTTTTTCTTTGTTCTCTGCAGTCTTCGCCGTGGTTAAATTAAAAAGTTTTAACTGTGATTTTTCAAAACATAGTATAGTAGTTTAACTGTTGCTTCAGGGTATCTTTGTCTCTCTCTGCCCTTTTAGATGTCAGTCTGGTTAAACCAGGGGACTCAAACTGCCGGCCCACCCATCCCCTCCATCTGGCCCGCGGCCTGATGTCAAAAATATACTACAATTTGGCCTGCAAAATTATTTTTCTATGTAATTATTTTTTTTAGTCATTTCACATTAATTTGTATGGAAGCCCTAAAGGGCCATGCATTCATACATTTTATTTCCTCTGTTTTCCCGTGATAACGAGTTAATTTCATTTGTTTTCTCGAGATCTCGAGTTATTATCTCGAAATAACAAGTCTCGAGATCTTGAGATAACGAAACTTTGTTTTCCTGAGATAACGATATAATTAATTTGAGATCTTGAGAAAACAAAACGATAGCGTAGTATGTTAAATCATTGCAGGAAACATCATTCAGTGTAGCAATGTCAGAGGAGCAGGAGCATATCGATCACCGCGTCACATATCTTTTCAATCAAGGCCTGACAGGCTGAAATAGCATTATGCCTTGCTATTACAGATAATATACACATTAGTGTGCGTAATCTAAAAATATGGTTAGCAAGGCTTCAGCCATATCGGCGGCGCAATCTAAGTGAGCCTGATGTTGTCGTTAACTACATAACTGACCAGCTACGAGGTCCCGGGCGTCTCCATAATCTCAGGCCTATCATATCACAGTCATTATCTCGAGATCTCAAATTAATTATATCGTTATCTCGGGAAAACAAAGCTTCGTTATCTCGAGATATCGAGAAAATTATCCCGTTATCTCGGGAAATGGCAGTTGTTATTTTGAGATAATAACTCGAGATCTCGAGAAAACGAATGAAATTAACTCGTTATCACGGGAAAACGGAGGAAATAAAATGCATGGCCCTTTAGGGCTTCTGTAAATTTGAACTACACTCTCATAGTAAATTTAAATTAAAACAATTATGTTTTAAAAAAAAAAACACAAGTTGACTTTTATTCTGAAGTAGACTCATCACAGGAAATGCATGTCTTCTGTTAGCACCATTGTTTGTTCATCAAAAATTCGTCTAAAGAGCAAAACACCAGTCATTTTCTGCATTTATAAACAGAAGATCCATTTTAAATATGTCAGGGAGTAGTAGCAGTAGTAGTAGTCGGTGGGAGTAATGAACAAGAAGGAGCAAACCAGCTGCACAACCTCCAACTTGTCAGAGAGGCAACAACTCAGCTCAACTCCTTTTCCTCCTTAATGTCATCAGGTTCTCTGTTATGACTGGGTTTAAATCCGAGATATTGCCAAACAGGCGCTTTTGCTTTTTGCTTTGACAACAAATCCTCCACCATCGTCCTGTCACTCAGCTGTCCTACGTAACTCTGTCACTGCTTAAAGTTCAATGTGACTCCTGTTGTGCTGTCCCTGCTGCTGCACGGAGTAGACGCCTCCGGCATGTTTGTAATGTTGCCGTCCGTCGATAAGGAGAGGGTGGTTGGCAAGTAATGTAATCGGTGTCTGACCACAGGGAACACCGACTACTGGGGCGTGCCCTGTGCAAGGTTTAAATAAGTTATTTATTAGGAGAAAACTGTTAAAAAGTAATGTGCATACAGATGTATACTTTCGTTTGCATTTTTTGTTAAATGTAAAGAAAATATGAGTGGAAGTGCTGCCAGGTGTCTGGCAAGAAATAAAGTATAAAATGAATTTCATTTGTTAGTTCAGTACAAGGTTTCAATACATTATTTCAGAGTAGGGAAAACAAAATTTGCAACTCTTAAAAACGTATCTGTAAAAATGCATACAAACTGCTGTTTGCATTTCTGTATTATTATGTTAATAATAGATAATGAATTTGCAGAAATACTGCGCTTTCTTGTAGGCTAAAACCTGAACACTGAAGTGCACCGGCATTGGCCCCAAACTCATTTGAGTTTGAGATGCCTGGGTTATAGCACTGTACGGCGTTTTGTTTTCCATGCACAAAACATTTTTTTTGTTGTCAAAACCTTCATATAAAAGCATGAAAAACTGTTCAAAAATATAGATATGTCTTCTTAGCCATCTGAATGTACAGAATCAAGCTTTTGTGGCAGGCAGTTCAAAACCTTGGAAAGCTAGTGTACTGTATACATAAAAACACCCCCAAACACACAACATAATTGGCCTCATGATGATATGCATTTTCACTGCACTTCGACTGAAAGTGAATGGACATAAATGGTCTCTGTTGTAACTGTCATAATGGAACATTTGCAACAAGAGTCAGGTCCAACACACCTGCTATAAAACACAGCTCTTACACACATAAGTACTACTGTGACAGTGACAGTCACACTGCGCTGAAACCTTTTTAGAGGGTACACTTGTTGTCATTAGTACCTGTGTATTAAAGCAATACAACCCTTGAGTTTTACTTTGCTTTTTGTACAGTGCCAATGCAGCAGGTGCAATGCATAACCATATACTTATGCATTTGAATATACATAATGCCTGAAGTACATCTCAACTTGCTGCTACAGCTGAATAAGACAGCAAGTACAGCACACACACAAAAAAGCACTGCGCAAGGTTTGTCTGTAAATGTGATTCAAAGGGGATTTTAGCCAGCCCGAGGATCTCCAGAGAGCCCTTACAAGCCCTTTCTTTCCCTTTCATCTGTCTGACATTTACCGGGCAGAAAAGGTGTGGAAGCCGTCGGTCTAGAGTTAAGTCTCAGCCTCGCCAGGCACCACACAAGAAGGACCTTTACACGGGCTCTCTGGGGGAAGCACTCGTCTAGTTCTCAGATGGAAAAGACCTTTACAGGACATTATGTGTAAAATCTAAGTATTATGTTCTGTTTACCATGGCTAATTCAAGCCCAGCCCGGAAAAGGGAGCGGTGGGAGCAGTCAGAGTCACACGGGGCAACATTGCGCTGCCATTACAACAGTGTTTCCAGTTTTTCATACTCAGTCACTCACTCGGTCTTTCATTGACTCACTTTTGTATTAATTTACACTCCGTCGGAGTGTGACTGCTGTTGAAAAATTTCAATCTCAATCCAAGGTTGGAGTGAATCTCTGATGGTTGGCCCAGTAGTTAGAATAAAAATGTGTGCATATGTGCATGTTAGAGGTTACGTTTAGTGTCTGCCATGAGCTACCGTAAGCGGATAGAGTTCTTGGAAGTCACTGACTCGATCAATGAGCTTTTTTCTGTTTGGTTAAATCTGAAGTTTGGGCTTTTTAGGCATGTCCAATCCTGTCCGTCCGTCCTTCCATCCGTCCTTCCTTCCTTCCTTCCTTCTTTCTTTCTTTCTTTCTCCCTTCCTGGCTTCCTTTCCTTCCTTCCTAATTGTCCTTTTTTTCCTTCCATCTTGATTCTCCTTCCTGATTTTCCTTCCCTCTATCTTTTCTTCATTCCCTTCTGATTTCCTTTCCTTCCTTCCTTCCTTCCTTCCCGGTTTGCATTCTCTCCTTCCTTCTCTCTCTTCTGATCGTCCTTCCTTCCTTCCTTGATCTTGTCCAGCTTAAATGACTGACAGATAGGCACATACAAGCTTACATCACAAAATCTGTATTCATATATATATCATGCAGTCTTCCTAAATAAACATTTATTACCTTGATGAATAGTTTCTATGCATAGTTGAAACAATCACACGCACACACACACACACACACACACACAGATGCACACACAAACACGGGTCTGGTGTCAGATGCCTAGCTATTTGTGTTAGTCTCATCAGTAACAGGTTGGGTTTGCAGAGGGAGACGAAGACTGGCAGGCTGACATACGGGTGGCACAAGCTGTGTTTGCTTTTAGGCTTAGGATGTTTATAGACAGACCTCTATGTAAGGGTATTTGTGTGTGTGTGTGTATGTGTGTGTGTGTGTGTGTGTGTGTGTGTGTGTGTGTGCGTGTGTGCACGCTCGTGACAGAGAGACAGACAGATGTAGAGAGAGAGAGAGGTGTGTTTTGCATGCATGCTGTATATTCAGGTGCACGTGTACTGTATGTGTAAATGTGTGATTTATGTGTCTATCTGCAGGCTCAGTGTGTTTGCACCAGAAGCCACATAATGCCTCTGTTTTGGTCTGTTTGATCACTCAAAATGTTCTCAATTCCTGAGGTTTAGTTTTCCTCAAAGTGCTCAGCTGAACTGAACCAAGATGAGTCAAGTCAAACTGAGCTAGGCTTATGTTAGTGTTATGTCACCCTTTGCATTAACATACAGTATATATGGTTTGGGATGTAACTGAAACTACTGACATTAGAAATTTGAGCGTATGCATTGGGAAATCGCACAATTTTCGATTTTAAAACGAAAATTGATCAAAAAGAGCATTAAATTTCGATCATCGAAATCAAAATAGGATTGTCGATTCTCCCAATTTCTTTTCTCTCCACCCACGCCTATTTGCATGTGTGGCACACGTCTTAAGGAACAGAAAAAACTTGAAAGACAACGCAGCTTGGTTACAGGTAGTCTGTAGCTGCGCTTATGCTGTGTGCAAGAAGACCATCAACTGACTGGCACTGGAGTTGAATCAGCAGTGTCGGAAATGTTTTTACTTTCCTTTTCAGAGATCCTTCACTGATTTGTTTGCGAAGAGGGTTAACTCGTGGGGGGGAACTGAACTGAACACATTGCCAAACATTGGCGCCGTCAGCCGGAATCCTGTACGCACTGTGCGTAATTTTTTTGAAGGTGAAAACGTCTACATTGAATGGGTTTGAGTGTGCGCAAAAGACGCTTCATCTGAACGGCCCCGTGCATGATGCACACATGGTTGAACCAAGGCGGCGGCCAAAATCACCCATGGTCTTTGCAGACAGGCAGGGAAAACCCTGCAGTCCAGCCGGCTCCCCAAACATTCACGCATGGTGATTTGGGTACCGGGCGTTTCCTTATCTCAGTGCAGGGGCTCACAGGCACACACAAACACTTTGAGCGTGTTTCCGTGTCCCAGTGCATTACAGGCGCACACAGTGACAGAGAAATACAGTACGTAAACTATTAGAACTCAGTCGCGGGCCAGATTGGAAGGTTCGGCGGGCTATATATTTAAATTATGCAAATCAGCGGGTGACACCAAACAACGTCTGCCCAAGCAAGTCAGAGCTTTTCTTTCTCTCACACAGTGACCTGGAGAGACGCAGCCGCATCTGAGAGGACGATCGCGCGTGTGTGCGCAATTGCGCATAGCGTGTGTTGTCCCTTCTCCTCTACACAATACAGCTCGGCTCTACTCGACTCAGTTTATGTGCTTTTCCATCACAGCTGAGTTCTTCATAGTTCCTCCTCAGCGGGGGCGACGTCGTCATATCATGGCGGCTACAGTCGCGTCATATCGTTCTCTTTTTTCTCTCCTCTGGTCAGCTCCAAACTCACTCGTCTGCACCGCGATTACGGACCACAGCGTGGTTTTCCACACAGCAGCCATTTATCTCGTGTCAGAATAACCACAGTCTCACAGATCATGTGGGCGCTGCAATCTGTTATTTCACTGATACTGAAAACATTAGATTTTGTCTTAAAAAAGTATTTTTCCATTTGTTGTATTTGCCGTTTCTGTGCGTACTTTGAAATTGAATCCTGGCGGCGCCAAAGATTTGAGAAACAGAACTTGGTAACAAACTCTTCTTGTTAATTTTCAACTCTAAAGTTTTTATTTTTGGGTTATATTATTTGAACTTGCTGCCAGGATAAATCAAGCTGTCTAACAAAAGCATAGCCTTCAATGCTGAAAAAATTTTTTGGATTTGAATGTCAAATTGAGGGCAGCTATAGCTCAGTGGGTAGAGCAGGTAACTAGCGATCAGAAGGTCGCTGGTTCGAATCCCGGCTCCCCTGGGCGGAACTGAGCTACATGTCGAAGTATCCTTGAGCAAGATACTGAACCCCAAAATTGCTCCTGATGTGCAGATGGCACCTTAAGTGGCAGCCTCTGCCATCAGAAAGGGCCCTGTGATGAGCTGGCGACTCGTCCAGGGGTGTACCCTGGCCTTCGCCCATAGAGTAACTGGGATTGGCTCCAGTAACGCCTGCAACCCCCTGAAAGGGGGATAAGGCGGTAACATCCCCGCGACCCTCATGGAAAAAGCGGCAGAGATGAGATCTGAGATGTCAAATTGAATCGTGGATTTTAAGAATCTTGCCACCCCTATAAAGGGTGCTTGCGATTAAAGTCTAGGGGGAAAAAAGGGGAAAAATAAAAGTCTTGGTTGATTTTAAGAGAGTAAGATGCTATTTATTTTTTGTGATATAAAGAAACATGTAGGGGAATGCATTTGGTGAGAGGAGCATTTGGATATTACTGAGCACTTTTTGTGCTTTTCTGTTGAGAAAACATGAAATCTGGGGTTTAGCTGACACAAAGGACATGAAACACTGTTCCTGGCACTCGTCAGTCGCTCTATTCTACTGTTTGACAATCCAGAAGTGTATGTTGTTTGATGGTTTCCATGTCTTACAAAATGCCAATACAGAAAAGCAGTAGTAACATTTATTTATATGGGCATATAGTTTTGCACCTTTTACTATCTGCCTAATTCTTCCTTTGTCTTTCTCCTCTCTCACACACACTCATGTCATAGTAGGGTATCGTTTGAAGCTGGTGGAAATAGAGCGTACAGAAGGAGATAATAATCCTCCTCCAAGTCTGACAGGTTGCTTGACATGCTGTCAGCAAGGGAATCCACGTAGTGCACCAGAAATATCTGCACACTGAATCTGTGTGCAGATTCAAACACACACACACACACACACACACACATACACACACGGCTTTACTCTAAACAATGCCAATGGCATTACCTCTTTTCCTGGCCAAACAGAGAGGCAGAGGACTTACTTAACATGTAGACATAGACAGCATACTGTATGTGTATGTGTGTTCCTGTTAGATGGAGTCAGGATGGCCCTCTGATCAGAACTCAAGTTACTTTTTAAATACTGTATTAAAAACTCCACTTTTTCTGCTGCATTGCACTTTCTTATGGAAATGCATGCACTCGGGGCCCTATGTAGACCGAGTCAAAGTTTAACGCTTTCATCCTGTGGAAAGCTATCTGCTCAATATGCTGCAGCGAGGGCTTCGAATCTGCTTATTAGTTTAGCTTGTTAGCAATATTTCCACTGAGGCTGTACCCATCTGGAGATGAAGATATGAATTTCATAATAAGTTAACATTGCTAAACATTGCAGAGTTGCGGCTTACATTCCAGTTGCCTCATTATTTTGCCTGAGCAAAAAAAGTGCCTGTGTACATTCCTCAACAGAGGTAATTTAAAGGCACCGTGAGACAGAAAAATGTGATGATTGGCTGGGACACAGAACTTCTAAAGGTGTGGGGACAACAAGCATCTCTTTTTGGGTATAGAGTGCATGTTTTGGACTGTATTTTACATGTTCGGTAACTTAAAAGTTTTGTTTTGATGGGCTGAACCACATATGGGCAGATGAGATATGAGTTAAAGCTGGGGTTGGTAATTCTGTTCAGAAGCATTTTTTATTATTTGTGTATAAAATCTCTGAACATCCAGACAGCAATCAAAATATCAAATGCTTTGTAAAAAAATGAGAAAAATCCATGTTCTGTGGCAGCGACAGGGCTGTAAGAACTTCATCCAATCAATTTTAGCGTCCCGAAGATATTGTATGGACAGCCTACCTGTCTATCAACCTGTCCTTACCTGCCCACCCTGCGCCGACTCCACCCACCACTCATTGCGCGTGACCGGAGTCTCTGCGCCGCACTGCTGGAGCTGTGAGCTCATTGTTTACTGACAAGAATGGCAGAGAAAGGACAGACACACTTTTCATTACCAACAGCAGCTTGTACTGCCAAACAGAGCAAGAAAAGTAAGACTAAACTTGAGAAGCTGGAGTAAAGGATAAGTTCACCTACAGATGAAAATTAAGTTATTATCTATTCGCCCCCATGCTGATCAGTCAGGTGAAATTTCATGATCAACAAAACATTTGTGGAGCTTCATAGTGTCGCAGCATTCTCTTAAACAACTGAAGTAAATGGGGACTTGTTTTAAAGCGAAATAAAAAACAAACCGAAAAAATTGATTTGAAAAGATGATTTTTAGACCCTTTTCAAGCCAAAATCTTTACTGTAGCTGCTAAGCTAAAAGCATTAACTTGCACACCGTCTGCAGTGGGTGCACAAGCTCGACCACATGCCGAGAGTGTTATCAACGTCATTTCAAATCAATTTGGAATCTCTGAGCTTTTAGACATTTTATTTGTTGTTGTTGTTTTTCTTACATTTTAAAACAAGTCCCCATCTACTTCAGTTGTTTAGGAGAATGCTGCAACGCTGTTTCGCTGTGAAGTTCCACTAATGTTTTGTGGACTGCAAAACTCCAAGTGACCTTCTGTCAGCATGAGGGTGAGAGACAATGACAGAAGGATTCATTTTTGGGTGAACTTATCCTCTAACTCAGCTAACACAAACACACATTAACTCTTTTCAAGGTCTTAACTTGAAATTGAAGACCGCTTAATTTAACGTCTGAACCAATTTACAGGCAGCCTTGTAAACTGTTCTTAATAAGCAAAATTTTATAAGCAAACTGATATTAAGATGCACTTTACTCCTAGTAGTAACTTGCTCAACAAACCACGGTGCCACACAATGCATCCGAGCTTATAAGAAGGAGACATGAGCAATAAAGCTAACGTGATTTGCATTTCAAAGTCTATGATTGTTATTTTGGTGTGTTGCAAACTGCTGTCAATACTAAGGGAAACACACTCATTCACTTTCTTGCCCAGTGTCATATTTCGAATGCTAAAGACAAAGCTATACCCAGAAAATTGTTAGCTTAGCTTTGAATAAAGACTGGAAGAATGAGTAAACAGCTAGTTTGGCTCTGTCAAAAGGTAGAACCATCAAACATCATACCAGGAAGTCACCGCACATGGCCAAGATGCTATGTAACCCCCCAGGAAAACTACAATTTGTCTTTTTTTTTTGTAGTGACTAACAAAATAATCATGACATGTTAATTATCTCATCTACCTCTCATCAAAAAATAAATACATGAATAAATATAAGCAAAAGTCAAACTATTCCTTTAAAATAAAAATGTACATTGTGATTTTCATAGCCAGAGCAAAATTTCTCTATTTAATTAAAGAAACAACCCCATTCTAGATGTTATATTCCACTGACAGGGATCACTGTCATGATCTTTATTTTGACGGGGGTATGCCAGAGTAAAAGAGTGGAGACTAACATGCATACAGCTGTGGTCTATGTGTGCTACAGGGTCCCAGCTAACGTTAACAGAGTTATTAGTCAGAACGATTAGCCGACAAGGTGTTCCATTAGTATCTCCTGTGACCCCTCAATGGCTACAGTGCAGGAGAAGAAGATAAGACATGCACACTAAAGAACAATGCTCATGTAGATAGAGGTACATTCAAACATGTAGGACAGGGAATATGACACACAGATTATCTTTCAGAGCTCACACACACAGCGTACACACACAGAGCCCAGGGTCAATAGTGTGACACCATATAAAATTCTTTTGTGTTGTTCAGTGAATGCCACTGCCACCGTCAGGTCAGACCAAAAGGTTAGATGAAGTGGGAGTGTGTGTGGGTTAAAAGACTGCATCTTTTACAGTTGGATCAAAGAGCACCCTGGGTGTTGGAGTGTGTGTCTGTGTGCATCTGTGTGTGTGTGTGTCTAAAAGTTGTTGTTTTTTTGCCACCCACATGTACTCCAGTGTTTGTGATGTCTGCAAAAATTAGAACTTTTGCTGCTTTGGCAAGTGTCTGTTTATTTTTTCATCTTACACTGCATACTACCAGTCTTAACAGAACGGCCTTATCATTGCTCTACTCTGACCCGTTGTAGCTTCTTTGAGAGGCTGTTTATCTTGATCTGTAGCTTGCAAATTGCGTTTTTGTTTTTTTGTTTTTTTGTTTTTTTTCCTCCAGCATTACCTTTAACAAAATTACACTGTTTTAATTAGCCAACAGCAACAGAAATAAAGTGTGAAAATAAATTTACGACTCCAGTGTTCTCCTAGCACTGAATTTACATAATGTCTTCCTGTAGTTGCAGTGTAGTTGTGATCGGGTAGACAGCTGGGGAGAATGGCTGCAATCATCATCAGCAGGGAAACAGAAATCTGTTTGATTATTGATGGATGACAACTGTTACATACAGCTGTTGTCACCTTTTCACAGCTAACACGCTTTGTGACATAACACACATTTGCAAGTTTTTCCTGCCTCTATACAATTCTGTTTATATTTTGCAATTTTCATGGCCATCCTTACAATAATGCACAGTGGTTTTCCATCATTATTTGTTTTTTTCAATACCACACACGTCAGTTTTCTCTGCTTTTATCCCTATCTCTGGTCCAGCAATTATCCATTCAAATTATCCATTCTCTCAAAAAAAATTGATTGAATCATTGTTGCCTGAGTATTTAGATGGAAAGCATGAAAACATAGAGAGAGAAGCATCAGTGCAGCGATGATGTTGGGAGCACCTATTCTATTCTATTCTATTCTATTCTGGCTACAGGGTAGATGGACGTAGCTGGAAAAAGTTTACAAAAAGAGCTTAAACACTGAGCAAGGTCTGAAAGGTCTACTTGTCCTGCTTGTGCCGATATGTTTGAATGTCTGAGATTTTATTGCAGAGCAAAATTTTACACCAAACCAGCATATTCCTTCATCTGTAGTGGCAAATGTAGTTCGTTAGTATGACGGGGTTAAGGTTACCACAAAGACTAATGAAGGACTGATGAATGTATGAACGGATGTATGAAGGTGAAGAAGTTTTAAAGGAGTGTAGGAATTATGTTGAGCAGCAGGAAGAGGGGGATGGTGACAGTTTGGTGCCAGTGTAAAAAGTACACTGCAGACGCCAGCTGCTGGATCAGAAACCCAGCAAACACCCCTTAATTCAGTAGCGGCACCATGGCAACCAGTGATGCCACACAATTTCATTTGTCCCTTTTAGTAAGGTAAAAAGAATAATAATTTTTTTTTAAGGAAAAAAATTGACTTTGATGGTAACTTTATAAGACTGAAACTTTAAATGTACATATAGGAGATGATTCTGGAAAAGAAAAAAAAAAAACACAGATGCTGATAATGTACTAGAGTGACAGAAGTAAAATGTGTCCTTAATTCTATAAAACCACAGGGTTTGCAGGAAGTTCTCAGCAAGCAACATTTCCTGTTCTTGTTCACTGTCACTCTCCTTATTGCCTTGAGGGCAGTGGAGTAAGTTAGTAACGATGGGTGCAGCCTATTATGACGGGCCCTTGGGCTCATCAGTTACCAAGCACACACGTACGCACACACTTACAACTACACTTACTACAAAATTAGGCGTATATATATAGTACCAACCATGTATTGGGTTTTACAGTGTTACCTAGACTATTTTATTTGCAAAGTACAGAAGTCAAAGAGAATTCAGAACCATGGATAGTGTTGTGACAGTCAAAATTCTGAGAGATGACAACAAGCACCTGAGTGCAGGGGAGCTGTCCATTTCACTGTTGTGCTGAAATGACCGCAGACTTTTCCATGCATTTTAGTACAATAACTTCACGAATCAACCGCATTCCTCTTCGACATAGAGGCAAGAGATGATAGTAAATAAGAGAGAAGAGAGCTGCAGTTCTTATCAACAAACAACGCCATGGCCAGCTAAATCGGCATGCGCACAGTTTACCCACGAAAGCACACGCACAGAATGAAACAGGTGCTCGCCGGCGACCTGACTCTGAAATCATAACAAGCTTTTAAACAAGGGCACGGCAGCCCGGATACACCAAATCCTCTTGAAAAAGCATTTATACTCAGCTATTTGAATGACATCAATGCATAAAATACATGTATGCCTTCTCTAAGAAGTTTCATCTAACACAATAGCCCAACGTTATAATTATTTAGACCAACGTTGGCTAGCTTGCTTCTAAAGGGTTACCTGCTGCATGTTTGCTGACACATCACTGAGGCAGCAGCGTAGCGTGCTAGGAAGGAGCCTGTCCGTGGGCTGGCCAGTGTTCTTAAAAAACCCAAACGTATCTAATTTAGGGAGCTTTGCCACATTCTCCTCCTGCTCTTTTTGCTCCTGTCTTTTCATGCAACCACTTTTATGTTTAAATGGCATGACTGCTCTTTTCGCTTGTCAGTCTTGACAGATTGGATGCGGAGACTTGTCGCCTTATCACATGATCAAATAAAGATTGGGCAACAACATACACACATTACCCAGCAATCATCATTGCATCTGTATATGACATGAATACCCAAGAAAATAAGAAAACATTCATTGAATCTATTGAATCATTTTTAATAGTTTTTATAGTAGCCTTTGTGTAAAATAAATGAAATTAATTTTATACTTTACTTGCTATTGACTTTTTTCAATAACATTATTGACACCATGACAGAGGTGGATGTGCACATGTGAGGGTGTATATACCAAATGTCATTTGTACAAATATGAATATGCTATGACACAAACAGTACGTGTTAAACCCACGGTTGAAAAGTGGTACAGAAAGTCATGATACGCTCCCTCAAACAGATGTTGTCCTACACCGCGTTTCAATGCTAACAGCATTTTCTGATCTGTACCTTAAGGGGCCCGCCATAGTTGACACAGGGGCCCAATGATGCTACCAACGATTTACAATTCGTCCACCCGAATGTGCCCCAGTGTATTGCACCGGATGCACTGCCGGTTGTTACGCCACTGCTTGATGTACTGTATAACCAATTTGTAGGAGCACAAAACATGCTTACTCCAGTTTACTACACAAAAACTTGTAGTGATAAAAATAAGATGTGTGGCGTACACACGGTTTTGTAGACAAAACTTAGGGTGCAACGATAAAGAGTGGAAAACCAAGGTGGGATGGAATAAAATTAATAAAAACACATTTAACTGTGATTTAGTACTTATATTAATATCTATTTTTTAGTATTCTAGTTATCATGTTGAGTATGTGATGATGATTTATAACCTTATATTTACATGTTTAAGTGTGTAAATGATTCATACTTACCAGGATGTTTTGGGATCAGTCCAGTAGATCGCCGCAGCTGGCAGACGCAAAACGGCTGCAACGCAATCCTTTGGGTCAACTCTGACTGTCAAACTTAGGTCCACTCGAGACTTGTGTTTCTGGTCATAGAAGGGGTATTATTATTATTAAACAAACAGGTCTATCTCGGAATTGTTTACGTAATGTTAAACACAACACAACCTCAGCATGACAGTGGCAAAAATAAGCAGTTTTAGTGTATGTAACTTTGATAGTCGGAGTTGCCCCAAAGGATTACGTTGTAGCTATTTAGCATTTTGTTAAACATGTTGTGTTCTCAATCTGACTCTTTGTGCTGGCCATTGCATTTGCATTATTTAAAAAGTGCCTTTCACATTTTTAATTAATTGATTTCTTCTTATTTAATAAGTGCAACTCTTTTCCTCATATGCACTTACAGCATTTGGTCTGAATCGTGACTTTAAGTCCCATCTGTCAAAATGAATTCACATTGGTAGACATCCCATTTTTATTATTAGCTGCACAGTCACAAAACCATATTGTGGTTCAGTGTTGGTTGTGGCATGAAAGTTGGTTGTGTGAGTTAGCAAGCCATCCTTTAGAACAAGGGTGCCCAACCTTTTTCTCTTGGAGGGTAAAAACTGAAACATAAGGGCGGACCACAAGCCAAAAGTAAACACCTTTTGTATTGTTTAGATGAAAAATGGTGCTCTGCCCAGAGAGGCAAGTGAGGAAAGACAATCCTGGTGATCCATTTTCTAAGTCTGGTTTATGTTGTTTTCTGTCTTGTGTTAATGATTTGGTGAACAAAATGTTTTGCCAGGATAATCTTTCGAAGTTCTTTCGTTTTCCTTTTTTTCTCCACTTGCCTCTCAGGGCTTTCGTAGTACGACGATCGCACAATCCTTAATTAACTGACTTCCTGCACACATTGTCACTCTGCCAGCCTTGCTTTCGGCTATTAAATTTTATTTTTACCTCCCAAAAACATAAAACAGCATAAACTGCGTATCTTAGTTTATCAGTTGGGGTCTTATCGCTCAGCACCCATTGTTTTTCCTCCTGAGAGGATCTCTTTGTGGAGTTTAAACATTCGTTCAGCTATACGTAGCTTTGTGCGTTTAATCTTTTAAATAACAGCCCCTTTGGATCAATACAGTGTTCATCTGTCACAAGCAGGACTTCTTTTGTACCTTGCATACCTTCTTATGTGTATTCATGCACAGACTTATTACATACAGAGCCCAATCCAGCCCTAAGTAGTCAGGGCAAATTGTTTTACCCCAAAAATCCCAGTTCACAAATCCCTCTCCCTCCCCCTTCTCTTTTCTCTTGCCTCACCTCCATGCCTTCTGCTGCTCCTCTTTCGTTATTCTCCTCTTACCTCCCTTCTAGCTTCTTCTCTCTTTTCTTCCCCCATCATCCTTCCCTCCCCAGCTGGTACAGTTTGCTGGTTAAATATTTGGGGGGAAAGCTTGGCGCTGGAAGGCCTAAGGAGGATCAGCAGAGGAAAGGCTGCAGTTGTTGTGGATTAGCTGCTTGTTTTATCATAATACCATTGCCTGCTTGCTTGGGGTTTGGTGCTCACCGGGCAAGCTGCGGAGTCAGAATCCACAATTTCTTAAAAAATGTATGAGTAACGCATTTTATTACTACTGAGCTTTAGTTTCGCTAGAAGAGGCTGGAATGGCAAAGCCTTCTTCTGGATGAAGATATAACTTCATAACTTTTCCTTCATACTACAGGGCCCAGGATTTCCTCTGTGGTTCCAGTAAAGTTATGTGGTTTAAAAAAAATAAAAGAAAGTGAAATTCTGCAGTGATAACTCATAAAGGGATTGATACTTTTACACCCAAGAGGCACAAAATGGGAAGTCAAGGGAGAAAGGGAAGCTGCTACAGATGGGGGAAAGAGAAAGATGAATAAATGCAGTGAAGGAAAAACACTGATTTGATCATAAGTGGGGACATTCAAAGGAGCAAACCAATGGGATGTGAGTTTAAGAAAGAGGAGGACACAAAAAAGCATGTTCACAGTGCAGAATGAAGTCTCCATTAAAGATATGTTGTTGAAAATATGAATTGTGAAATATGAGGAAAATCAGAAGATCAATTCCACTTTTATGTCCATTTTAACTATGAAGCTATTGCCAGCTGCCAATTAGCTTAGTTTAGAATTATTTAATTTTATTTAATTAAGACTAGAAACGGGGAAACAGCTAGCCTGGCTCCGTCAGGATAAAAAATGTAAAAAATAAAATATTTGCCTACTAGCACCTCCAGAGTTTACTAATGAATATTTTATATATCTTTTGTTTAACCGTTGCAGAAACCAAAATATAGAAACAGAAAGTTTTGCTTGTGTTTTTTTTTTTTTTTTCACCATTGGACAGGGCCATGCTAGCTGTTTCACCCTGTTTCCAGTCTTTATGTCAAGTTAACCCCAGTAGCTTTTATATAGTGGACATAGTTGTATCCATCTTACTTTGCCAGGTGGCTGGATTTGCAAGTTCATATAATCACGTCATCTCACCAGTCTGTCTTGTAAGGCTTCAAGCTAAGCATTTAGAGCCAAATCACAATGGTTTGGATGAGCGTTGAGGAACTACTTGCAGCTATGGGTGTGATTTAAATGTGACGACCAGTGAGAGAAGCTACTGTCTGTTTGAAACCACCAGTAGCTGCTCCTCAAGAGGTTAGCGTAGCTGCTGTAGCATCAGTAATCTCAAAAGTGTTGAGAGTATTACTTCATTGAGAGAAGCGCAAAGGACAAAACTCAAGTAAAAGTTAGGTTTACCAACTGGCTCCTCTGGTGGTTGCGCTCTTCCACTGTTGAAGTGAGCCCGTGATAGACTTTGATCAGCATATGGTTCATCCAATCACCAAGCATTTTTTGGAGTGCCTGTCTTTTCCTAACAGTTTCTGAGGATGATTTCCCAAATGGTTCTGTTACACGAACCATCTGGTACGTCAGGTTTGAATCAGTCTTCTCATCTAACTCTTAACAAACTTGTGAACAAGTGTATTTTCCAAACTGCCAAACTATTCCTTTACATTTTACAGAAAGTTCTCGCCAGTGACTCTACAATCCAACACTTTGCCTCATGTCTGTTACCAATGTTATTTTAAATATTGGTCCCATCGCTCCAAAATATAATATCCCATTCCTCAATGTTATTGGTTTCAAAAGTGATCTTTTTACATCTCTTTATATTTGGCATAAACATGTATAACATGTGTCCTCACACTATCAAAATTAAAAAAAAATGCATGGCTTCTTGACACAAAATTTGTCAGACAGTATTCCATTTTTTTAATTCATAAACATGTCAAGGGTTGTATGTATGGCCACACAAGTGGACAAAAAGGCGTTCTGCGTGAAGCAGCTACTAGAAAACAGATTATTATTATGCTGTGAATAAATGTTAAATAAAAAAATCCCTCCCTTCCTTTGTCCATTTAGAAACACACTTACTACACAAGAGAAAAGAAGACACACTAATGAACAAATTAAAAACTGAGGAAAAATACACCCAGCTAATACTTTCTGTCTCTGTCTTCTTGTGTTGTCCTTAGAATTTGCAAAGATACGAACAGAGCAAGGAGCAATTCCACGAAGCTGCCTCCAAGACGGAAACGATTGTGAGGTGAGGGACGCGCACACACACACACACACACACACACCTTCACACATACACATTCACAAACTAATTTGCAGTTTCAAAAGTGAGGAGATGTTTTTCCCTGGGGCCTCTGACACACACCCACCAACTCACACAGTGGCTCGCACACAGCAGACTAATAAGCAGTGATAGATAGTGATCTTCTCTTTTCCTCATTTTTTAACCAGTTAAATGCATACATTCTCCAGAGCACACCTGACTAATGTGATAAGTGTTTTAATTGGCTGCTTTAATTAAGCCGAGTTTAACAATACCCTATTTCGCCATCTACGCTTCTCACTGTGGACTTGTAATGAGCCACAGCCAGGGAAAAGGTAGCTAATTATTGCCACTGCAGTCTGTAAAACACCCAGCTGAAATTCACATTAGAGACCGGACCTTGACTTGCTGTTAAAATTTGTGTCACACCGGTAACAAGGCGTTCCAATGAAAAGAGTTTACAGCTTACTGAAAGATGCAAGCATTTATGGGTGAGGACAAAATAACAAACATTTGTTTATGTGTCCTTCAGTGTGTCCTTATCCCTGACAACAGACTTCAGATAGTTTTGTTTTTCTTATACTAGCATGATTTTTAACACATTTCAATTTTCATTTACATCAAAACTCTGTCCTACTTCAACTTGGATCTTGTAGTTGTGCTCTTTGTGCATCATTCCTAATGGTAATTGGACCACGGTACTCAACAAGTGCGACATGGCATCATTGCAAGTCCATGGGGGCAACACACGAGCAGTCAGAAGAGTGTACAGGTTGTAAACAAACCTCCAGTTTAGACAAATGTATTTGGAAGCAAAAATTAAGCTTCCGTCGTTGCTGCATTTGTGTGTTCTGTAGGTGTTCTGACTCCACTTCATAATGTCAGCAGGCTAAGCAAGGTAGCCTAGATGCTAGGCCTTGGGCTGATATAGATATCATTGAATATCGTGATATTTGCTATCGTGATAGTTTTCACAATGTTGAATATCAAACAGCTGTTACTGATCTTTGGGCTTTAGTATTGGAAAAAAATGCACAAGCGCTGTGGCACTTTGACATACAGACAAGGAGGACTTAGTTTCTAAGAATTTGACAATTTGGCAGTATTTCAGGTTTAAAGCTGGAGTTAATGGCGAGCTAAGGTATTTGAATGAGGCCACATGTTGCCTTTTCCCTTAAGCAACAGGGCAACACCACAAATTTGCGTCCATCACAGAGCGCCATTCCTTTGGTTGGAGCGCCAACGATATCATGTATCGTGACATTTGGGGCGGGACAATAATGTGATATAAAATTTTAGATTCCGCCCGAGCCTACTAGATGCCTTTCTCCCTACTGACGTCTGACCTCTCCTCCTGAGGTATTCAAAGATATTCCCAGCCCAGATGTGATCTTCCAGTGTGTTCTTTGTCTGCCCCAGGGTCAGTTTGACAACGCCCGATATTAACAATGGATCAGACTGTTTGTAATGCGAAAGGCGTCACTCATAGAGTTAATTCAATGATGAAGTTTCACCTGGCACTGATGTTTGTTTGAGCTCCTCGATGTGTTTTAGCGACTTTCAACAAAATGTTTCAGTTTCAAGGCCTTCACTGTTTTGGTTCAGTCTCACCACTTTCATCAATGCAGGCTGCCAAAAACCCATAGTTTGCAACTAGCTAGTAAACACAGGAATTCATAGAGAGTTAGGCAGAGTGAGAAAGGAGGTAAATATTGCGCCAATGTGCCGACTTGTGAAGAAAACCAAAAGATCTGATAGTTTGTGGTTCTTGGCTCAGATGCTGCAAGTATTGTATGTACTGGGCTGCTCTTATTAGTCAACAGCAGCCTGGAGGTGCACTGGAAGCAAATGTAAGGAAGCATTAGACGTCTTTACTGGTTGAGCGGATGCTTGGTCAGTTAATTCTACCTCTACAGCTCCAAAAAATTAACTAATTGAAAAATGGTGCATATTTGCCACAGAATCCAGAATGACCTGCTGATTACACATTCCCACCAAAGCCTAGCATTTTGGTTTCAGCCCAACGATAACAAAGAGCTTTGGGCCCCCCACATTCACACATACATACACAACTCATTGTGTGCCAGCCCTGTAGTTAATACACCCTTTCCATGGTAATCTGGAGTGACTGAACACTGTTATCAACAGCTTAGGAATGCGAGACCCCCATTACAATCAGATATAAAGCAATGCCAACGAGTTTGTGATCTGTGCTGATGCTGAAGACCAGGTGATCGTACCTCTGGGGAATGCTGTAGTGTAATACTGCTAATCCTCTGCTCGTTCGGATGTTGTGTATGTGTGTGTGTGTGTAGGGGGGAAGGAGGCTATTCTAAATCCACAAGTGTTTTTATCAGGGGAGATAAAACGATCTGAGCTTCCTGTATGGCACTACCTTTATGGTCAATTATATACTGCTTTTACAGGCAAATGGATTAGGCTCTCATTCTTTTCGTAATCTAGTCTAACCCCAACCTCCGGGGAATTCAGTGGTGAATAGTGGTCTTTAATGAGTGGATTAAGGTGTGAGGATGAGAGTGTGTCTCTGTGTATGGTGTTAAAATGTACAAAATCATGGGGTGTATTTGATGTGGACATGTATACTTCAGTGGCTACAGCCTGGTTCACTTCAATAGAACCTGGCCATTGTTAATATAACAAAACATGTGCATTTCCTACTATGACAAGTCAAAACGCCTGGAGTGAAAAAAGGTCTAAAAGGTCTATACCATTGATTAAATGTGTTTTTTGTCACTTCTAGATATGTGATCAGAAAGTCTGGAAAGAAGTAACATTTCTGAGACTTTTCTGAGATGAAATGATCATGTGACATTATTGGTAGTTAGTATGTAGCATTACCCAAACTGTAATAGTCTTAATTTGCTGTACTGGCCAATTAACACTTCAGGTTAGTCGCATTAATGATGCGTGAAAATCCAAATTAACAAACACAACATATTATCTGTTGTGTTGGTATGAATTTCAGTTTTTGTGCCTGCACTGAATGCATCACCGTCTCCCTAAGCGCAGCTCAGACCAAAGATTTGTCGACGAGGCAAGTTGAAACTTGCAACTACTTGTAATGTGCCAGTCTGCAACGTTCCGAAAACCTGCTAGTTCACACCAATGCAACTGCATGAGATAATGTATCATCTAAATTGCTACGATTTTCTGTACTCCTGCGTTAACCACCGGCTTTTCAGGCTTTTTATAGCTGGATTTCTTATTCTTGCTAGCTTCTGCACTATTCAGAAAACTTGAACAGGTTTATTGACTTACTGTTGTTCACGTATGTTTTATACAAGTGAGAATTCTGATTTCATTGGAAGTAAATAGCCTTTAGCCATCTGTCTTCTTCTACCCAAAGTTGTGTGAGAAAGGGCCATGCATTACAGGGTTTGTCCCAGATCTTGGCGCATATTTTCCCATGGTCATTTGCTGTTTAAAATAGCTACTATGCTCTTTTTTTAAAACTGCATCACTTGGACCAAATTCAGTCCATTCAGACTACTTAGACAGTGAGTCAGTGAATAATACAGTGAATAGTCCATTGTAGGAGATATCTTCATTTTACTTTAGCAGTGACTTGTAAATCTTGTTTTCCTTAAAACAAGTGAAAATGTATATAAAGGCGATGAGCTTCTGCTCAATCCATATCCATCCACATGATAAAACTCCGTATGCAGAGAGACCCATGTAGTGTTCGTGCAACCCCGGTTCCAAAAAATTTGGGATGTGTAAAAACATCCATAAAAACAGAATGCAATCATTTGCAAACCTACTGTGTTAACTGACAGTGGTTTAACAAACGTGACCCCTTTCCTTGTTCCAAACAGGTGCTTCATAAGCATTCCACAACTTTCTCTGTCTTTTGTTGCCCCTGTCCGAACTTGTTTGAAACATGCCACTGGCATCTAATTTACAATAAGAAAAATAAGTGTCTCAACTTCATTGTAGTTGTAATAGAGGCAGAGTCTGAACACTGACAGACACTTTGAATCATTCATGTATTTGAAAACAACAGACAGTGCCATGTTCTAACATTTTCAGATGCCAAAACTGTTGAGTAATCTGTAAGAAACTTCTGACAGACAGACTCTGGTTTTATATTATAAAATGTTTGAGTGAAGTTTCTCTCAGTGCAAAGCTGCAGAACAAAGCTACTGTAAAATATGACGTGGGTGACTCCAAACCCCCCCCACTGGCTCCACGGTCTGTGTCGTTCTCTGCTCTGTATAAGTATGTGTGTATACATGCTTATATGTGTGTACATGTGTTAATCCACATTTTAATCCTTGAAGCAAAAAGGGGGCTTTGGCTGCCAGCACTGCGAGGTTTGAGGGAACCAGAGAGCATAGGGCCAGTTTGTCACTGTCCTGTGTGTGTTTGTGTGTGTTTGTGTGTGTGTGTGTGTGTATGTGTGTGTGGTCGTGTGTGTGGTCGTGTGTGTGGTCGTGTGTGAGAGAGAGAGAGAGGGAGAAGATGAAAAGAGCAAGAAACACTGCAACCTGTAGGACTGTAGAAATGTCAAACTCAATGGAGCATGATAAAACAATCACAATAACTTTCATTCTCTCTCTCTCGCTCTCTCTCTCTCCGCTTGCTTTCTTTGTCCAAGCCTTCAAATATGCTAGCACAAATTTAAAAAGTTCACTGCACACCAGATCTGTAAAAGTTCTTTATTCTTTAGTTTGGTTTGCTTATCAGACTGTCAACAATATTACAGGTATCTTATATGCCAATCACATAACCAGAAAACTGAACCACAGGCTCTGTTGGGTGTACACAGCTGTGATCTTTGTCACGGCACCAGGTACCTTGTTTCCACCCAGTCCAGTTCAGTTGAGTTTGTTTCATTACACATTAGAACGATTATTTTTGCGTTACCATTTTTAAAAGTTGTGGATGATACCAGAAGAACTCCACGCTGTCCTGTTTTTTCATTGCCTTTCTGTTAAGGTACCCAGCACACTGGTCCAATACTAGAAGGTGGAGTTAAAACACTGCAGACCAACGATTGGTCAGTCGGAACAGCCCACTCATCATCTGCCAAGACAACTCCATGCACATCAGAAAATCTAAGAAGGTCTCACGTTTCGGTGCACTTACCATGGGTTACGTTCAGGTTCAAAGGGTACTATACCAAATGTTCTTCGGTGGAAATGAGGCTTTAGATAACTTTAAGTTGGTCTCTGATTGATATTGTACATATGAACACTGTACAGCACCAGTGTCGGCTGTTGATTATTTACTGTGCCTGGGTGTTACTAGTACTGAGCTAGAATCTTGTGGTGAGAGATAGTCATTAGCTCTGTAAGAAAGTAAAACTAGATCCTGGCAATAGCTCAGCACAGCTACTCATCTTAACGACTGATGGGGCGCAACATGTTAACCCTCTATTGGTCACCTGCTACAAAAAAGAGGATGCCTCTTTAGCAGTGGTCTGTGGCAACAGGTCCTTCTGGAATTGGCCTAATTTGAAGCAGAGATTGCCACGCATAACTGATGGCCACTTAGCGGAGGCATTTTGCATTTGCTAACTCGGCAGGCTTTACCTCGCTGTGGAATTACACATAGAGTGAAAGAGACATGAGGATGGAAACAGTTGTCCTTTTAGTCTGGATACATTTTATTTGATAGAGTGTGGGAGACAGCCTGCTCTTCAGAGTTGAAAGTAATAGAATGAGAGCGAGATGGAGACAGACGAGGATAGATACCCACGTCAAACTGCTCAGGTCAGGATCCAAGGCATTTTAACAAGGCCCACTGTCTGTTACAGTAGTGGTCGAACTAGCCTTAATAGCCAGTCTTTGTCAGATCCTCCCAGCCTGTGTCAGTGAATACCAGCCTACGGAGATCACTCAGTGATAAGGCTGGAAACATTGACAAGCCCAGAGTACAACTTAAAAAGCAGGCAACTTGGTTATTATTGTTGTGCTGCGAGAGAAAGGTCAACCAAAAGCCTGGTGTGTGGTTCACTGACCCCAGTAAATTGCAAATGAGTACATTTTATGCTGATGAACATTCAAGTGACTGTTTGAGCAGAACAGTTATAACCTGATTTGGATGGAGAGGGAAAAATAAAACAGCTACAGTATGTCACTGAGGTTATCAAATGGACTCAAGTGATGAGGATCCATCAGTTCCACGACTCCTCTAAATGGATCCACACACTGCATAACTCATAACTTCTATTCATTTTTTATCTTGTTTTTCGAGGGGCATTTTCTTCTCTAGTGCACAACTTCTCCAATGACAAGTTGTAACTACTGTTTTTAAAGCATTTCCTGAATCTGACATCGCAAACTTGTACAAGCCCCTTAAAAGAATAAAGACAGGAGAAGGTTGCTTTGGGGCCAATAGGATACAAATACTGCAGGGATTAGCTAGTGAATGGTGCGTTTCTGTAACATAGTTCACCACAAGTAGCACTATCAGGCCCACAGGCCAGTGTGCGGTTTAACCTCAGCCCCATGCTGTTTTAGTGGGAGTTCTACAGGACTGCGCATGATTACACCACCAGCTTTCCTGTCACAAGTCTGCCCCTTTAATGTTAAGGTAGCTGCCCAGTGCAGATTATGTAACAAAATGAATAAATTATTCTCCTTTTGGTGCAGTGACTGTTTTTGCAAGAGGTGTTATGGAATATGACCACAAAGATACTCCAGGTCAACAAAGTGATTAAGTTTTAAATTCTGTACACAGGGGCTTTAAGTTTTGTGCCTGGGACACACAGGGAAAGAGGGAAGGTAAGGCTGAATGGTGAGTGGCTTTATCAGAGGAAGGCAGGGTTTAAGCCAGGATTGGGACCAGGAGTTGTTTTCGAGTGTGTCACTGGTCCATTCAAGGTGGGTAAGTACTAGAAAGGGTAGGTGGGAGGGAAGTTGGCTAACTTACAATTTAACTCTCAACACAGATGATTTAATCTATAAATGTGAAGGTTGCTACCAGCATTGCTCCTGCCTATATTTTATGGGGGCCAATGATGGCATTCAGTCGTTGTTGCAATGGTGCGCTATGCTCAAACCCTGGAAAGGATAAAGATAGAAAAGAGGTCAATAGGGATATGTAGCAGTGGCTGTAGAGATTAATAAAGAGATGATTCCCTTTATGAGGTGAAGGATAGGAAAAGTTTGTAGCATGATATAAGTGGTTGGTTGATTTAAAAAGTGGTAAGAGAATGACAAGCATGCATGGAATCAAGTAAAATTAGTATATTTCAAATGAATGTATACTTTAAGTACTAGAAGATAGATGGGGTTGTTCCTTTTAAATGAGATGGGATTAGTATATTTAAGCTCTGAATTGCAGTGTATGAATATTTCATAGATGAGAATGCCAGGGAATATCAACTTTACAGGTTGTTTTCCACAATGTGTCAGCCTGTGGTGGAAAGCAGGCTGTTTACCCCTTCGCAACATTTCTAAGCAGCAAAACAACATAAACGAACTCCTCACAAAACTGTATTAACGTCATGGGAATGTTTCTACCTGTTAAAGCCATGCATATTCATCGGGGCTGCTGTGGAAAACTGGAAGAAAATATAGTCACACGAAGGAGTAGCAAATGCAAGAGGCAGAGAGAAGAAATGAAGTTCTCTACCTCCACTTCAATGTTTTATGAGAGACAAAGTGTAAGTGCTAGTATATAGAGGACCCTCTCCTCTTGGTTGCAGTTGTGATAGGGATGGAGAGATGGGTGAGGACGAGTGAAAGAGTGTGGAGATACAAGATAGGAGAGAAGAGGATGTGTGCCCTCAGTCAATTGAAAAGCTGTCAGGCTGCAGGTGCATACAAGCTACAAGCAAAAGATAAGAGGCAACTCTGTCTCTCTGGCTGTTTTCCTCTTCACCTCTCCTGCCCTCTTTCTCCCTTGTTATCATCTCTCTTTTTCTCTTTACTTCACCACTGCACCAGTATTAATCAAGGCAGTAATGGTAAAGCAGTCTGTTAAGGAATTCTGACCCTCTGACATGTCAAACGCCATTTCCTGCCTCAATAGATAAGGATGGACCTGTTTACCTCGTACTCTCTCCTTCTCCCTGAGGAGCATCAAGGTTCTTGGGGGAGGATGAAAATCTGTGTTCTTCCTCACTACACCAGGGATTAAACATCAAAGGACCTAAGCAAATTATTGGAGTGTTGCAAAACAATTCTAAATATGTACATTTCTATGAGCTGGATTCAAGCTAATGGGAAGACTTCACAGGAATAGTTAGACATTTTGGGAAATGCATTAATTCACATTCTTGCAGAGAGTTAGATGAGAAGATTGATACGACTGTCAGGTCGGTACACAAAATATGAGACTACAGCCTGGGGATTATGGCTATTTGGTGATTAGCTTAGTTTAGCATAAAGAAAGCAGAGATAGATGGCTAGCTAGGATACAACATTTCAGAGAGATGTAGAGGTTGCTGTTGCTGCAGATTTGTCCCTAGATATGGTTTTTGTCATTTTAGTTAATTAGTTTCACTCTGTCATTATGTTCAAGGGTTCTTTTGTTTGAAAAGTTTTGTTTTAATTCACCATTTGATGCTATAAAAAGGGATGAAATGTAATGATTGACAGTTGATCTTATGATTGAGTCAGGCTGGTGTATGGGTGGGATCTCGATACTCGGCTCAATGACCTGATTACTACTGCTCAGACTCAAAAGGAAGCATCCAGCGCAAGATGGCAGCGCTTGTATCCGGGTTATTTTGGCTTCATTTTTGTACAGCGGGAAAAAGTGGAGATGCAACATCCAATTTATATACGTCAAAGTCTTGGATCATCAAATGCAGTTGTATTTACTTCTGTCTGAGTTTTTTACCTGGACATCCAAATATTAACAAAAGTGTCTCTATTATCAAAATCACCTGTGACTGAGTACATGTGTGCCATATATTCCTCTCTGCTAAAGGACTGTATATCCAGGTAATCGCAGTGTAGCAGTTCACAGATTGAGTGAATCTCAATGGCAATAACGTAAAAGTGTAGCAGCAACAACAGCAGCTTTATTGACAGGAGGGTTTAGAAAAGGAATCCACAAGAGTTGAGTTGCAGGAGGAGAAGCAGGGGAGAGTGTTAAACAGAATATCAAACATGATGTTAGTCCTGACAGTGTAGGATGGTGTTTTTCAGGGCAAAGAGAACCATTGGACTCCAGGAATAGAAAGTAGACAGAATGGCTAGGTTTAATGGTTGGTGATATGAGCTTGATGTCTGGCCTGAGAAATGGTTAGTATCTGGATATTTAGAGATTTGTCAAGATTCAAAATTCAAGATAAACTGATGATTTTCATTGCTCTTGTGTTTTTGATACACCCGTGAACTTGATGTTTTAACATCTTGTCTTGACATTTGTTGGTTTTATTACCCTGGTAATGAGAGAAAGGATATTTTATTCAGCTTTATTTTGTTTCGTTGGAATGTCAAACTTGAGATCAAACTTTACTCCCCAAGGATTCGGAAACTTTGAACGCTAAAACTAACCTCATTAAATAGAGCCACCTGGGATTCATCTTGGCAGAAAAATGTGATTCAGTCGAAGTTTAAGATTTTATTTAGCTTGTTGGTTCTGACAGAAATATGATTTCAGCTGCTGACAAATTGCACAAATCACAATAACACATTCTCACAGCTCAATGTGATAATAATGATTGAACCTCTTGGGTCACAATATTGTGAGATATGTTGAGAGGTTAATTGGTCACGATAGTGTTGCAAAAATGTTGTTTCTTACAGTCTTAGGCTGTAAGTTAAAAAGATAAAGATGTGTTTTTGGCCAAGTAAATAGAGTGGTGTAGGGATGACATATTGTTGTAGGCTAACCCAGAAGTTAGCATCGCCCTGGTTCCCTTGACAAAAAGCCTATGGGATTGTAGCATTGGATTTTGGAATATCGTCCAAAAAGTTTATGATACTTGCACGTTTTGTTCATGAAGATAATCCTCACAGGTCAACTCCACTTTTGTGGACTACGTTGCAGTCGCATGACTTAAACGTCATCACCACTATGCGTCTAACTACATAACTACTATACACCTTTTCTATAAATTGATCAGTCTACAAGTTGTAAAGTTAGAGTTAGAATAATTTACAACTGAAGTCCACCTGTAAAGACGGACTAGACAAAAATGATAAAAACTGATTTCTGGGTTTTAGGACTACAAACTACACCACTCTAGCATAATCATCAAATTGGTTGATTTAATTTGTATAGATTATCGAGCAGTTGTTCATGAAATTGGATTGGGTGGCACTTTATCATTGGACATTGTCTTGTATCACGAGACAAGCTCACATACAGTACATGACAAAAGAAAAAAACTATAAAAGTCAGATATTGAGTCATTAATCCTGTCTCTTCGTTCAGGTTGTGACTTGACCACTTTATAGTAAATTGGGTGCTAAAACAATGCAGGCCGGCAGCTATTTTGCTGCCACTTTGGGAACCGTCTAAACTGTGATGAGGGAGTTTTGTACAACAATAAATGTTTACCACCTCTAATGTTTAAGCACTCTTTTAAACAGGCACTTGTTTAAAGTTGACACTGAAATAAACAGCCAGAGCTAAGAATTATAAAAAAAAATTTAAAAAGTAGGGGACACTATAATTATAACATGTCAAAAGCTGCAATACAACATTTTCGTGTGCTGGTGTGTCGGCACACGAGCGAGATGTTGCAGACTTTCACTGAAATTGTGTTGTAGCCCTCAAGTCAGTCACAATATTGGATTCTCCTCATCTTTCCTCCTTGGGCGCTACTTCTTGTGAGATGTTAACAAGATTTTCTAATTAGCTGCCTGAAACACAGTAGAGATACCAGTACTTTGTAGTTGACAGGATAGAAATAAAATGCCATGTAGGACAAACAATGCCTTATATGTACTGCCAAGGCCATTAAGAAACACACACAAAAACATCACTCTAACTCCGAGAGAAGCATGGTTTAGAGGCGATAAAAGCATCTTCCTTATCAGTCTCATAGCTTCGCCCGAGGCTTTTGTAGTTGGTGGTTGTGTTTTGTGTCTTTTCCATTTTCCAATTTCTCTGCTTTCATTTCTCTCCGTCTCTTTGTCTCGGTAAGCCGGTCTGCGTGGTCCAGAAGTCTGAGGCCTCTGCGTTGCGCCCGCCTCCGCCTCCGCTGCCGGAGATTAAAAATAATGGGCAGCACCATTAATTAAGCAACTAATCTAACTGTTTATGTTTTGCCGTATTTGCCGCTCACAAATGCGTAGAGAGCTCCCCCAAAAATGACTGCTCCCACACACAGTAAAAAGCCTTCGCAGCACACACACACGCATTAACAACAACCCTATACATGGCTCGACAGGCTGTCAGGGACGCAGATTTACCTCGTTCCAGCTCGAAATCCAAGGCCTCCACCCCTCACTCTCTATTTTTATTTATTTATTTTTGTAAGCGGCTCAGTTAATATTGTTGATTTAAGACCTCACCTTCAATTTGTAGTAGCATGTGGACAGAGCTTTAGCTTTTGCTGCGGCTGAACCAATTTTCTGCTTCAAGCGCCTTTAATAAACCACGCAGCGCTATCAGGAGGCTTTGGCTTCCCTGATGAAGGCCATTTATTTCAAATTAAAGGAGAGTTCCTTATCTTGGGCGGCCTCAAACGGAGAGAGAGATAAAGATGGCGCGCCTTGGTGTCGTCCTCTCTGTCGTTAATGTGATGAGAGAAAAGGAGGGGGTTGGGCGCGGGAGAAGTAAGAAAGGAGAGCGAGTTGGAGAGAAGACGGAGACAAAAAAGTAGAAGAAGACAGATTAAACAGGCAAGATAAAGCATTGGAGGTGGTGTGGGGGGAAAAGAGGAATCTGATAGGCTGTCATCTTTTTAAAATGGTCTTGTGAGAGAACACCAATGGATGCTTCATTCCCTCCCTTTCATCTTTTTATCTCACTTCCTTCCTTTATATGTTTTTCTCTCCGTCTCTGTTCATTTTCCTCTTTAACCTCTGTCACCCATGCTTAGATAAACTCAGTCATAGCATCCATGATACCGTTGCTGATGATAAAGTGTGTGTGTGTGTGTGTGTGTGTGTGTGTGTGTGTGTGTGTGTGTGTGTGTGTGTGTGTGTGTGTGTGTGTGTGTGTGTGTGTGCCTGTGTGGAAACGGATACGCTGTAATAGAAACGCTGGGGTCAGCTCTCCTCCGTGAATCAAAGCCAAAAAGAGCCTTTAATTTGGCTTTCAATTAAATCCGGTGTTAAATGCTCCTCACAGAGAAAGTGTGTGTGCAGGGGCAGCGCGTAGAGGAGATCGACGTCTAGCGATGTGTGTGCGCACGCGATCCTTGTGCTTTCATGTTTACGGTGTACTACAAAGTGCGTGTGGGTGTGTACATTTGTGCATGTGCCTTTCTTTACCTGCGTGGGCGTACATAACTCGCTTGCCTCTGCTTCAATCAGTCAGAATCCATTACAGCGAAGCACCCAGGCAGCGAGCCTGTCATAGTTAACAATCACACAGATAGACAGGCAAAGACCAATTATAATACAGCCCACATATCAAATTAAGCACGGCTGATTCAATCTCTCAAAGCACACTTTTCTGCTGTATTTGATCAGAATGATCCTACCCACTCAATTAAATGTGATTTAGCACTAATTGCATGATTTGCGATGAAGCACGTTCCATACTCACCATGTTAAACAGGTTGCAGTGGGTGAGGTTGTTAATTGTTTTTCATCTTTGTCTTGCCTCATTTCATCAAACCTCTTATTTCTCATGAATGTTTTTTTTCATCCTTTATTTAACCAGTTCTTCTTTCTTTTTTCTGCTGTGGCTAAGACACACATGAAGTTAACTGTTAAACTTCTGAATACGCATTTCAGTGGCTGTTGTCACATGTTCTATTACTGTAGGTATTTCTAATGTGTAGACAAGAGAAAAAAACACTTTTTTTTTAAACTACTCAAAATGTGTTAGGGATGTGGGTACATTATTCTTGGGGACCAAAAATATTCACAAAACACAAAATAATAATTCTGATTAAAAAAATTCAAGTAAAAATTATATAGTGTCCTGAAAACTAAATAGGAAACTAAAATCTACTCTGGAAATGTTACATTCATGTATGGTGGCAGAAGATTTGTTTTTAAAAGCAAAAGTGCTTGTTTAGCAATATTTAGGATTTAAACCCAGTGCTAGGAGGGTACCTGATATTGTTAATGAGAGAAAAGGAGTTGGTTATATCACTGAGAAATTGGAGGTGTGCAACCATCACCGACAGCTCTTCATACAACAGCTGCTTCTTGTTCATTACTCCCAAAGCCTGTATTAAACTACTTCCTGACATATTTAAAACTGATCTGAGGTCAACAAATGCTAAACTCACTGAACACTTTGCATTTCCTGTGACTAGCCTACTTCAAAATAAAAGTCAACTCTTGTTCCACCATGAAATGCTTTTAATGTGAAGCTGCAACTGTGAAAAATGTTTGGTTAGCAGTAAATTAGTATAGTGCTGTACAGATAGTGAGTGTCTTTCCTTGTAAAAAGCCCGGTGTACCAATAACGCCTGTGTTGTGACTAGCTTATTAGTTGGATATTTTAAGCTCATGCATATCTTGAGGCTAAACATAAATATTGATTTTGGTATGTATTGTTAAAGAAGCCGCCTAGGCCAAAGTGCTGTGCTTAAAAAGCTGTTGCTCCTTCCTTCCTTCGTTAAGGGTTTTTATTGATTTATATATTTGTTACAACCAATACAAATCCTCAAGAAACCTAAGCTAAAGTGGTACGTGAAACTTTGATCTACAGTAGAATCAGTGGATTTGACACATCTGGTCCAATATTCATGTTTTGGATGTCGAAGCCCTGCAGCTGTTCAATTTCATCAATATTTTCAAGTGACTCTAGTTTTTCAGTCCACAATAGTTTTCAGGCCTGAATTTACTGTTCATATATATATATATATTTTAATTCATGTCATTATTCCATCTGTCTATATCTCTTTGTCTGTCTTTTGCAGGTCTCGCAATACAGAGCCAGTGTGTTCCGGCCTGCAGTCTCAGATCTTATCCTGTTACAAGGGGAACAGTGACCAGACCCTAAGGTGTTCAGACCTGGCCAAAGAATACATGCGATGTATCGATGCTGCAAAGAAGGTGAGAGCTTCTTTAAAAGATCTAAGATTGATAGGTTGTGGAATATCAAGGAAGATTCAAAGGGTTGATATTTCAGGAACAAAAGCATTATAATACACATATTTTGATAATAATAATTTCATACTTCACATGGCCCGTGAAAGAGCAAGGATTTGGGGAAGCTTGTGACATAACAATCCAGTGTGAGTGGTGGCTTTTGAAGTTTCCCTTGGAGAGATGTGTTGTTATTTTCAGAGCAGCTCTCTGTCTGATGTAAAAGAAAGAAATTCATTCTTTTTCATGTTCTCAAGATGATTCTGGGGTAGTTAAGGACCAAAAAAATCAGATTGATAGGATTTTGAGTGCTGTCACTTTAGCTTCTTACAGAGAAAAAATCTTGTCATTAGATGCAGCTTTCAGAGTGAGTGTCTGATGTAAAAGTACGAAATCCAAGTTCTCCAGCGCTAGCAAACTTGTTTTCCTACCAATGACACCTTTTCAAAGGCAGACACAGTTTTGGTTGCTGTGAAATAAGTCTTCGGTGGCAGTTCAGCTTGTCACTGCAGCCTTCACCATTACAGGTTCTAATTTTAGGTAGTTTACAGGCACAAAATCATTTAAAGTAAGTGAGAAAACGAGAAAAGGAGGTTGTCATCTGGAAACAAGCAGTAAAACTTAACATTTTCTGAATATATCAGTACACTGAAGTGCATCAAGATTGCCACTGTATGTGGGTTTTATTTACCTGCTCAAAATAAAAACAAAGAATTCCTAAAAGTGGAACGTTGATACCAAGTGTCGTCCAATCAGAGACAGCAATAACGTCTGCAGTCCTGTCACTGAAATTCTAGGAAAATATAACATTTCTTGCACTGTTGACTGTAAATAGGATTATATAATCTCAAAGCCTGTTTAAAGGCTTCTTGTCCTGTTTATTTGCATCATACATTTACATTTCTCTGCCTCTGCACAGACGATAGCCGTGGTCGAAGACATTTTTGTGAATGCTGATAATCCTTATATTTTTACTGTGTTTCTGGTGTTATTTTGGCTATGAGGTGAGATTGGAAATCAACAGCAATGCACTTGGAAAAAGTGCAACACAGTGATGTGAGACTGACAATTTCCAAGTAGACCCAAATATCAATTACTCTGTTTTTACATTAAGCTTTGTGAGTATGTGGAAACCGGTTCATACCGACAAATGCTCGCAAATATGGAGCCCAAATACTGACAAAAGGCAAAAAAATAAATAAATAATATAGTTAATAAACTAAAAAGTATTCTGAAAATATTAATAAAGCTTTTTATGCCTTTGAGTTGTCTGTCCCATTCTTGTGAACATGATATCTCAGAAACTCATTGAGGGAATTTCGTACAAAATTGTGTACAAATATCTGATTTTTGATATCTAATCAAACTGATTAGAGTTTGGTGGCCAGAGGTTCAGGTCACTGTGACCATTTTTAGCCATAACTCAAGAATTCAAATGATAATTGCAATAAACTTTGACCTACAAATGTCTAATGGGATAAAATGATGAGGTTATGACATTTGATATCCAAAAGGTCAGAGGTTGAATTCACTGTTACATCATAATATTCTGCAATGACGAAAAAAAATGATCTGGCCATTATTAAGCACCACAGTTCAGGAACAGCAGCTAACCCTTAACACTGATGCATGAAGGCATACAACCGCAATGCGGTAATTCTAGTTGCTTTTCATTTCACCTCCAATCCATTTGTAAGACAAATCAAAACTTTATTTTATACTCTGTCTAAGCTTATAGCTCATTTTACTTCCCAAACTCAAATGTTAAAATATTAAAACGTTTTTTAAAGTTTTAGCAACATATTTGCGGTAAAGAAAAAAACATCTGATTGGAAGTAAAAGGAAAGGCATTCACTTTTACATTTTGTTTTACACTCAATTTAAATGATTTAAGACTTATTTTTATTTTATTTTTTGTTTATGTATTCATGTATAGTTTTGACTTGTCTGATAATCTTTAGTCAGTTAAGGGGCTCTGTAGATGAAGCAGCCAACTACATGCAATTTTACTCAGATGACTGCATGAAGAAGACTTTGTGCACTTCTCTGAGGAATTGTAGGAAAAGTAGTTTCTGTAGTTTTGCCTCCGTTTTCCCACTCGTGCCGTCTTTGTCTCTGAGCAGTCAAGTCAGGTCATAAACTATGTATTCACTCAGTCAGGAGATCTTGCCTCTTGCTCTTTGTCGCTTTTTTTCTTGTGTGTGTGTTTTATCGTTGGTGAAAACTAGTTAAGAACCACTGCTTAGACATGCTCTCAGTAAAATCTAGCCTTTGTACTTTGGTTTCCAGCCTTCACCAATTCTCTTCTGGATCCACAGCTGTATTATTCAAAAGCAAAGACAAGTTCTCCTCAAGTCTGTGCATCGCTGCGGCAGTTTTAAGTTACAAATTCACAGAAAGTTAGAGAGAAAATGTGAGGAGAGGAGGAGGGGGGGGGGGGGGGGTAGGACAGAATACTGGAAGCTTGCCCTTCCAAAGTTTGTACAGTAGAGGCATTTGAAGGTGTAGCTGCTCATCATGCACCCAGACAACGTATTTCTCTGCCTCATGCTGCTCTCTGCGCACATCTCCTCTGCGTTGCTCAGGGGCACTGAGGCTTCCCCTGGCATACAGTAATACAGCATGTGATAATCAGCTCACTGAAACTTGATTCCTCTGCTCTTGTACTGATGTTGTGTGTGTGTGTGTGTGTGTGTGTCAGAGAGAGAGGGTGTGTTTGTGTGTGTGTAGCTGCCTGTACGTGTGTGCACTTTCAATAGCATCTTGTATCTGTCTGGCATGAAAACCCATGCACACAAAAACACACTTTTATATACAGATAGCTATGTTTGTGTTCTTGAATTTCCACACAATGTCCTCACAAGGATTGGTGTGGTGCGCGCGTTTGCACATGTATGTGCGCGCGCGTGTGTGTGTGTGTGCCTGCGTGCGTGCGTGCGTGTGTTTGTGTGTGCCTGCGCGCATTTGAAAGCTTCTTCCTAATATTAGCTGGTGTGAGATAACAAGGAGTGAAGTGAAGACTCTTTGAAGACTGTCTTTAAAAGAGCACGGCAGATCATACACAATATGTGTGTGCGTGTGCATGTCTGTGTGTGTGTGTGTGCATGTCTGTGTGTGTGTGTGGTGCGTGAATAGCTTGCTACATTGCAGTCTGCTTTAACTTACACATCAAGGTCTTGCCTCTTGATTAGCCCCTGAGGCATCTCCCTGACTTTCACCCTGTCAATTTGAAAGTTTATAAAGTTCTTCCTCCATTTTGTGTCTTTAAAAGCTGTCACTGTTAGTTTGGTTATCGCTGATAACTTTTTTTTTTTTCCTGTGGAGCAGACGCGTAGGCTGAAAGTGTACTAAATGTACTGACACACCGTGGATAAAAACAAACAAAAACCATCGCAGCTCATCATGTTGAACTTATATTTTAAAAGAAATGTAATGTTTCACAGAGGACTAGTATTATGTGACTGATGCTAATTAAAACTAAGAACTATTTGAATGTGTTCTTGGTCTGATAAGCCAGCAGACTTCATTTGATTTAAATAACAATACAATTAACATAATTAATGGATTTTCACATTGCGTTGGCCTTGAAATACTTTGGTAAACTTGACATAGTGAGTATAATTATATATAATTTTTGAAAAGTAATTCAGCAATAATTGTGGTGTTCTAATGATGGAAACGTTGACAAACTACCTGTAACTGTTCAGAAGGCAGGCAAATCTGATTAGTTTCTAAAATCATATCTGAAAGATGGAGTATCTGCACTTTCATTTGCAAGTGATCAAATGCATTTTTGGGTCCAGACATCAACAACATATCTGCGTGGGTTGCTATGGTAACACCGTAGGCATCAGTAATGCCATGGCTTTCGTACATGAAAATTGTTAAGATTGATCAGTGAGCTAAATAGCGTAGCATGTGCTTGAGACTGAACCCAGCTCGTGACTTTTAAAGCCACAAACCTTTGGGAAATATTGATGCCGTGCTGATTCTTCTCTCTGCATTTATAGTAATACCAGCCAAACATCCTTCCCTTGTCTTCTTTCTAATGCGTATTAACTCACTGTATCTTAAGGAAGTCAGTGTGATGTTAGCCTGGGTATTTGTTTTCATCTTCTTTTTAAGCAGTTCATCAGTGATGCCTTCTGTTTTGTGAATAAAAGTCACAATCCTTTCATTGTTGGTGTGGCCTGCCAGAGAGACCACTGCTTATTCAGTTAATCACAGTTAAGAATGAAATGATATGAGAAAGACAGAAGGGAGACAGACGATGACTTTAAACTCCTGAGCTTTCAAACGAGTGAAAGAAGACTTCATTGAGACTGAATTTGTTCCAGTTCTTGTTTTGTCTTTCACGACTCCCAGAAGCAACTGTGATGTGTTTTGATCAGTGTCACAGCGGGTCAGTGGACAGGCCTGCATATCACAGACGTCTTCCTGCTGGCTTACGCTACCATCTTTATGTGTGCGTGTGTACATGCGTGTGTGTTTGATGGCAAATGAGGGGAGGATCCCACAGAGCCCGCAGAGACGGAGCAGACAACCTCGAGTCATTATCCCTTAGGGAGGCTGAGCCTGACGTGGGCACTGCTACATGTACCACACTGTCCAGACACTCCGTGGGATTCTCTAGTCATTTATCTGCACTCTCAGATGAAAAATACATGCACAACACACACACACACACACACATGCACACACTGTCTGTATTCCTGGTGGGATTCTGAAGTCATTTAGCGCCAATCTCAGAGAGCCTGGCTCTGATGCTGATCAATGTCGGATTCCTGGCTCTCAATGGAGAGAGGAGATAAAGAGAATACAGACTGAAAATTGAGGGACAGTGTGAGGTACAAAAGAGATTTTGAAAAGTAGAGATTATGAAAATCCGGGCAGAAATCTACATGACAGACCAACATAAATGGTGAAAATACCTGAATGGAGTGAAAAAAAAGAGCAGGTGACGGATAAAGAGGGAGTTGAAACGGCAAAGAGATTTAGAAAAACAGAGAAAGAAGGCTGTTAGAGCAGCATGTCAATCACAGACGCAGGTGGAGCTACAACGAGGTTGGGATCTGACCGGCTGCAAGTTGAGACCTCTGAAACTTTAAATGCGGTGATTTTCCCCTTCAGCAAGGCCAACTACTGAGGCGCACACACACGCACACGTATGTATCCGGAGCCCTGCTGCGGAGTACAGACATAGCTGGCTTTGGGTCTAATACCCAGGGAGTTCCTCCTAAAGTTAAAAGCTGCCTGTCAGACTGGAGAAAGAGCGTGAAACAGAGGTGGAATCAGAGAGTGCAGCAAAAACCTAAAGCAAAAAAGTTTAGAGAGTGCTGAGGAGCAGAGAGTGATTCAGAGGGAGATTTGGAAATACTGTTACTGTTGTTGTGTACCTGGACATTTTCCTCTGTCTTGATACATGTAGACAATCTTTCCATGCCCATGTTTTCCTTGTCATGCTATATTGTTTTATTGTCATGATTTGATTTTAGAAATACACAAACACTATATACAGTAAATAAGAAGTGGGTTGGTCGCTCCAATCATTCCTACTGTCTTCTTTTTAGTGCTTAATGCTGTCTTTGTTTCTGTGGACTGTGGACAGCATATTTCCATGGGTACCAAACCTCGTTACTAGTGAGTATCAAAAAATGTCATGTCATTCAATACCAAATTTCAAAACCTAAGGAGATAATCTCATCAGCATCAGTGAGCCAAAAAGCATCCAACTTGCTTGCTGTGCTAAGATTTAGTTGTGCTGGTGATTGGCTGTCTCGAGGCATGCAGAAAAAAGACTAGGTTAAGCCCAGAGACAGGGTTCTGAAAGCTACAAAGTGGCGCATGAGGCCAAAAACGTTTGAATTCCCAGGTATAAAGTTACCCAGATCTTCCGCATTGTGCGGCTCATAGGACGTTTGTACTAGAGACTTCTGTCGGTTGAAGCAGCTAACTTCCAGTGTAGCCCCTGGCTAACTTGAATGGGAAAAAATGATTATCAGACAGAATGGATTAAATTCTAATAGTCTTTTTGGGCCCCTGTGCATCAGGTTATGTCGCAATTACACGGTTTGGGCACTATGTCTGTATGCCTTTAAAGCCTGGTGCTCTCTCTGGGGGCTTGGCTCTTACGCTGAATGCTAGCAAAGTCCGCTGAACTGCTTTTAAACCAGATGCTGGCACCACTTCGTCGACTGCCATCCAGTGTGGTCAACACTTGGGCTGTCAGTGCTGTCAGCAGTCAGACAGGAAAGATGCTACGTTGTGTGCGCCAGGACTTTAGAATTGAGCTTTGAATTTTTAGTTATGTGACTATGTGAAAGTCTGATGTTAAGTTTATTGTGGGGTGGCTGCTCCGGATTAGACTGCAGTGAGTCTGGGTCTAGTAACTGGGTAAAAAATATATTAATTGTCATAGGTGAGGCACATTACAGAAAGAAATATCAAGAATAATGTGTGAAAATAAACACCACACTACATCACAGAGACCAATAACCCTTCCAACATACACGTCATGTGAAAATGTATTTACAATGTTAAGCAGAAATTCAAATAATAACTATAAAGTGAAAGGAAGACAGAATTATCCTGTTCCTGTACACATGTGCCGGCAATCAATCACACATACATGTATCTGTATCTTTCTTATCAATTATAATGAAATTAGATTATTGTAATTTTGCTATTTGGTGTTCTTGGTTAGCCGTCCAAGTCGAACTCCTCAGTTTCTGGCAGCCAAGGCAGGGAGTTTAGGAGTAGGCGGACTTGCTGATGAGATGTCAGATTGTCAGACATTGTCCAAAATTACCCAGTGCTTTAAGATTGACTGTCCCTCTCCTGCGCGAGGGGCATTAATTTGCACTTTAAATTCCCCTTTCTTGTGCTAAGCTTATAATTTAGCTTGTTGGACTATTCAGCTGTTGACAGTCATGCCAGCCAGGACTAAAGGCAGGTACAGTGGTGGGTAGGAGGTTTGACTGATGACATGTCATGTCTGCTGTCCATCAGAGAACACTTTACACGTTAATAAGTACTGACTTAAGACAGAGCTTTTCACAGAGTGGCAGGATTTTGCATATGAATTTCTCACATTTAAAATCTACCAACTTGATGTTTTTAAAGGTAGTGTTGTGTAACCAATAGCAGGGTTTTATGAGGAGAGCAGAAAGGGGGGAACGACCCAGAGCCCTCGTTTTTTTAACCATTTAATTTGACTGTTTCTTTAAAACATTCACCATTGTGTTGTATTGTAAGGCAGAAATACTTACATACATATATATGTACTGCACTGCATTATAATGCAAGATGTTGGCAGTGTTCTGCCCCTCTCATTCATGTAGCAGGGCAGTATTTTAGTTAATGCAAGGGAGCTTCCCATGCTCCCACAGAGGGATGGTATAGCATTTTTAGGAACACTGTTGTGATTTATAATGGCCCGGCTCCATCGTGCAGGAGCCCGTGTGCTGTTTCTGAGGCATGCTTAGTGTGCAAGTATGATTCCCTGTGGACAGCACAGCAGAAGATAAGAGGAAAGAGAAAAATAGTTTCATCAAGTTTTGATAAGTCCATTCTCAAAGAAAAACCCTATTGACAATACTGATATGCTGATAATAAATCTGTATCTGTTGCCAATCTGAATGCACACTGACTTTCGCAAAGCCAGTGAATCACAGCGGTATAAAACCTGATATTGATTCCTTTTTTCTTTTACCTTCAGTTTTATTGTTGATTGAAAAGGAGTCATGCCGGTAGAAAGATCACAACAGCTCAGCTACTCTGCTGGCAGATAACAATATAGACAAACAAACTGAATAAAAATACAAGGGGAAGGCTGAAGACAAAGAATCGTGCTGAAGAAAAAGAAAACATGCAGTAGATTTACAGACTGTTGGATAGGGGTGGTAGATGTGAAAAGCCAATGAGAAGTAAGTAGAAAGACCCTCAGAAACAAAGGACGGACAAAGAAAAATGGAAAAGAAGGAGAGGAGGAGAGTGCTAAAGCATGACAAGAAAACAGTGAAATAAGAAAAAATTAGGTCTAAAGTGAAGGCTGAGATTAAATGTTGACAGGAAGAAGCTGAAAATCACTTTGAGTGAAACAAATAATGGATCAGACTTCCTCTATGGGCAGTATGAAAGAGTGAGAGGTTGGAAAAAGGAGAGATGAAGCCTGCGATGAGCACTGATGGAGAGACATTACAAGAAGAAAAACAGAGAAATGAATGAGGGGAAAAAGAAAAATCTAGAAAAAGTATTAGTAGTCAGGGGAAGAAAAAGAACTGTGCTGTAAAAACACACAATGGTGAACACTAAGAAATTGAAGAAAGCGAGAGGAGAAAAGCGGGAGGTGCGCGGAAGCGATGAGAAAATGATGAAGAGGAGGAGGTGTACAGCCGAAGAACAGAGGCAGACGAGGGATGATGGGAGATGGGGTAGGTGCGCCGGTGAGAGAAACAGAAGGAGGAGAAAGACTCGGACAGATAGGGGCGAGGAGAGAGAGAGGGAGCGGGTGTGAAAAGACGGGTGGATACCGTGAGGAGATAAGTGGTCATGGAGGAAGAGTTGGGGATGGACAGAGGATGAAAAGATGCAGAGAGCGAGAAAGAGATGGCAGGCCCCTCGGCAGTCAACGCTAATGAAGAAGAATGAGGGGCTTTCGTTGCTTTCTGGACCTGCTACTGACCACACACACAGAAAGTTTCACACAAACTTTCACTTAAGTATGTTCTCCTCAATTTTTGACACAAAATTTATGAAGCGAACAAGTAGTCAAACTCCACTTTCACCCCATCGCTATGCGTGAATAAATATTACAAAGTGTCTTGCAGCTTTCTTCAAACTAGGCCTAATTAAGGAACGGAGTCTCCTTCAATTTTTATTTTTGCTCTCAGAGAATACATCTCAGATTAAAAAATCAGGCACCGGAGTTACACAAGGAGCTTCTAAATAAGCGTAGGTTGCTTTAATTGGGGCTAAAGTCTTGCAGTGTCTTTATATCCTCCTTCAAAGCGCAGAACTTTTCTACAAAGTTGATGTACCATGGAGCAGATAGCACTTTTTTTATCCTTTGACATTCTGTTCGTGACTCTATGCTTCTGTAAGCGCGGTTTCCTGCCCACTGTAGGAAGCAGGAATAAAACTTAAAATTAAAAAAATTAAATAATAAAAATTAAATCTTAACAAATTGTTCAGAATTAATGTCTTTGTTTTTTTAAAAAAGGGTATTGGATTGGTTTGAAAAGGTGGCATTCATTTGGAGCATATTTTCGTCAGATTCTTGTTTCCCCTCTGCTCTCAGTGGAAGGTCTGTTTGTGCCTCATTAGCTGTGACTGCCTACAGACACGAGAAAAAAAAGAAGCTTTTTAGAACTTTTTTTCCTCCCCAGCTCGCAGTGGTGGAATGTGTGGTGCAGTGATGAAAGTCTTTTGACCAAAGGTTGTTTTTTTCATTTTTATTTTTGAATTAGAAGAACACCCGTGACATGTTTATCATTCATTATTTTGCTTGTGTTTATTTATATGTGGTCATGTGTGCCTAAAAAAATAATAGCCATAGTAAATTATTTTTTTAAAAACTGTGGCTGTAAATGTAATTGGCTGTGTGACATTTGATGCTCGTATGCATCATACAAGATGGAGGAAGTAGTCAAGGTATGGTAGATGATCAGAATATTTCTGCCTTTATGGGACTTTGATGCTCAGAGGACAGTGGCATATCCTGACATAATGACATGCTGCCAGTGCAGGGGCTAACTTCAAGAATGAACGACGTAGGGCTGTCGCTTTTCCTTTCATCAAAGCATCCCCCACACAGCCTCATCCTAATGTACGCCATAGAACCAACACTATCTCATTCATTAACCTGCCTCTCCTGCCTCACTGAGTGGCATGTTTACAGGTGACTTCATAACTATAGTTGTGGTAACTGTCATTTTTTGTTATTTTAATTTATTTTTTTCCATATGGCTACTCAACACATTGACCAGTTTGCTTATTTCCACTGCACTGCACCAATGTGACCACTAGAGCTATTGGAATTAATTCAGGGAGTCTAATATAATTCAAATCGTGTAGAACAAAATTTGAGTTGAACCTCATTTTGGAGTGGAGTGCAGAAGAATCTCACAGCCTGAGAAAATAAGCTCCGTAGTCTCATTGTATGGCTGTGGATACTCCAGATGGCAGCAGGGTGAGCTGACTGTGGTTGGGGTGTGTGTTGTCTTTTAGTATCCTTTGGGCTCTGTGTGGACATCTCACCTCAATGATACTGACACTGACACTGATGCGAGGTAGATAGGTACCGATGATGTTCTGGGTGGTTTTAATCACCAGCTGTAGAGCCTTCCTGTCCTTGGCCGTCTTTTTCCTCATATAAAAAATCAGCTCCTTGGTTTTGCAGACGTTGAGCAGTAGATTGGTCTCTGGGCACCACACTGTAAGATTGTTGATTTCCACCCAATATGAACTCTCACTGTTGTTTTCAATGTGCCAATGATGAAGGCGTTGTCGGCATACTTCACAATGGACTTCTCTCAATGTCTGGAAGTGCAGTCATGGGTGTACAGTGTGGACAGAAGGGGACTGAGCACAAAGCCCTGGGGGGCTCTGGTGTTGTGAACTAGAGAAGAGGAGCTGTGACTGCCAATCCGTACTCTCTGGGGTCTGCTTGTAAGGAAGTCCATTATCCAGTTGCAGAATGTGGTACTCAAGCCCAAAGTGTAAAGTTTTCCAGTAAGTTTCATGGGTGAAACTGTCTGGAAAGTGGTCATAGCGGTCATCGGTTTGGCTGGTTAGTGTTTGGCATGAGGACTGAGAGATCGTCAGTGATAGGGTGAGAGAGAGCGGGCCTAGCAGTGGCGGGTCCTGCACTCTGCCCTGTGCGCTGCTGAAACGTAAACGGATGCAAAAAAACAGACGTGTCTGGGAACATTCAAATGCTTGGCCTGACAGTGACAGCGAAAATGAATACAAAGCAAACTGAAATATGTCAGCGCATGATTTCTGTGGTGCACGGTGGCCTGGCAGACGTGCGACAGCACGCTGCAGGAGAGCAACATTCCCGCAGTGTCAGGACCACCAAGAACCAAACAGCAGTCTCACAGTTCTTCGTGTCCCAAGCGGCTGATACAGTAAGCCTCTTAATCCCTTCTATGATGGGACATTGCGTTCTATTCTGATTCTATTTCATTTATGGCTTATTTACTAGCAAATAAATTAATCACATCACATACAAGGGACTGATTTCCTGGTTAAATCTCAGTCCCTGAGGTGGGCTTGCCCTCACATGGACTGGCCTCAATAGTAGGCTATGTGATGCATAAACATTGATTGGTTTAAATATGAATCAATATAAATATATTGCCCTTGATGTGAAGAAAATACACAATTATTATGTTAATCACTAATGCTTTATCAATGTGGAAAATTGCATCCTCCAGTACTTATGAATTAACCGTATAAAATGTGACAAATAAATAGTCCCTCTTGCTGTACAACACTTCAGGCCAGAAAGTGGGATTTCATGGAGAATACAGATGAGTCAGCTGCTGGGGTTATAGATTGCATACAACAATCCCTTGATAAACTTGGTTTATCATTAGATATAAGCATATAGTGCAGACAATACTAATGTAAATTATGGAATCCACAACTCCGCCTTCACCAACCTGAAGAAAAAGCAAAAAAGTCTTCTGCAAGGGAACTGCCATGCCCATAATATGCACAACACAGTAAAGCAGGCTCTTGACCAGCTCACTGTAGATGTGGAAAACATTGTGCTGAAGATCTATGTCTTCTTCTCCTCATCTGCCACACAAAGAGAACCCCTCAAAGACTTTTGCCAATTTTGTGGAGTTTTGGTAGATTCTCTGACATGTCACAACAAGCTGGCTCTCCCTCAGTGAAGCCATCACCCTTCTAACACAAACCTGGACTGCTCTCCAGTCTTACTTCATAAGCCTGGGGGATGAGTGTGCACGACAGATCGGAGCTTTGTTAAAGCTCAGTGAAGACTCCACTGAGGAAGATGATGTGGAGGTTTACCTCCTGTTCTGTAACAACATCCTCCTCCTCTTTGAGGAAGTTGTGAAGAAGCTGGAGAGTGATTCAACAGCCTGTGTTGAGTGATATTCCTTCATGGATACCTTCAAGCAAAAACTCACACACAGAAGAGATGACCAGTTCTGTGGCTCCTTAACTGCGTTATCAGTCCAGAGATGCTGCAGTGAAGCTGCTGGGTCTCCTCCCACATGATGCAAACAAGGCAAGGACAGATTTCATTTCTCAATGTTTTGAGAAACATCTGGCTGTCCTCCCTGCAACCTCTCTCTCTGCACCATGGCATGATTCCCTTCAGCGATGTTGAGAAGATCACTAATAAGCTCAACTTCCTTGATAAAGTGAACATGGATAAACTATATGATGAATGCACCACTGCAAATACCATTCTGAAGAGAGGATGCAGTAGATGAATGGTAGTCCAAAGATGTTGCTGCCAGCTGGGTGGCTCTCTTTCAAGGAGCTGACCTGCCCAACATGCTGGCCATCATCAGCCACATCCTGATCATCCCGGCATCCATCGGATATGTGGAAAGGATCTTTTCCAGAATGGCCAACATATTGGAGTGACAGCAGGAACAGGTGGATCTCATAAGGAGTGAGCTCTTGATCACTCTCTCTGGTTTCTTTCATTTGTGTTGAAACAGGAAACATAAAAAATATGAAAATATTGACATGAAAAGTCGTGTGCACGAGGAGCAGCAACATTTTTTCCAGTATATTTTTGAATGTATCAAAGCATTTGTTTAATACCAACTTAATAAGTTCATGTTAAGTTAATAAGTTAAGCTTAAGGTAATTTGAAGTTTAAGTTAATAAGTTAGTAGAAAGCATCTGCTGAAGTCGTCTGATGTACATTTCATTGTTACATTAATATAAGTTTATATATAAAAGTTATCTATATAGATTATTTCTAAAAACATTGTTAATAAAGCACTTCAGACTTTTAGAATGAATCTTAATCTTAATCGTGTGTGTGTGTGTGTGTGTGTGTGTGTGTGTGTGTTTACAGCTCACACTTGGATCTCAAAACTTTCCAGGACCTTCAATTTTTTCTGTTATTTTCTTCCTGTAGGTCTCTTTTTTTTTTTTACTTTCCGGTCTGTACATTCATGAGTTAAAGTTGTAAACCCTTGCTAACACCAAAACAGTTTAAGATTGATTGTGTGGCCAATTTGGGGCAGTTGCCATTAAAAGCTTGCTCAGATGATGCAGCAGTGTGTGAGCGTGCAGGATGGCAGTCAGAGCGGTGATGATTTATTTCAAGCATGGTTGATTTTACAAGCTGAATTTGTACAAGTGTTGACTCAAAAACATAATGAAGGCTGCTGTTCGCCGCAGGGAGTTTACTGCAAGAAAAAGCAAAACGAGAGAAAGTGGAAATCAAGGTGCTCAGTATTTAATTGCGTTTGTTACAGTAAAGAGAGCGTTTGTTTTTATTTTTAATGGGTGGGGGGGTTTGAGGCATGTGTTCGACGAATCCAGTGGATCCCACTGAAAAGACCATGTGGATGAAAGTGAAGGGTGTTCTGTACTTTTTTTCAGTCAGTGCGGCCTTATTATTAAGCTCTTATGCCACTGCACCAGCGACAGCCATGTCTGGAGACATGTTTTCAGGTTGTCCGCCCTTCTGTCCCATATTTGCGAACAAGATATCTCAAGAACGCATTGAGGGAATTTCTTCAAGACACCTTTTCCACCATTACTCAACAATTCGTATGATAATTATGACAAAATGGCAGGATCCGCAACTTGACCTGTGTGTGGAGGCGTATAGCCACAAGGAGTTAACTCAAGTTTAACTCAGTCATCATTGTGTTTTCTGCAAGTATTTTCCTTGTTGCTGTACAGACTTTGGAAGCCACAAATTCATTGTCACTGTAGTCATGGTTTCTGGCTCATTGAAAAACAGCCAGGGACAAGAGGACAGAGTTCAGACGAAAGAGAGTTGAAGACGAGATCCACGGCAAATTTACCTTGAAACTGAACTACTGTGTGTGATGCAGCTGTAAAAGTTAGTTTTGTTGGATTTTCTACTTGTCAAATATTTCTATACAAATACTTTTAATTCTACAATAGGTATACTCTCTTTAAAAGGACACATTTCAGTGCTTATTGAAGTGTGCATAATGAAGGAGGTTTATTCTATGGTTACTTACATTACACATCCTTACATCAGCGCCGAGGGTTTTGTAAAAAAGTTTGCGTCAGTTGGTTTATCTGATTGTTCCTCAGTTTGTTTTTGCTGTAGCCTCTTTTTTATCTATCTTTAATGAATCTTCCTTCATCTGTCAATTTTGTTTTTGTGCCTCTGCTTTCTTTAAACCAACAGCTTTCATCTAGCTTCTACGTCTGTCTGCTGATCTTTTTTTCTCTTTCTCTGTGTCGACTCCACTCTCTTTGTCTCTCTTGTTTTATTCTGTCTTCTCCTATCTGTTTCTGTCTTTCTAAACCCTTCTCTTCTTTTTCCCAGCCACTTCCTTCATTTCTCTCTCCCTGCTCCGCAGCTGACTTATTGATTTCATTTTCATACTGTTGGCAGTTGTTCCCGCCGTCATAAACCATCAGTGTTGCCTCCTTTCAAGCCGGCATTGATCATTGTACAGCCGATCACAACCAATCACCACCGAGCGTCATTATCTGCTCTCGCTCTTTCTCTTTTGTTGTTCGTCTGTCTCGCATTGTGTGCTGTATGGGTTATATTTTTTAATCTAGCGATTCAGCACTCCGGTGAAATAACAACCCTGTACATTTATGTATTTAGGTAGAGAATTCTCTTTTCTTCTTCCTTTTTTCCCCTCAGCCTCATGTTGTGAAAAATAGCTCACTCAGAAGCCGAGGGCTTTCAAAGAAAACTGCATCACAGAACTGTGATAAGAAATAATCAGAACCTTACTCTTCCTGTTGCAGAAAAATCTAACTTTTACTGTCCATGTATGTGTCTGTGTTTGTGAGCCGACTTTGACAATGAGTGTGCACATCTCTTCCGCTCTTAGTCGCTGTTGTATTACACACAGAAGTTTCTCTTACTTTGTCTTTCTCTGAGAGACGTAACACTTCCTGAGTTTCTATCTGCCACCTCTTTTTCTGTCCCCATTCTTCCTTTCTCCCCCCCCCTCCCATATTTTCCTTTCCCCTGTCTTTTGTTGTGCTGCAGTGTTCGATCGAACAGCACATCAAGCCAAATCTAGAGCCACTGTTTCCTCTTTCATCCGCCTCGTGGCCCCCGGTGGCCCTCAGACGCCTCAAAGCTTTCAAACGAGTTGCGAGTCGGGGGTGTGGAGACATGGAGGGAGGGGGTAGAGTTGAGGGTACTCACAATTGCCTCCTGAGGGAGGCATTTTCACCAGCTTTTGTACCCCTCGCTCACTGTACCCTGACCTTTCTGACAGCCGCCGCGCCTGTCGGCTCGCGCCACCAGACCCCCTACTCTCTCTGTCTTTCTGCGTTCTCTGATGGGGGTCCCAATAATAATACAACACAGCCCTGTATTGTGTGCCATTGAAAGCCCCCATGGCTGCATAAGCAATCGACACATTCAGTTGTTTTTTTTCTAGGGAGCATTTCACACCAATATTCTGGTCAGCATTTTATCGTCCTCTCTCTCGCACACTTAGCAAGAGGTTTTGTGGAACCAAGACCACCAGCTGGGATAAGAGAGGACGACAGCAGGGCTTTTAGGTGGGTTTTTCGCTGGCTTTTGTTGCCTTGAAGCAGCCGCAACATTATCGGAACAGTCCACTTTGTACCAGCCTCTCTTTTGTGTCCCGTTGTCACTCAATCCATCTGTCTCTCCACCTCCTCTTACTCTTTATGAGTTGAGGCCTGCCTCTGCTTTGTGATTGCTCTCCAATTCACACCCTGTACTCCCAAAAGATCGATTGTTTTTTTTCTTCTCTGGCCTTTTTGTAAGTAAATAAATACCATTGTGTTATTGTTTGCTCCCAGAGCTATGTTGACAAGTCACTTTCATGTGAAACTTTGAAATTGGGTTTTTATAGTTTGACTCCAGTAAATTGTTTGTCGAGCAAATCTTTCAAAGGCAGCTGCGTATTTGCATTGTACCGAAGTTATAACTGTTTAACTTGTCATTTGTGTTTTTGTCAGTCTAAAGTTCATTAGTGGGTTTTAAAGTCTAACATCCTCATCTGCATCATCAGTTAATGCAATTAAAAGTGTTGCCTTACAATAAGCCTGAGGGTAGTATCAGCTATATCTGTTTACTACATCTGTGTACACTACCTCCCCCCACTGCTGTACAGTGTATTTAGTGGCCAGAGGCTAAAGTTTCACTCCCATTCAGTGCTTGAAGCAGTAAGATAAAGTTCTGTCTATCAAAACTTTTTCCAAGAAGAGTGAACTCAGTAATAAAACACGACTTAAGAGTCTACAGCCATGGTAGCAGCTCTTGAGAGGCTGAACTTAGGTACAGAGGTGGTTTGAGCTTAATGCTAATGTCAGTGCTAACAGTGAAAAGGTTGCAAGCAAACTTCTGCACACTGATTGACTTACATTTGTTTGCAGCATTTCATTGCAAGACCATCAAGGAAATGCTAGCATGCTAACTGACATGCCTATATTAAGCCGGTATAATCTAAACCACGTTCAGGATTAATATTTACCACTTTCACCAGTGGGTGGCACATTGCCACCAAATGTCAGCTGGGATCTACTCTGGCCCGCGACCCCCCCAAAGGATAAGCGGTTATAGATAATGATGCAGTGGATGGATGTTGAACATCTAAATTCATTGTGTTAGCATGCTACTTGGTTTTGAAAGTATTGAGTCACACTCCAAAATATTAAAGTAATTGAAATTTACCACAGTCAAAGGATCACCAAGGTAATGTAGATACTTTATATCTGTAACAAATCAGAAGGCAATCCATCCTAATGGTGTTTAGATGTTTTTTACTATCTTTCGATTTTACTAAAAACCACATGGTGGCGCTAGATGCAGGCTAGAGTCAAGTAGTAACTAATGTCATAAGGAAGAAATCTGGTGATCTTAGAGTTGTTATTATCGTTGATGTCGCCCAAACTTGTCACAACTCTTCATAAATCTTATGGTTCATTACCGTCACATTGTTTGTCCTGATCAACTGTTATTTTTTGTAATAGATTGATCGTTTATCAAGTAAAAATTCTCATCATGTGTCCAACCTCTCAAGTGTGAGGATTTGCTGCTTTCCTCCGTTTCATATCATTGTAAATTGAATATCTCTGGGCTTTGGACTAACTGGTTACTTTAAAAAAATAATGAACTGATTAATTGATAATGACAATATTCATTAGCTGCCCTCCTAGTTCCTGCATTTTTTATTGAAGTGGAAGACGCTGATTATCTAGGTATCCTGAACTGAACTTTGTTAGTGGAGAAAATCTTTGCAGTACGTGTACTCCTCCACGTTCCCTTCTATCTCCATCCCTCCGTCCCTCAGCAGTGGAGTGGTCAGGCCTATCAACCACAGAGCCTGAGCCTATCACCTGGGAGCCCCAATTGCCTGCCAGTCATCAGATAAAATGGATTTCCAATTGAGTCAAGGCTCCCAGGCTAGGTCAGGCAGAATGGAGAACAGGCGGACTTCTGTTGCCCTTCTACCTCTCCTGACTTTCTGTTAGTTATTTGTTTTTCTCTTTCGATCTCCTACTGTGCTCGGTCCCTGTCCCTCTTCTCCTCTCCTCACTCTCTCTGTCTCTCTGATGTGCTGGCCGGAGCCACACCAAATGATTATAGGCTCGTAGTTCAGATACCAGTGCGCTACTTGGGAGGCAGTGTGTTGTAACCCCAGCACTATCTTCTTAGTCCGTGATTACTTCAACTCACCATGGGTCTTCAATTAGATCAACAGCTGGGAAATCCATTAGTTTGTTAGTGGGTGAGTTGTGAAGTGTTACCAGTTTTTGATAAGACAGTAGAAGTTCACAGATGCCATTTTCAGAACCTGTCAGAATACTTTATCCTTCAAGTCATTCATCAAGCAAAAATTCTCCACAGGTTTCCTGTTTCTCAAAGGTGAGGATATGCTCTTTTCCTCTGTTTATATCATTGTAAAGTCAATATCTTTGGGATTTGGCATTATTGGTTAAATGAACAAATAATGAACGGATAAATTAATAATGAATTCGTCATTAGCTGCCCTCTTAGTTCCGGTACTTTTGATAGAAGTGGAAGAAGCTGCTGTTATTTGCATTTTCTTGGCTTAGCTTCCTCAGTACAGCTAGCCAGCTAACTTTGTTTCAAGCATGAAAGACTGAACACAATTAAGTTCTGGAAATATGGTGCTGAGACAGAGACCGTTTCAAACCTTGCACGAGGATGTGTGTCGGACACTTGCCCGGCAGGGATGTGAGAGTTGATCTGACTCCCGTTTCTGGTGATGGGAGCCAGAGTTGGAGGCTGCTGTCAGAGCCACAGCGGGAGACCCAAACCCCCAGGAAGAGCGCCAGGCTTTGAAGCCAACTTTCGTATTTGCCCAACCATATACTTACAATGTCATGTGGTTCACTGGGGCCCAAAAGACTTTTTCCCATAAGCTTGAATTGATAAGAAGCGGCTGTAAAACGGTGGATACATTTTTTTAGGCGTCACAACCCCCCGAGATGTTGTAGAACATTGTTGACCAAAAACTGTTAAAAACACATTGATGAGCTTCACCGTAGCACTTGGTGATATGTTCCTTCGTTACCAGGAGTATGGCTGAAAATTGTCCCCAACAAACAAGCAAATGTTGTTTTGTTTGAGTACCATTTGCTTAAAAAGAATACAGAGACCTGCTCCTCTAGAAAATTACTTTTAAAAGGATTCAATGTATTGATTACCTTTTAAAGATTTACTTCTTCATTAGGGGCCAAAGGACCTCGAGCTGAGTGCAACAGATAAGGAGGAGTAGTCATGAGGTGTACTAACATGTAACAAAAGACACTTAAAAAATATACATACACCAGACTTATCCTTTAACCAAACAAATTATTGCAAGCACAATTGTGCCACTGCATCACGTAACATTTTTACAGATTGAATATAATTTCAATTTTGTTGCTAGTTTCATCGTGTCACATGATTTTCAAAAGCATAGCAAAGCAAAGTGAATATTGTCCAGTTGTCATGGAGAATTGTAGCTATTTAAAATGTTCCCGACCACTTTCCAGACTTTTTTCCCTTGATGGCTTAAAAGCTGAGGTTCAAAGTTAATTATTGACCTAGGTAATAACATATTATCACATTTTGCTGCAAAGACCATTTTTATACCAGGTATGTTTTTGAAGTGAAGGTTTACTTTGTGTGTAATTATACACTGCCAGTGATAAAATCAGAACACTCTTGGCAGATGCATAGAAAAGGGAACAATAACACAGGTAATGTGTAGTCATAAATACTCTGTTTTTGTTTTCATTTTAATAAAATGTCTTTCTTTTTTTTTGAAAAAGAACAAATAGCTGAAAGGAAATATTTATTTACTTGTCATAGAGTTGTTATTGAAAATTGCATCAAAATCCATGTAGACTGGATGAACACTGAACACACATAGACTGGAAGAGCATGTACTCCATGTAAGACATAACCCACTCAGCAGGCAACTTCTGTGGACGTCCAAAACAGGTTGAGGCCATGACCTGGACGTCCATTGACAGCCAGAATTAGTCGATAAATGACGTTGAGAATAGAGGTCCAGTCAGGCCATAATCTAGACATCCACCGACATCCAGAATTAGTTGAGAATAGACATTCATACTGGCTATGATCTGGACGTCCACTGACAGCCAGAATTAGTCGATGAACGACATATAAACGTCTATACAACGTCCAGAAAAGATGTATAAAAAACTTTCATTCTGGCCCCCCAGAGGACGTCTTTTAGACGTCTTGGATGTCCTCAAATGACGTTTAAAAGACGTGATCTAGAACACTTTTTGCTCACTGGGAAGTGATTAACTGACACAGCTACTTATCACAGATATTGTTTTGATCTGACAAATGTGATTGCACAGTTAAAAAGGCAACAACACGTTATCTCTTTCCTTTTCCCTTTGACTGGTCTCACTCTGAAACATACATAAACTTTTGTATGTTTCGGAGTCAGACCTGTCGCTTTATTTCTTCAAGTACTGCCACATTCAATCAAGCTAACTTAAAAACACCGACTACATACAATAAAGGGTAGAGGAGTAAAGGCAATGACAGATTGGAGCAGATAGGAGATGGAAACAGGAGAATGGGAAGAGAATGAAAGGTGAGGAGAGGAAAACAGAGGGATGAGATGAGAGGACAGAGAGGGGAGGCCATATTGATCACGGTGCTCTGTGAGTCTCTCTGTGGTTTTAATAGTGTGAGTTTCACAGCTGGAGCGATCTCTGCAGTGCTAAGAACGGAAACCATGCCCTCTCTACACACACACACGTGTACATACAGTACAAACACGCAGTCTGCCTCTCTACCAGCTAGTTTCAGGTCAATGCACCCCTGGCTTTTAGTCAATTTAGCTCATTGCATCGTTCCACATGGGCTACTGGAGCAATAGGACATCAGTGGGACCAGTAGTCATTTCTGAGACAACCATCATCCCTGTCGCTGTCCAGCCACTGAAGCCAAGCATGCAGTGCTGAGCCTGATGTGTCTGACTGCGAAACCAAACCAGATTTACAAGAGATTGTGGTGTTACCTTGATATTATGATAAAGAACTTTGGATCAATAATTTACACAGGAATTGATGCACATGATATTTAGCAAGGTTCTGTTTACCTTCTTTACCATCGTAGTTCAGCGGGTTCCCGGGCTTATATTTGCTGATTGGCAGTAAACAAAAAGTACAACTGAGGCAAGTATTTCATCATAGATGAAAGTAATGGACAATTTAAAATTGTGAACTGATGAGAGGTCGGCTAGTTATTAAATCTTTATGTTTGTTCTATGAATGTGTTCATTTACAGCCAAACATGTCAAACTCATGATAGATATAAGAGGAAAAGTAACATCAGACTTTTTCTGTGGGGACCATGAAAGTCTGTACAAATGTTTTGGTAATCCATCCGGTATCTGATGATAAACAGTATTTCTGTCTGTACTAAAGTGGTCGACCACCTGCCATTGGTAGCGCTAGAGGTTGGCTGCTTGCGCTCCAGATTCAGTAGTGGGTTTTGTCAGAAAAGAGATAACGGTGATCTTGATTTGAAAACATTTACATCAGCCCCACTTCACCATCACTTGATAAGAACTTTCATAAATAAGATTATCACATTACAAGCTTAGGGTCTAATGCAGTAGGAGTCAAGCAAACCTTATTGGAAATGAAAAAGAGATTGAGTGGCATAGCAGGACACACAAAAGGCACAAATATATTCCAGCCACCGCAGCTTGTGAAGTGAGAGCGATTGGAAAGGAGCAGCAGGTCCAGCAGCTCAGACTGCAGCAGGTGGAGATGGTGTTGATACAGCTGGTATCTCAGCAGAAAGTGAGGGGAAAGCAGCCACTGTTAATCTCTTATCAAAAGAAAGAAGTGCAGTTGCTGTCTCTGGTGATTTCAGTTTGTTGAATGACAAATTCAAGTTTGTGAGCCACAAGACTCCTGCTGTTTGTATATTAACACAAAATAATCAGATATTGTGTTTAGTGGAAATCTCTTTTTGGTTAGATCAACATTTTTATTGCATCTTAAACAGTATTATTAGCTACTCGAGAGGTGCAGCTCTAAGGATGGCGGTGCCAATGAGTCTGGTTATCCTTCCTTCAATTTGCCCCATACCGAAATACCTCAACAGCGATTGGCTGGATTTCCATGAAATTTTGCACAGACATTTTGTCCCTTTAAGAATAATGGCTCGACAAATTAACAGTACTCTTAATGATATTCATGTTACCCAGAGAATGAATCTTAAATCCCATTTCCACCAAGCAGTCCGCTTCATTTGGGTTCAGTTCATCACACATTACAATGGTGATTTTTGCATTACCATGATCAAAAGTTGTGGATGGTACCAAAAGAACCACTTCATGTCAGCCTATTTTTTCTTGTGTTGAGCAAGAGAGAGAGAGAGAGAGAGAGAGAAAGAATAAAATGCAAAAGTGGATACGGGTTTAGGTACAGTAACCGAGGGATATGTACTATACCGAAAGGACTTGCACTAATCCTGTGAATGATCTCAAATTCTACTTGATTGGCACTATTTTTTGTATAGAAATTCATAGTTCCAAGATGATGTATCCAAATGACTTTGGCGATCCTCTGACTTTTCCTCTAGTGACACCACAAGGCTGATGTTTGTGGTTTTGAATGAAATGTGTCAACAACTATTGAATTGAAGTTGAAGTTTGGTACCAACATTCATGTGCCCCATGAGATGAACTGTAATTGTGGTGATACATTAACTTTCCGTTTAGTGCCATCAATAGTTGAGATCTAATTTTGTCCAAAACTCTGGTTTATGACTAAATACTAAGAAAAATAACAAATAATAAGAAACTAATGGCAGTCCCATCAACCTCGTTGCAACATGAACAAGCCTGTTGACTAGTGATGTAGGGCTGAGTAACATCCATCAACAGGTTCACTCCTCTTAATTTCTGAGAGAATTCATACTATAACCAGGTCTGACCTTTTAGTTGTGGTCAATCAAAGCTATAAAAGTTTGCTCAAAATGTGAACAGCTCCTACCAGTAAGAGCATCTCAAAGGTCAGAGAGTTGGGCCGGAGTGCATATGGACTAATTCTCTGTTATTATTTCTCATTTTTTCTTAGAACCTGCTGGTCAACCACGGATGAAGACGGGGAGGAAAAGGGTAAAACACTTACTCAACGAAGGCTTTTACTTTGGCACTAAGAGCGGCTCCTGTCGCAATCCTGTTTTGACATATGAGAGAGTTGATTTGCTGTTAGCATGCCTTGTTTTTAAGAGTTTCTTATTATGCTATTTATCCTCGGTATCATCCAGTAAAGTTGCTTTATTATTCAGCACAGCTACAGGGAAGCTTCTGAAAAGAAAGAGTGTGTGTGCATTAGATTCATGGTGTGAGTCAGTACACTTTCAATCAAGTCATTTGCAACAGCAAAAGAAAGTATTACTAAGATCTGAGTTGCAAAGATCCATTCAGGGTCATTCCTCCTCCATCTGAATGTGAGATCCAGTTAACGTCCAAACTTCAGCTGCTTTTGTTGGGATGAAAAAAAAAAAAAAGAAAATCATTTCAGGTGTGAAATGAATTGCCTGCATAGGGGACCGTCCATGTCTTGATCTCTGATTGAAAGAAGAACTGAATGAGTTTTATCGCTTTTGAGTTTTCTGGTTTTGTATATTTTTAACACAGGAATAAGCTCAGGTAATCCTGGCCATGACTCTAATTCATCAAACCTGTGATGTATCGTATGATTTTATTAAACCATTCATATCCCATGACAGTTTTATGTGTGTCTTCAAGTCTTTTCTTCCAAACTCAGCCGGTTTATATGTGTATTTCATTATTTTTCTTTTAATATTAAAGCTAAATACATTTCATTTTAACTGAGTGAATTATTGATTCCTAAAATAATACATCATTTCTGTACACTGCAATGTGAGAACATTCACAGTAATAAAATGAACCCTTATCTAGTTGCACAGTTAGTTAGAGCCACAAGCTACCCTACAGTGTTGAATCCTATGAGATCAAGGTACAAACTGCCACGCGGATGTTCCCCAGCGAGGCACCCCCGACTGCACCTTTCAAAGCCGGGCCACAACTCAAGTTTTTTACTATAAAATAGCAGGGCTTGAAGACCTCCGGCACGATGCCGGAAATCCGGCGTAGGAATATTTTAAGTTTTGTTTTTTTTTGTTTTTTTTATCATGTTGCCACACCAAACTGTAACCAGTCGTTTAAAGTGATAGTTCCAACTACCAATGGTACTCAAGGTAACCAAGGAGTTCTAGCCAATCAGAGGCAGAGTAGGGCGGGCCTTAAGTTTTCAGGCACCTCGGACAACGTTAGCGAGCGGTGAGGAGCTGGTTTACTGTATACTGCTAGCATGGATGCCAGGTATATTAAACCAGGCGAAGAAACCTCAAGATGGGAAGCGGGAGTGAAAAATAAGTGGCGCTGGGGTTGGATAGAGGAGGCCGGAGCAGATGGAAAGCCTCACGGTAGCTGGTGTCAAAAACTGAAGGAGCCAGGAGCTTGTTTTTGTGTACCGTGCTCCAGAAAACTAGTGTATGGCAGCAGCGGGGAAAAAAGTATTAGCTCGTCATGCTTCAGACCCGGGTCACATAGCGTCACATAGCGTCCGTGCGTGCTCTCTCCCACACATCGACCTTACCGGGAGCGACGGCTACAGGTACCACAGCTACATCTATGACCGACCGTGTGTGTGAACAGAAAATTCGTATGACTGCGTTTATAGCTGAACACAATCTCTCGTTCACAATGGCCCGGCCACTTGTGGAGCTGTGCAAGAAGTAAGCAGAAGACAAAAATGCGTTGGCTAAATTATCGGTTTCCAACAACCACGCTAGTTACTTAAACACACACGGCCTTGCCCCCGAGTTCAAGAGACAGCCGGCTGTAAAGCTAAAAAAGGCCACCTTTTCTATGAATGTAAATTTGACAAAATGTTGGAGTCATGGTAGATGATGTTTGGGAAATATCAGATTTCTATCTCAAAAACAGAATTTTTGACAGCATTTTGAATTTTGATCTCATGTTAAAGGGATAGTTCAACAAAATGTTGAACTATCCCTTTAACAATTGGAGTCAGTGCAAGAATGTTAGTTTTTCAGTTATGGAGCAAATCATTGTTAAAAATGCTGCAAATCAACTACAATTTTATAGTAACTGATGATCAAATTTTCATTGTTTTGGTGAACTGCTCATATTTCATTATTAAAAACCTTGAAATTGTCATTCCAACTTCTTGATGTGATACATGATTGATACTCTCAAAGTGCACCAGATTAATTAATTTAGATTGCAAATGTTCAAAATGTTCTTCCCCCGGACCCACCTAGACCTTAAAACGGACCTTAAAATGATATCGCAGTATTTTTTTAGGCAGTATCACGATACACAACATATATCTCAATATTTTGAAATGTCCTCAGAAGCACTTCATAAATGTTAGGACCGGGCGGCAAAATCATGTTTCACAACATTTTTGACCAAATGCCTCGATATCAATATTGCAACAATATGTCTGGATGATTATTGGTACAGTATTTTCACAAAACATCAACACAATAAGATTTTTGATAAATAATCATTAGTAGTATAGGTCTTGTAGAACAGTCCGGTAAGTTAAAAAAATTACATCAGTTCACTGTAATGCAGCCTTTAAAACCAGGAAAAGACGACACTTATGCCGTAACACGATATGACGATACTCAAAGTCTCAGACAGTATATAGTCTCATATCATGATAACGATGTATATCATACATATTGCACAGCCCTACTTTGGATTATGGGGGAATGCACCACAGGCACCGGGCTCAGCTCAACTGTGCTCAGCTGCCTCCCAGTGAACATTGCTGGACATCAGGCTGAGAGTAAACAACCTCTGAGACCAACAGATGCCAGTTTGACATACAGAGGTGATTTACAGCGATTCTTATTAGGACGAGAAGACATGGCAGGCAGGAGCAGGAGTGGCATGCAGACAAGAGAGAGTCGGGGAATCGGCAGCAGGCAAACCACAGGTGATTGTGCAAAGTTTTTAAGAGTTTTATTTTGTTTATGTTGAGTTTGAATAAAGTGTGTTTTATGATGAGCTAAAAAGACAATTACGCTGGTTTTAGTTCGATAAAGTGGGAAACGTTAATTCAGAAAGTGTATGGTTGTATGTTTCTGTCTTTTTAATAAAATCAGTGTAAAAATATTAACTCTTTAGACATGTTGTGGGTTAATTTATTTATTACACTAAAAGCTAAGAGCTACATATCCCAGCTGAAACTTTGGGGACCATCAGATTGTTGCCTCTTGAGATACAAAGTGGTATTACAAGACAGGATGGTGTGGGGCTAGCTAGTTAGCATGCTACTTCAGTAAACATCTCAACACAGTACATAGACATCTTTGACATAACGTGAACACTGTTGTTTCTTCACATTCTGATGACAATGTTGCTTCATTTTTGGATGATTCAAAATTACATTCCAGGCCATATCTTACAAACCGCCCTTTTGATGCAGTGTCAGTGAGTCCCTGCATGAAGATATGAAGATGAAGACACCTACAAACAAAGTAAAAGTCTCAGTCTGATGTTGAAGAGGCACATAGGAAATATTAATTATTAACAAGGACATTGCCAGAACTAAATGAGCCTTTGTGATTGTCTGTATTAATAAAGTCTGTGGAATATACAGCTCATGTCTCTTGCCAAGTAGCATGCTCATCCATTCATGAATGTACTCCAGTAAGACAACTTGACACAGTCTTCCGCACTAATGAGCCCATAGAGTTTATGCATTAGGTCCTTTTTGGCTTAATCAGCTGACTCCCCACAAAGATGAATGGCACAAAAGTAATTTGCTGACAGCGGTTATGAGAATTTTTACCTGCACTGATGGCAAAAAGTTATAATTCTTAAGATTTTCATGAAACCAAACTCAGTTTTTGGTACAAGGTGTGGGCAGCATTTATTCTGCAAAATCCAATCAGTGCTTTAACGTTCTCTTGATAGTATTTTTGTTAATCGAGGAGTCTGCCAGAGTTCAGATTGCCTTCACATGCACAAGGGATTCACAGGAATGATGCCTGCATTTAATCCATCATCTCTGTGATTTCATATCAGTGATATCAGCTGGAGCTAGATTAAGTTACTGCCAGTGAAAACTAAAAACGTATAGCTGTTACTATAAGTAACCATGGTTTTGTCACCAAATCAACTAGCACTGAAATCTGAAGTACAATTTTTCCTGCAGACTCGGTTCATCCAGGCCCAGCGGATATCATTTATCATACATGGATATAGGGAACATACCTGATCATGAAAGGATCAATCAAGTGCAGATAAATTAGTATTATTTGAATGATGGGATAACTGAGACAAATCCTGGTTTATCTCAGTTAAGTTTAGACTTTTATTGTCCTTTGATTTGCAGAAGTGCATGGGTAAAAATCAGAATCAAAATCAGAACATACAAGAGAACATGGGGCATCACAACAGTACACAACCGAAGAAAAAGAATCAGTCCATAGGTCCAATGTCCATTGTCCAAGGGTAGCTATAATCAAGAAGACAGGATGCACATGTTGTGGCTTTAAGAGGGAATCCTGAAGATCATCACTAAATATGCACAAGTTTTTAGAAGATGAGCTCAGTATTCGACTGTGGTTTAAATGGGCCCCATGCATCATGCATAAAGTTGAATGTTTCAGATAAATTTCAAAATTCAGAGGCATTGAAGGAATCAATCGTATTAATATTAAAACAAACAAATGCTTAAAACCAGCAGCTTTTATCTGTTTTGTGAGATCAAATCAGAGGTTAGGTTTAATAAGGCAGCACACAACAATGCAACAGATGGCTGACATTGAATCGTGAACCAGCGCCCTTTAAAAGTAGTGAGTTTGTATTCAAACTCAAATAAAAAGTTTCAATTTTGAACAACTGTTAGAAAACGGCTGCGAGTCGTCTCCCTCAGCCTTTTAGCCTGTGGGCACTAACATGTAAAGGAGGACAGAGAAGGAGATTGCTGTCCTCGGGCCTGAGCTGGAACTACATGCAAAAACTAGGATATTAGTTGGATTGAGGAGATGATAGAAGAGAAAATTATTGTTGAAACCTATTATAATTGACTTCCATTAATGTTGAATTGAAAAAATACTATGATTTTTATTTTTTTTCAAAGTTGTGTGGACGTTTTCCTGGCAGCTGTGTGACTTGTACAGCGGGAGATATCCTGTCTGAGGAACGCTGAGGTGTACCCAGGTGTGCAATAATGTACTTGATTGACTTAATGTAACAAGTTTGACTCAAGTGGCTACATTTTCTCTGCTCGGGGTAATTCTTCCTGAGTTGTAGCTTTCAATTCTGTAGTGAGGCTGTGGTAATTGGCTTGGAGCGAGGAGTTCGACTGGCAACGTTCTGCTGCTATGCACCTCACACACACACACACACACACGCACACACTTGGGCACTAGCGGCCAATCTTAATAAAAGAAATGACACGGGGGTGGAGGAGGGAGGGTGCGGGATGCGGTCACGCAGATGTTGCTACGGTAACAGCGGCGAGCGAGGGCTGGGAGCTGGAAGGCAGCAGGTTAGAAAAGAGAAGTGAGGAAGACGACATTTGGCGCATTCAAATGCGTCCTCGCTCTCTCCCTGTTGATCCCATGTCATACCCAATTACCACTGCAGCGAGGGGAAGGAGGGGGCGCAGAGCGGGGTGGGGGTGCAGGGGGAGCTGGGGGTTGGGGGCGGGGGTTGTACGGGGAATACAGAAAGAGAAAAAAGGAGTATTCTGGTGTCTGCTTGAACCTTTCAGACGGATGCAGCACGTGCGCATGCCGAGGTAAACACCCACGCCTGTCATCACACGTTTAGAAGAGGAAGGTTGTGGCAAAAAAAGTCTTTTTTATCTGCAGCTTCAAGAGAAACGTGTGCAAGACAGGTGAAGATTTCAGCGTGTGACAAGTTCTCTGTGAAATGTAAGAGGATGTGGAGTGTGTATGGACTACAGATCCAGCTCTGCATACACATTAGTCTCTGCACCGTATAATGTTGAGACAAGTGTCTTCTGTGTGTGCATTGTACAGTACAACGTGTAAGACCATCTGACTTCTTGAGTTTGAGTTTCTTGCCCCTTTGGACTCCTTTTTAGGAATGTCAGCATGTTCCCAGATCTCAAGGATTATGTAAATATAAACATAATATATACTAGAATAATAGAGGCAAGACTAAATGTTAACTCAGCACCGCTCTAAAGGATGGGGCCTCAAGTTTACGTAATAATGCAGGTGCTGTTTTAAGACATCACTTAAGTTTGAAATGTGCTGACCCTGGGCTCAGCAGACTGGCCGTTCGATACCTGGTTCTTCCTGTCCACTTGGGTCCTTTTTTTTCACATTTTTTAATTTTCCAAAGGACACGGAAGACGATGACAGCAGCAATCCACAAGACGTTGTGATTAGTGCATTTAATTGGATTTCTGCCATTGTCCCAGTACACAAGCACCAGGGGAGAATCGATTTATTTGACATAAGAATGTCTGACTGTACCACAGAAGGTGGTGATATGCACCGTTTCAGCTTGTTGCTACTGGACTTCATCCGGTTGACCTATTACGTCACAAACCAAACAAGTTAAGAAGCGGCAAACGGGCTGCACGGCGAGCGGTGAAAACATGGATGACTTTTCGTCGCTGTACATTACATAATATATATTGTATTAATAGCTCCGTTGTTGTCTTCAGCTCCCAAATGTCCTCACCATTGATTTAACTCCCAATCATTTCCCAACTGAATCGATCAGTCATTTGGTCCAAAAAATGACGGAAAACAATGAAAAATGTCCAGTCGTAGATGAGGTCCTGTCCATATTTTTCTATCCAAAACCCCAAGGAGAACTTACTGGAGCCCAATATCATAGTCTTTAAGGATTGAGGCCCCGCTCTCCATCTCCATCGTGTGTCCAGACGTGTGTCTGTTACAACAATCCAGTTTGCAGTTCATAAGTATTGTTCATAAGTAGTGTAGTTCTTGCTTGTACATGTTCCATCATATTTCCAAGTAAACATACATCAGGACATTGAGGAATATGAACATTCATTAACTCCTGTAAAACACTGAGTACTTCAGCTTGATATCAGCTGCTGGGGAGAGTATTATTACTTACCCATGCAATGGGAATAACAACAGTAACATGGTCAACCACTTTGCTATTGAACTAAGAGGCTGTTCACCTTTGGTATTAGCCTCCGTCCTGAGTGATCTGATCACAAGTGGACAGCTTTCAGCCCGTCAGTTCACACCTGGTATTAATGACTTCTCAACATCCGTCTCGAGTGACCTCTTGTGATCGGATTGGAACGTTTTTTACACAGTGAAAGAAATATCTTCATGTATAACATTTGCCAAATTAACAGCAAGGCCCAAACAGTTTAGAATTCGTTTTAGACATCTTCCCACAAAGTTTATAAAGTGTCTCTGAACACAATAAGTCTTAAAATTGAGTTTGTTTGTTTTTTTAAGGGAGTCTGGGGACTTTCTCCATGGACGACAAAGAAGTATTATTATGTGTGTACTAACAGACACACACAACCAGGAAGACAATGAAATATTTTCACACCTCAATAACACAACAACACAATATTAGTATCTTGTATAATTACATACAATACATAAAGACTGTATAATTTGCTTTTATTTTTTGTATTGATATTTTTAATTACCTCTTTATAATTCAATTGTTGTATTCAATTTTACCAACTTAGGTTTGCTGCTGTTTTAGCAGAACTGCTTTTCCACTGTTTCTGTTCCCTCATTTCATCTGTTTGTTCTTTTTAATTAAGCTTTGTGGCATTTGAAGTATGAAAATTGCTATACAAGTGAACTAATTGGTAGTATTGTTGTCGTTATTGTTGTTATAATACAATAAGATGAAATAAAGACAAATTAAATGGATGTCCACTCGCCGATCAGTGAGAGAAGAAAGAGTGATGGAATGAGGAAAAACTTTGGATGTCGGGCCTGTGTTCTGTTGTTGCAATCCTGCGCTGGAAACTGTTTGTTTCCTGGTTCTTGATAGAGTTCATTGAAGAAAACGATGGCTGACATATGAAATGTATGGAAACATCGTGAGTTTGAGCCTAACAAAAGCTCTCGAGTTTTTTAATCAAGCATGGAGAACCATGTTCATCCAAAAGTCACTCAGCTCGTACCCGTCTAATGTTCGTCTGGATGACCTCCTGTCTCAGGATGAGGAGGATGTCACCTGAGAGTTTATGGAAGCTTTCAAATCGTTTCTTGAATTGTTCGTTTTCCGCCTGGGTTTGAAATCCTTCATCGCTGGATCTCCAAAAGGTTCAGCTTTGACCAGAAAGCTTCAAACATGTGGTTCTTGCTGTGTTATGGCAATTTCATGTCCAACCAGAGAAGAACATTATCATCACCTTGTCACTTTAAAACCTCTGAAATTCTTGAGCTTTTGGGCTCTGCAGGCTGGAAGAAAATTACACAAGCATATCTCACAGGTCACAGCCTCTCCAACACACGAACATCATTATGCAACAGAACGATCCTTGTGTTCTGCTGTCATCTCCTCCAACGATTCTCTGAAAAGGCGACCTTGCAGACTACGACTCTTGCAAACAAATTTACCAGTCTTGTCACAGTCCCAATTGCCTCCTTTATTTCCCTGCACAGTTTAGTACACAACACTGATTTGTGAATAAAGCAGTGAAGTGCCAAGAGCACCGGGTAAGCGGGGTTACCACGTCCTTGTGTTCTCCCACCATCGACAGAGCCCCATTGGTGACTACGGACACAATTTTGCGAACATCAAAGACTTTCTTCTTGAAGTATTCTCAATATTCTTCTGGAGAAAGATACTTGATTGTTGAGTGTCATTCCCAGGTCGTCAAATACCAAATTCTTGGTCTGTATTCGGCCCAAAACAATAAACTATCTTCCTCAAGATTCGCCTTTCCTACCTTTAATAGCTCCACAATTGTTTTCTTGTTTTTCTCATCGTGACTTTAAACGTTGCCATCCATATCGATTGCACATTTTAATCAATTCAGCAGCAGCAAATGTCTTCTTCGCTTTAGGAAGGCTCCATGAAACATGTAAGGGATGCAGCCGTTGTGCTCTGGTGAACAAGTGCTGACCCATCTTTGTCGTGTTATGGCCGCGCCACAGTCGCAGGAGCTTGTCGCATCAATTCAAGTTGGAAATATTAAAAATATACACCTTAAAACAGCCAAACAATGAAACCATTTAACTACATAGCCAACTCAACCACAGCAGAAGCACAAAAATCAAGGAAAAACTACGAAATAAACACGATCTGAGCATGTTAACAGTGCAGGCAGGTATGACGCTCTGAAAGGGCGTTTTTTTGTGTTGATTAATTCTATTTCAGGGAATAATGCATTGAGCTTGATGAAAAAAGACAGACATTTGGCTCTAACAGGCCACCTATTGGGGTTCAGTGCATGACTGGATTACACAAATCCAATAAAACACATACTGTACTCTCTCATCATCACATACATACAGTACATGCACACACATACACATGCACAGACACTCGTAGAAACCTGCCACAAGGGAAATCAATGACTCTCTCTGTTATCACTCCCCTCCATCAGATTATCAGAGACACTGACATCTATTAGCCCGACACTCCATCTGCTCTCCACTCGTGTGTGTGTGTGTGTGTGTGTGTGTGTGTGTGTGTGTGTGGTGCTCCTCACTACATTGCTTTGACGATTAAAGACTTCCACTTCTCTAATGCCATTAGAGGGATGAGAAAAGGAGAGAAGGTGGTGGAGGGAATGAGAGAAAAGAAGAAAAACCGAGCAGGTAGAGAACGGTCTGCTTAACCTCTGCCGTCTGACGGAGCAGGCAAACGCGCAGCCAGAGAACGATTTAATCCTCCTGTAGTAGCCCGGATTAGTCCTCCGATTTATCACTGCCTCTGTCTTTTTTCTTTGCCTCGCTGTCATTTTCTCTCCCCTCTCATCCCTTTCTTTAGCCCCTCTTTCTCTCTGGGTAATGCGTCTGGTGCAGAGTGGCTTAATGCTGTTTAATGTGGTGACTTCCCTTTATCTGTCCATTGTCATTATGCTTTCCTGGGGACAAAGGGCTCCTGTAGTGAAGCTTCTGTGAACTAAAATGGTACTGACTAAATAAATAAATGTCCCTGAGCTGTGAGCACTTGCCAAAAAAAAATAACATATAACTCTCAGTTTGCTCTTTTAAAGGGAAACTTCAGCATTTTGAGAAATATGCTTATTTGCTTTCTTTCCAACAGTGAGAAGCTAAATCGATGTTTTCTATGTGCGTTAAGTACAGAGCTGGAATCGGGATGAGTTTAACCTATCTTCTCATAAAGACTGTTAGCAAAAGGCAAGCTGCTAGCCCAACCCTGTCCAAAGCTCGAAACACACCTACCTGCAACTCTAAAACTGAGCCTAATCATCCCAGTTGACGGGATAAAATGTAGGAACTTTGTCACTGTAAACCGCTGATATATTCACATTTGTATGTGTCATAGGCTATGTATCACATTAATATTTCAACAATATGAAATATTAGGTTGACATTACATTTTTATGACCTGACTTTCATGTCTACAGCATGGCGCCGTGCTTCTGGTGACAAAAAAATTATATTTTTGACGAAAAGTCAGGACGTTTCCAGCCATGTTAGTGCTGTGATCTTTTCTGAACCCTAACCAAGTGGATTTAGTGCCTAAACCTAACCAGTGCATAAGCGCACAGCGTTTCCCCAAGATAAAATTAAAAATTTGACCTAAAGAAGCGGAAAGTTGTAACATGAAGAAATGTTTCAACGTATGGTTTTACAGAAACGTACAATGCCAACACCTGTTCTTGATTTCTTCGATTGGGTTGGCATATTCAGCTGTTGCCCAGGATGGTGGCAGGATGGTACCCACACCAAAACACCAAAACCTGTGCTTGCTTACTGCATCTGGTCCCAAACCTTGCAACACCAATGTGAAGACTCTACTAAGCTGCACACAGTCACTGCACCTGGATATTGTTCACAGAGAGAGAGTTCAAGGAAGTTACTCCCTGTAAACCACAGATTGATTTCTAATATTTCTGTTTATGCTAAGGCTAAAAAAACAGGACAAAATATATAACTAATTCAATTCAACAATGTTGTATTGTCCGCCCACCGCTTTGGGCCAGACTGAAATATGTCAACAACCATTGGATGTTGTACAAATATTAATGGTTCAATCGATGGATGCCTATGATACAGCACTTAGATTGTCCACATGAGGTTGACTATCGTGGTTTTGAGGGATATCTCTCAGAAAACTGTTGGATTGATCGCCATAAAGTTCGGCACAGACATTCATTTCCCCCTCGAGATGACTTGTAATAACTTTGATGATCTACTTGACTTTTCATCTAGCACCATAATCAGGTCAAAGTTTTAATATCTCTAATACTTTCATGATAATAAGATAAACAAATAAATATAATAATAAACAAATACCTGAAAAACTAATGATATTCCTATCAGCCTCAGCTGTACGTTGTCTTAAGGGCTAATTAGCAAATGCTAGCATGCAAAGGTGGTAAAGAAAATAAATAAATACTTACTAAACATCAGTGTTGCTGGCCTTGTTATTGTGAACATTTTAAACATGCTTAATCCTTTAGCATTTAGCTCAAAGCACAGTTCAGCACAGTTGATAACAGACATGGGATCGCCATAAATTCTCAGAAAAATAGAGTAAGAGTTTGTAATATGCAGAATGTTGAACTACTTCTTGCAGGATTATGAGGAGACAGTAGAAAGTAACAGCTTCCCCCACACATGATGCAGCAGTCCTCTGGACCGGGTGGACCATCAGGGACCAATGTGTCAACTTGGTCTGACCTGTAATTGTAGCTCACTTCCTGGGCGGTATAATCCTTGCACATCCTGGATACCACTAGCATGCATCTCTCTCTGAAGGCTGTCAGAATTTGATCAGATGACATGTTTGACAGACAGACAGACAGACAGATCCTCAGTCCACCGTCCTTGTTAAATTTTAACAAACCGACTACCACGCACCTGCTGTCAAAATGTTTGCTCTCACAGCCACTGTCAGGTGGCTCACATTAAACGGCATCCTCCTTGCTAGGCATAAAAAAATTTCTGACTCGCTACCTCCTTATTAAATCCAGTGTTTTAGTTGGAGAAGTGAAGAGGAGAATGACAAATGTACTGTCCACCAGCCTTGTTAAAACTGGACAAATCTCCTTCTGCTGAGGATTTCTGGGTTAAGGGATGATTCCCACTGGGGCTGCGTGTAGGATAACAGAGCCTTTTATACTGTGTATGCATTTCAGCCAACACTAAAACTAAAGTTCATTTAGAGGAGCACAGATTTTGTGTTGCAAAGAAGTGCAAGAAACAGAAACACAGTTTATCATTGCTATTCTAAATTGCATGTTTGCATTGTGATTCTTTGTCACCTTGTTGCATCAGCCACCGGCAGAAATGTAGCCAAAAACTGTTCCTCGTGTCAAAGTACTTTTCAAGTACTCAAGTAGAAGTAAAACAAGTACAAGTACAAAAGTTCTTACTGAAAAAAAAAAGTCGCAAGTAACTCAGAAATAATAATAAAAAAAAAATGAAAAAACACCAGCACCCTGCTGTCTTCATTTTTTTGTGGAAATATGGAAAGGTCACAGCAGTGCACAGGCTCAAACTCAAGAATGGCAGAAACATGAGTCAAATCCACGCAACTACTGTATACTGTAGCCATTCACTCAAAACCAGCACTACACCAAAAGAAGAGCTACCAGGTATGTGTTATTAACCTCCCACGACAACGCCTGTGTGCATCTCCCACAACAATTTACACTAGTTACATAACTGCACAACATTTTCCAGAGTGTTTCTTTCCAGTAAAAGTCACATTTATAAGAAACTTGTTTTACATTTATAGACTGCTTAAGTATGTTAATCAAAATCATATGAGTTTCTCATAATTTATTATTGATATTATGATATATGATATTATTATTGATTATTATTATTAGCATACAGATGCATTTTTTGTGTTTAACAGACTCAGTTATTACATCACTAAGATACATACATTATTATTTATTTATTATGTATTTTTTTACAGTTGACTATGCTTTTTGCAGCGACCGATGTGAGAACAATGCCTTGTCAAGGTTGTCCTTTATTATGCACTTAATTTGACATTATATGTACTTTCCTAATAACTTGATACTGTTGCTTTAGTGTTACCACATCCTCATCCAGTAAGGTTCTTTAACACAGAGAACAAGGATTTTCTGCTGCATATCAGAGAGCCAAGGACATACTTTTAAAGTAGCTTTTTTTATAGATTGGGTAGAAGTGGCAAGGTGGAAAATTGGAAAAGAGCTTTTCACCTCCTTCAGCCCACCCACTCTATGTCTGTATCCATTTATATGTCTCATGAAGAAACACTTTCTGTAGGACCTTTGTTTTGTTTACTTTTTTTTTTAAGTAACACACATTACAAAAGAACACAACATGGAAGAGATGCATATGCACGTTTTCTTAACCGTATTGTGAAATGAAGTGCTTCCTCTATTGAAATAATACTTTCCATACAAGTTGAAACATACAGTAGACAGCCCACAATGAATCCACACCCCTCGTTCCACCTATGACTTAAAATCACGGTAAAATTAGTGTTGTATGAACATACTTTGTGACTGATACAAAAAAAAACAACAATAACAAGTGTAATACATAAATAATTACAAATAAATACATGAAAATAAATCAAAATAAAAGAGAAACAGAGGACTGTTCTGACATCGCCTGTATTAATAGGGACCATCTTTTAATAAATCTGCCAGTTTTCATCAGTCATCTTACTGTGATTTTCATTTTTTAGGACCTTTGTTTTCTTTGTTGTTAACCCAGTCGCAATTTAATAAATATTCGCAATGCGTGTTTCTGCAGACCACTGATATATTGAAACTTGACATTTGTTTAAGTTGCAACATAGCACCTTTTAGGTTCAATTTACTATTTTATGTTGTAATAACAGTGTCCATATGTTGTTGTTGGGTTTAGGCACAAAAAACACTTTGTTAGGGTTAGGAAAACATCACGTTTTGGCTTAAAGTAGCATTTTTCATTCATCACAAGCACAGCTGGAGATGTCCTGAGGTCTTGTTAAAAACACCCGGTTTTGTCCCAATTGTCCCAAAATATCTGGTGGTTTAGAAATTACAAATGTTGAAAATGTTGTGTGAGATACAGTGTTGTGTGAGATACATAGCTCCCACAACAAAACATTTGTCTTTGATGTGTGAGTGTGCATGTGCATGTAAATGGTGAAAGGTGATCATCATTGTGGGAAATGGGAAACTGGATTCATGTCCACTATATGACCCATATACACCTCATTATAGAACAACCGCTTGCTTTCACTTACATCATGTCATTATACTTGTGTGCATGTGGGTGTGTTGGTGGATTTGTGTGAAAGGGATACAACACCTTGTTACGAAAGACGAGAGAGAAGAATAGGTCATGTTGCTAATAAAGCCTTTTCTACATGGTCATTAACAGTGGAGGTCGATCCTTTCACTGAAGACTGACCCAGGTGATTCACTGTTAGCGGGGTTGATTTCATATGTTAGTGTTGATGTTGGACTGATGATTAAATGACTCCCAGCATGTTATCTTCACCACTCAGCCACCACCAAGTTGTCTTAGAAATCTGCTTCTCCATTACACCTTCGACTGTATGGAAACCATTATTAAATACCTTATGGTCTGCCCACACAGGTGTTTTCACTTATTGCACCTTATTCAACATGCATTGATACCACAAGTTACAGCTATCATCATTACATGATTCATGTCAACATTAAAATAGGCTAACTAAGACTCATCTCTGATATGTTAGACTTAGTTTGTGAATATTCTTCGTAAAGGTGACTGAACCCAAACTTAAAAGGACAATGTGTAAGAATTTTAGTTTTTTTCACACTCACTCCACAAACCCATAAATCTACCTTAAGATGTGCCGTGACATGAATGGTCATTAAGATTCACAGCGAAACAGCGTTGCAAATCTCTGTTTTGCTGTGAAGCTCCAGAAATGTTTTATCGGCTTCGAAACTTAACTTGACTTTCAGTTGGCATGTGGGTGAGTAGATAATGGCTGGATTTTTATGTTATGTTTCCAAAGTCCTTTTAGGCAAGTCTTGTCAAGTCTCGGCAAAGCCCCTGGCAGTTATATTTTAGTCTGACAGAAAAATTGCATTTATAGACTCACCAGTCAAATCTGATAAAAACGCATTAAAACGTTTGTTGACTTCACCTGAAAATAAGGTCTAAAACATTTTTTTTTCCCACAGGTTACACTTGTATGACGCATGCGCACAGTTTTACGGTTCAGTACAGTGTGACATGCTGTGTCGTGCCGTGCTGTTGTCAGCTCATCCCACCAGAGCACTTGAACACATGCAAATTAATGTCATGGTTTGAGTTTTATTTTGAAAGCTTATCCCGATGTGTCGTGTTTTACTTTCCACTTCCTGTCTTTGTCTGTTTTCTGGCACTTTGTTCTGCTCAGCTGTGTTCCCAGTGTTCTGTTTCCCTCCTGCGTTCCCAGTTTTCCTGTGCTCCTCCCCAGCCTGTTTTTCCCTCCACACCTGTCTTGCATCAGCCTCATTAGCCCTGCCCTCTTACCTGTGTTTTACCCAGCTTATCAACTCCTTCCCTGCTTTCTTTCCTCCACTCATTACCCTCACCTGTGTTTCTCTAGTCATTAACTCAGTCTTTGATGGTTTGTCTGTTTTCATCCTGCATCTCCTTTGTTTTCACATCAGTTCCCCGGCCCTGTTTTCTCCTCCTGTGTTACTTGCATTTTACCTGTATTCCTCGTGTCATCCTGGTTCCCAGCCCTTTTGTTGCCTCTCTTCGTTATTTGGAATACGGCTTTAGTTCATAAAGCTCGCTCTTTGTTACATCTTCTGCCTCTGCGCATCTGCATCTGGGCCCTTCTTTGATGAACTGTGACAGTTCAGTGTCTAATGTTTGAATAACCTCCCCCTCTTTGGTAATCCTGTGTATTAGCGTGATTTTACTCCTCTTCCATGCTCATTAGGAGTCTGTCTGCAGCCTCGCTAAATCCCTTGAGACTTTCTTGAATCCCAACTGTGCGCTTGCCTCAGTGCAACAACAGCAGTGGTTGATGTGTTTCCTGGTTCGGCTGTGATAAAGCAGACAATTGGCTTTTGGGGGAAAAGGGGCGGGACATTTGATACACAACTGCCATCTCTGGCATTACAGACTTTTTTCTATCCCGAATGCTTGAAGTGGTTTGTTAGTCCTGGACTGTGTAAATGTGTACAGACTGTGTTTGACATCTTTCTCACTTTTTTGTTGCACTTGTCTTTATTGGCATGTTGAATGTGATGACCCAGCATAGTTCTTTTGAAGGGTACTTCTATTTTATTAAATTTTTTTTTATGTTATTTTTTTCACATACAGGCCTGAAATATACACATGCACAAACAGGACCTATACACGCATTAAAACAACCTTATGTTTGGGCGGTTTGGCGCCCCCCACAGTTTCTGAGTGCAACAACACTGTCGTAAATACTTATCCCAGGTCTGTAACAATTAATGTAGGTGCTAACTACAAACAAAACTCATTACATCATAACAATGTTATGTGTTGAAAACTTGTATGTTGAAGTAAACATGTATGTAACACTGTGATTCTCCCCTCTCACTGAAGTTACACAGAGCAGAAACAAGTGACAGAGACACCATTCACTCTGTTACAAGACACTGTACCATCAACATGATTTGGAAGCTGTTATTTGAATATAAAAAAAGTTACATTATGTTGCTTTAATTTATGGAGAGAAGTCAGAGCGAGGGGCCCCAAGTAGTTTAAGGTTTGGTGTTTTGCTAAAGGGTACCTCATCATTGCCCAGGAGGTAAACTGGCACCTCTCCAACTACCAGTCTATTCTCTGTATTGACTGGTTCGTGTGAGCCTTGAACCAGCCACCATCCACTTCCCAAGCTAAGTCCATACGAACCAAGCTACTGCTGCCCCAAATCAGAATAACTTCAGAACAATCTAAAATGAATAGTCATACATATTGTTTAACCAATTATCTGTGGACGATTTCAATAAATTATTAAAACTCAACTTAATCAATCGTGTCAAAGGTAGTCTGCTTTGCGGAAGCAGTGAAGGCTGGGTGGTGGAAAAAGGCTGAGTTGAGAGAAAATAAAATTTTAAAAAAAGATGCACATGTGCACTGTAATTACAAAAGTACAAAGCTCTGCATTGGAGCAATCACAGAGATATGTTTGACTGAGAAGGACTTGGACTCAGATGTAAAAATTGAAAGGCTCAGCAAACCTTTACTCATGCACCATGACACGTGGATTGCCGGCAGATCAATAGAAGACGAGTCTGTCTCTACATAAATGGAGGTATAAAAACCCTTTCTTTTTCCTGATAGAGGCCTCGCAGATTGGACCAGAGATGGAGCACCGCTGTCTTTCTGCCCTGCAGATATGCCTCAGGAGTTCCTGTCATTTGTTTTGATGCCTTATGGCGCTTGCTGCGGATATCATAATTTTTCAAGGTGCCGTGGACAACACAATCCATATGTCTGATCCCCATTATGGAGACTAACAAATGCTTGATGTCCAAAACCCTAAGAATTTTTTATCATTGAATGTCTCGCCCCACTAAGCACAACAAAAACCTTGACTTTCCGCCGGAGAGGCTCACGCTGTGAATCTCTGACCCTGCATGCACTGAGGACAGCTGATCACTACTGTATGCACTCTATCCTTGCGAGCTGCACTCTCCTTAAGATGTTCAGGCATGGTCTGATGATTCTGCCACAACTCTCCAGAGCCGTTTGGACTGTCTGAACTGAAACATGTTTACGGAAAGACAATGGCTTGCAGTGATATTGATGACCTCAGAGATGTTTTCAGCTCTTGGGTGTCGCTTTAAACCGATACATGTTTCCCAAACAACAGCGTGAAAGTCTTTCCAAATGGACTTTGATCACTAAATCTTCTCCTGAACAACAAAAACAAGTGTAAAGCAGGATGGACTGCAAAACTTATTCAGAGCTGAAAAAACAAATCAAAGAAGAAAATGATGATAAAAGACTCATTATGAACACAGGACCTGAGGTTTGATGCCCACATTTTTAATGATGGTACCTTTGATCTTAAAACACATCTTTAGCTCCTTTTGCCCTTCCTTTTAATGAGAGCTCTGCTAAACGTGTTAATGCTCAAACCCAAAACTAACTCTTGCCCAGAAACACTTTGTAGCTTGCTGCTTATTAACTGTGCCGAGCTATAAGGGACGCGTGTAATACATTTCCTGATCGTTCTAAGCCGGCAGAAGGTGCCAAAGAAGTGAAGAAAACGTCTGATCTCAAACCTGTTGCTAACAGCAACCACACGGATGCTTTAGGTAAGTCGACCAGAGGTCTTGATATCTCTAGTTATGAATTCTTTGGATAAAAGTGGTGAAGTGAAAGCTGCAGGTGGGAGGAGATGGATAGTTTGTGATGAAGAGACATAGATTATTGAATACATTTCTTTGACCCAATATATTTTTTTGTATTGTATGTATTTGGCTCTATTAATGGAAGATGCTTAAATGTCATTGCATTTATTTGTTTTTTATAAGGTGTTGCTGCTTTAGGTACTACATATGAGATATTGTGTCACTGATGTGACATGTCCATATTAGGAGGACAAAGATCTTCTGCATAAAGTGTCTTCTGTATATATTCCAACCAATGCAAGATGTTAATCTATATCGGTATGACCAGCTGTTGCTAACATGTCCATATTTCACCAATTAGCAGAGGTTTACAACCGTTATTAAATATATCAAACAAGCTTAACTGGAAAGACAGTTTCTGTGACTGTTCTTTGAGGGGCTTATAGACTGTATAATTGCTGTATTACTGTACAGTTGAGGAGCGTTAAGATATGGGTAAACCCAAACGACCATGCAACAAAGAAAAGTGATAAAATCAGTAAAATAATTAACATTTTGGACCAAATTGACTGTGTACCAAGGTAGAAAATAAAACTGAATTATTAATAATAATAATATAATTAATTATTTTAGAAATATAATTTAGGTATTTAAAAGTTATAAAAAGTTTACTTACCTTTGTGTGCTTAATTTGAAATATCTTTATATTTAATTTTAAAAAGCACACTTCAAAAAATAGATGTCCTTAAATTCATCTTCAGTGTTTCCTGAAAATAAATATACTTATTCTACATCACTGTTAGTGGTATTTCAGTGTACTTCTAAAAAAGTGTGCTTTTTTTGTAAGTGAATTGTAAATAGGTCACAAATGTTCCATACTAAATTGCAAGTACTCATAGTATGCTTTCTTAAAGTGTTTTTTATTTCACTTCACTGTAAGTGTGTTAAAGTATAATTACAAACAGTGCACATTAATGTTCATTAATTTTAAGCTGTACATCATTCTACTTCACCACAGGCATACTAAATTGAATTCATTTCCTCTCTAATGACTATTAGTCTGCTTTATTAGGGTATTAATGTTGGCGTCGCTGTCACATGCACAGTGTTAGTGACATGGCTACGGCTAATGGCCTGGCTACTGTCCAAAGCAACCGTAACAACCATAAGAATCTTAATTTGATTTAGAAACCCTGATCTCAATGCTATCCAAAGGCAGAATAAAACACCTGGTTGTATTAATACTGTAAGTAGGCAGGTTTGTTACTTACTAATCTAGTAGAAAGAATGTTGGTTTGAACCGTCTCAAGTCAAGAGGACACATATAAGCTGGGGAACAAACTTCGACACAATACAAGCACTTTCCATTGAGTTAATGCCTGTTCGGTCTCTGTCACTCTCCCTTTTTATTTTCTTTGCCTCCCCCATCAGTAGGATTCTTTATCTTTTGCAGTGAAGAGTTTCAACCGTTATTCCAGTTGTTCCACTGTGAGCCCAGTGACAGACTGAGCAGCAAAGTGAAAGCAAGATTTGTAGAGAACCAATCTATATGCCGATGGTGTCATTTCTCTAAAGCCATTAAACTGTGCAACCAGTATTAACTTCGGAATGATTCGCAAAAACGTTGTCTATTGCCAGTTTAATAAAGGACTTTAAAGTAACATTATGTAACATTTTCACTTTAAAATAACGGCTTCAAAATCATTTTGATGGTACAGTGTATTGTAACAGGGTGAATGGTGTCTCTATTACTTGTTTCTGCACTATGTATCTTCAGTGAGAGGGTAGGATCACACTGTTACATACATGTTTACTTCAAGATACAAGTTTTCAACACATTGAAACACACATTGTTATGACATTATGAGTTTTGTTGTAGTTAGCACCTACATTACATCTGACAAACTGTGTTGCACTCAGAAACTGTGGGGGGCGCCAAATCGCACAAAATGTCAATTTCTACATAATGTTGCTTTAAAGATGGACAATGTTATGAATGAAAACCCAATTTCTTCTTAATACTTTTGATTTCTTTCATTAAGAAGATGCTGAAACTTTCTCCCCTCCTTTTTAAATTATAACGATCATTTTTTTGTAACACAACCTCATCTTTTCCAGTCAAATAACGATAATGGTCACTATTTCCACAACAAGTTTCAGATATGATGTACTGTATGTCATAACATCTGACCACTCTGTGTAGACCTCTTTAGAAAGTTGAGATTACAGCAAACAGATTGGAAATGATGAAGGGATGGCACAGACTGTGTTGTCCTGCCATTGATTTACATGTAGTTTTTATGCTTAAAATGAACTGTTGTGTAATTGTTAAAAACACAAAGGTTCTGGTTTCAAGCAGCAGTAGTGGATGAGAAAAGGTGGACATTAAAGGTGCAACATGTAAGAACTGGAGTTGATATCATTGCAAAAATTACTAGAATTACTGCAAAACCGATTACTGAAGTTAGCATGCTAATCAGCTAGCCCCATTCTGGTCCAAAGATCCCATGCTAACGGCAAAAGCACCAACACTTCCTCAATGCTCGAAGCTCACCCTTTTGACCGCTAGCTGCATGGCTAACTGAGCTAACGAGCTGATGCCAGCTGCAGTTAGCAGCAAATAGCAGTAACTCTTGTGATAACCTGCCGCCTATTTGTTTGAAATATGAATTTGAAAGGTGGCCACTTGTTACGTATTGCACCTTTAAACATAGTATACATTGTGATTTGACCTGTCAGTATAAATTAAATTAGTGCAGCTTTCAAGTATAAAAATCAATTCAGTTTCTCCTTTGTGCAACACGAAAGACTATGTAATAACATTTCACAATTAATGGTATTTAATTTATTCTTATTAAACTGCTGAGTGCAGCCTAGCTAACTTGGGAAATCTTGTTTAAACTATTTTTCATTATCAGAACAACCCTACTTATTGCTATATGATAAATTGAGCAGCTGGGTCAAATTTAACAAGAAGATTGTGGAATATATTCTCAGTTTACCTGCACCCTAAAAAATCCATTATTAACAAGGAACCAGGAGCCAAAACATCTATTTATTTGCTACCAGCCAGTCTCATGCTCCCTCCAACTACCCCCTGGACATGTCATTATTTACCCAATTATAACAAGACTGCATTTTTTTATATTGCCATATCCACAGCTTTCAAACCAAGCCCTATTTAATGATGTATGACAGAGTGTCTGGTTCGCCTCCCCCTATGGTCCCCTGATTGGCAGACAAGCACTTGACACAACACCAAGAGGAAAAACATCTATTCCACTCAATTCTCAGTTTTTTTAGATTAGTTCTTTTTATATATATTGATTTGTACATAACCTTTATGTCCAAAAAACACTCTGTATATGTGTCTCTGTAGGTCTAATGCATTGGTTTAAAAGGAAGACGTGTGTTTAAGGTTCATTTGGTGTCTCTTATTGCAGGTGTTTGGACTGATGAAAGGCTTAGCGCACGCACACAGATAGACACACACTCTCACAATGCTTTAGGTATGGATGAATATTTCAGATTTTGCCTTGATCTAGTCAAACAGCTAATCATGTCAGGCTTTACTTTGTTAAAGTCCTATTTCAGACAAATATGCAAAATTAGATTTCTGGAATAAAAAGCCCTCTGGGAAGAATGGCTCTGCGATTTCCACCCTGGCCTTCTAAATTTGTGTGGGCTGGCTTAATTGGGGCTAAGTCTTATCAAAACCTTGTAGTATTTTTCTGGCCTAACTAGAAGTTGCTATGGCAACGTGCACGTAGGCACCAGGGGTCTAAAAAACAATTGGAGAAATAAGAAAATATCTTACAAGCTGGAGACACCACACGACTTCCAAAACCGGCTAATGAGCATCCAAGTTTTTCTTGTTTGTCAACATGTGAAAAACATATTATATAAACTCTACCTCATAAGGTCTGTATGGAAAATGTCAATGCTTTAAAACACATGTGTATTTGTCTGTTAATCATCTCTTGTAAAAGAAAACCTGCTCAAAAGTAAAACAACGTTCACACTTTTTCTTCAAGATTTATTCATGTGTAGGTTTATATGGCCATTACTGTGAAAGGGCATGTGGACATCCTGTTCAAACATTAGAAAAACGCAGAGCAACCTCAACCACAGTAACTGTAATAATAAAAAAGCTGTATGTCAACAGAATAATCACCTCTACGCTTGTAGCTTTTCATCTTAAAGCTGCAAACATACATTTCGAGGGCACTCTTCCTGCATCTTCTCACAGCTAAGCCCGTCACATAATCCAGCAGAATTGAAGCAAAACTAACCAGATAATTTTTTTCACACGTTGGAGGAATGCAATTTTCTCTCCTGGAGTACTTTATTGAGTCAGAAGTAAAGAAATATATTGGTTTTTGACTCAGAGGCTCATCCTTGCCAAACATCATATTGCTCTTTGTGGTTAGATCTTGCAGCACAGATCAGATCTTTAGGCAAACAACTTCACTGCAGAGCTTTAAAGAAAGCCGAGCAGTAGTTTTGCTTCATGTACCGGTGCACCGTGGACTAGCCCATAGCCAAAAAGTAACTTTTATTAATTGTGCATGAAAGTCCTTTGTCCAGTCTGCTATTGAATTATTGAACATTTCATTAGGTATGCAGCATATTCTGGCGTATTCATCTTATGAGGTGCATCCACTGAATTCTCGGATCATTACTGCTTTCACCCATTAATTCCACTGCTGTCGTGAAGGTAAGAAGGCAGCCGAGCGAGGGATTTGTAACTTGTGGAAATTGGTGGAAAACAATATTGAAGTATTGGCAATTTAATTTGTACCCTCTGATTCGAAAAATGCAAACAAGTGACAGAACAAGGGTTGGTCTTTAAAGGGGCACTGTGTAGTTTTGGAGAAGTAATTCAAACTCAGAATTTTAATATTTACTATGTTCATGAGGCAATAATACAAACTCAGAAATATATTTATTTTTTCCATAACTGAGTAAACAAGCTGTTCTCAGAGGAAAACAAGGTCCCAGAACACTGTTTGAAGCTGGAAAGTTGGCAGGGTCCGCCATATATAAACAAAGTAAAACAGCATTTCTAAATGAAAATTGAGTAGCATGAATGCAGCTCTGTGTGGCTCCTCACTGGAAACCACTTTGATGCATCCACACATGGTGAGATCATGCAGGGACGATAGATGGCAGCCTTGGCTTCAGTTTACACACACACACAAACCTCATGCCATATTGCTCACGCTGTGTTTCTTTCATTGAACTTTGATTTTTCTTTTTATTCATACCTCAGACATTCACATTCATAAAATGTCCAACTAAACTGTTGGTCAAAGACAGAGAGAGAGAGGAGAGAATATTTGAGAGGGAATTAACAAATATAACCTCAAGAAAAAAATCGAGGATTCATCCAAAGCTGATTAACAGAAGTTATTATCCATTCCAAACTACTAACACATGCACGCATAGGAACTGAGAGGCAACCTGGAGGCAACAGGCAGATGATTAATCACACAAGGTTAAATTCCATGAAGAAATTACTGAGAATTAAACATAGACTTGTAATTATGAATTGATCTGTTTTGAAATTTTAGTTTTTTATCAAGCATGCAATGTTGTTTGGTTTTTGCTTTTAGCTTCGATTGACCATCTTTGCTCGTGTTGCTTTTAACCCTGCAGCACCTCTGTGCTGAGGGGATCTGATCGCATCGCTTATTACCAATCCACCATTTCTCCACACATTATTCATATCAGCCTAACAGGCAATGGGAAGGCGCCTTCGGCTGGCAAAGGAAGTGTGTGGAGGAGGGGAGTAGTGTTGAAGGAAGGAAAGAAGGAAGGACCAACTATTGCGACTAAAAAGGGACAACTGGGCCAACAGACGCTGACCAACAGCCCTGGGTCAGGGCTCTAAGGGAAAGGAAAGAGGATGCATAGGTGAACAGAAACAAAGGTTGGAAAATAAACTATGGGTAAATGAGTACAAATGAGTAAAACATAGGAAAGGAGGGACAAAAAGTTAGAAGAACGATGAAAGGAATGAAGGTGCAGGAAAAAAAAACAAAGGAGGTGCAGATGATGGCAAGGAGTAGAAGAAAAAAGCGAAGGAGGTTTTATAAAGAGAGGAGGTGAGGAGTGAGGGACAGAAGCGCAGAAGAGAGAGCCGGCAGTGCAGAGGAGAAGGAAGAAGGTGCAGAATCGATGAAAACAAAACCTAGGAAGTAGGGTGCAAAAAGAGAAAAACAAGGGAGAAAGGAAAGGAGACGCAGAAGAAAACAGGAGGTTTAGACAGGACAGGAGGTGAGGGAAGACAGTGAGGGGGACGGAGGAGGGACAAAAATGAGAAGAACTGAGGGAGAAGAGAAGGAAGGATGTGCAAATAACAAAGGAGTTAGAAGGAGAGAAGAGGAGGTGTAGAGGAGAAGGAAGTACAGAAGGAAATGGAAGTGGAGAGGAGGAAGGAAGAAGGTGCAGAATAGAGGAAAGCAGAATGTGGGAAATAGGGCGTGAAAGAGAAAGAGGAAAGAGGAAAACAAAAATGAAAGGAAAGGAAAGGTTAAGAAATGAGAAGAACGACAGGAGAGGAGAGAAGGGAGAAGGTGCAGGATAGAGGAAATCACAACATAGGAAATAGGTTGCGGAAGAGAAAGAGGAAGACGAAAACAAGGAAAAAAGGAAAGGAGATGAAGACAGGGACAACAATAAGGAGAGTGGAGAGAGATGAGAGGGAAGGATGTGCAAATAAAAGAGGAAGTAGAGGGAGGAAAGAGGAGGTGCAGAGGGGAGCAGAGCAGATGCCAGCTACAGCAGCGCACCACTAATCTGCGTCTGTCATGCTCCGCATATGAAACACCGAGTGATGACCGCTGTGAATCACTACTGCTGGATACAAACCAGCCACTGGCCATCGTGTGTGTGTGTGTGTGTGTGTGTGTGTGTGTGTGTGTGTGTGTGTGTGTGTGTGTGTGTGTGTGTGTGTGTGTGTGTGTGTGTGTGCGTGCGTGCGTGCGTGCGTGTGTGTGACTCTCCATTCAGTGCGGAGGGCTCCTTTTAACAGCAGATTTGCAGTGACATGATTCATGACGACCTGCCTCCAGGGGGGGCACAAGGGACACACACGCACTCACAAACACTTTAAATGCTTGGAGTCCACAAAATGAGATCAGAATTTTACATAAAATTGAAATCACGCAGAAATGCAACGTCCCTCGGGGTAACGTAATGTGTCCACGCATGCACACACACACATACACACACATGCACACACACAGAACTTAATAAGAATAATCTCATCCTCGCTTTCCTCATGAATCAACACACACAGATGTGTTTGACAATGTGTGTCTTTGTTGCTTCCTGTCTGTGATTGTGTACCGACCGTGTGGCCATGGTGATGTTTAAACAAACACACACACACACACACACACACACACACACACAAACAATACAAACTCCAATGGGAAATGTGTATACATGTGTTGAGGAGGAAACACAGTGCTGTCATCTCCCATCCACGTCGACAGCAGCAGACCCCGAGCCACCCAGCCAAGTAGCCACTAATGGAGGCTTGATTGACAGGTGGGGACACACACACTATCACCGTGACTCACTCTTGTGTTGGTGTGTGTACGACCCCTTTGTCTAATGGAGTCAGCGGGAGCAGGTAGAGACGGGGACAGATGAGAGTGGAGGAACGCAGGGAGCTGTAAGGGGCGGTCAGTCTGAGGCACTTGGACGTGAATTCACACAGATTTTTTCAACATGTAGTTTGGCTCTGGACAGCAGTCTGTGCTGGTCTTCCCTCTTGATGTTGTTGAGGATGTGAAGAAAATGATCACCCGTTAATCATTTCAATTTAAATCTCGTTACATCCTAAATGTTGCATGAAAACTGAACTCAGGTATAATTTACAATCAAGTAAATTATTTCTTTGACTGGTTAGGAGCTTATAATTCTCCAAACTTCCACAGGAGTCGACAATGTGCTGCATGACAAAAATGCTGAGGTACAAACAACAAATTGTATTTTTTTAAATCCACTTTTCTGATGAATAATAAAGGCAGAACATGCTGAAGCTCAAGGCTTCGCAGCACCGGGCTGCAGCTTTCTGTAGCCAACAACCATGTGGCAAAGAACACAAATGAAAGTTAAACGGATTATCGCTTTATAAGGACAGCAGTCGAGTTTACAGCATAACATATCTGCAGGGGGTCAGCCGAGTAATTAATACCAATGTGTCAGTGAATATTTTGAAATACTTTAAGTCTCCTTTTTTGGTTTGCAGCAAAAACATGACCAGGGGAATTTCAAGTAACTCATGATAAATTAAAAGTGTATTAAGAGGTTGAAGGAACGGTGAAGAAAGCCAGACGTCTCCTAGAATAAGTTCACCAGCGAGACTAACCGGGCTCCTGAGGCAAGCACTGCTTTAAATAAAACAACACAACTCCTGGTTCTGCCTTATTACATGACCCTCTCTTTCTAAATCTAGATTATTTAATATCAGCTGAAGATCTCTGAGGCCACTCCCTCATTCACTTATTAAAAGAGATCTAGCATGCTTGTTTTTTTTCCTTTCCTTCAGTGTGTTAGAAAGGTTCTTGTGCATGTAAAAGGTCTTGAAAGTTAAAAAAGCCCTAAGTCCACGCCAATTACAGCTCCTCTCTCCCATAGAAAACACTGCTCTTGAAGTGCCTGAAACACGTTGTCAGTAGTCCCGCCTTTAATTCCATGACTTTGTGACATCACACTGCGTCAGAGTCACATATCTGCATAATTTATGGCTTAATTCATACTGGAAGTGAAGCAGAGCCAACAGGAGACACGGTGAGCAATGCTGGCTCTGACGTGTGTGAGCTGACCAATCAGAACAGACAAGGTATTCAGGAGGGGGGAGGGGGGGTCCTTAAAGAGACAGGAGCTTAAACAGAGCGTTTCAGACATATGGGGAATACAGCGCTGCAGCACTGGACAGGATGAGAAAACTGATGTGTTTTTGAGCATTGAAGCATGTAAACCCTTTTCTAGTAGTGACCCAAAAAAATACAATTACGAACCTGAAAATGAGCATTGATACTTCTTTTTTTGTTCCACTGTGGGATTTTTGAGGGCAACTTACTAAATAATGGTAAACAGTAAGTATAGTGCACTATATGGTTAACAGGAAGTGATTTTGGACACAGCCCAGGACCCTGGAGCCAAACAGAATTCCGCCATCACTAATTTTCCACCTGTGTTTTCCTCACTGTGACGTGAGAATGGCCTCAGAGCATGGTGCATTGCTGCCACTATCAGTGACGTATTAGCAGCATGCTAATATAACATGCTAAACAGGGCCTGCTGTTGAGAGATGTTAGTCGCTTAATGTGAAATCTAGTTCATGTTCATGCTGAACAAGTAGGTCAACACTGAAGTACAATAAGAAAGTGCTGCTGTTTGAAGGTAGCACTTGTGGCCATGCCCTAATCAGTGATGTCACAGCTGGTGTTTCCAATCAAGCTATCAAGTGAGAACACCTGCTGTGATCCCAGGACTTGCAGCAGCAGCAGTCTTCTGGCCTGTGTGCTTCAGTTCTGATGTACAACTTAATATTCCACACTTAGCCAGGAGCTACAATGCTCATAATGCAATGAACGGGCACATTACTGAGGCCATTTAGGATCAACATTGTGAGTGGAGGTAGCAAAGTCATTTCTTTCATGCTTCCTTCTACAGGCAGTGGGAGCACAGTGGCCATCTTTTATTCACCGGACAGCAGCTTTGATGGTGTGTTTGGATTTAAGTTGGGGGGGCAGACAGATCCATCACCTGACGCAGAGGAAGATATCTTCGGGCGGAGACAGAAGGTGAGAATCCGTCGAAACAACTAAGTGAAAAATCTGAAAACTGTATGAATAAATGAGCTCATGGACAGTTGAGCTTAGAACAGAGAATGTTTGGATTATTTTATCAGCTTTCTTAGTGTGCATGGTGTACACTTACTTGTCCTATATGATCTAAAGTAAAGCATGGTACATAGTGAGGAAAGAGTACAGGGAACTCAGTGGTCCATGTCCTTCAGGCGGAGGTGACAGAAGAATTAAAGGAATTTTTATTGTCTGTGCTCTGTTTCCTGAAGAGACTTTCCTAAAAACAACCTCCCTCACAGGGTGTGTGTGTGTGTGTGTGTGTCGCCTGGTGTGATCTGACCAAGTCCATGTCGTGGTTACAGCTTTGAAGAGCAGTCTAATAATGCATCCTCTTGTTTGGGCCTCGCAGCTGCTGTTGTGTTTGTCTTGGCAGTCATCAGAGGTTGAGGACGGACACAGAGCCGCGAGGTTTCCAGTGCCCCTGTGTCACATAGTGTGCGTGTGTGTGTGTGAGTTTTAAACCTCTGACTTGTCCAACTGCTGTGCGGATGGTGATGGGGTTGGCACAAGGGTATGGCAGCTACTGTATGTTAAGGCTTAGAATTTGGTTTTTCTCGGTTGGTTTTAAGCGCGGAGGAAAATGCCAGCGAAGACCAAAAAGTTTAACTTTTTTTTGGCATTTTCTCAGACTTCCAAAATCCCAGGGCCTCTCGTGAAATGTTTCTTAGCGCTGAACTTGCTTCAGTCTGTCTATATGTCTTACTTTCCATCATTCCTTCCCTTCAGCCTTTGCCTGCATCTATTTGAGGGTCACTCTGGTGTAAATGAGAGCATTGTTCCAGAAGGGGAAGGCTGGCTTTGCAGAGAGGATTATCTGTTGCTGTTGAGCTGTGGGATTCAGTTCCTTCTGGAGTATGAGCCGGTCAGCGAGCTGCATCACTAAGCTTGTTATTATTGTTTTGGGAGAGGGAGACTGAGTTCTGAGGGAGAAAGTCGAGGAAGATATAAAGTGGGAAAGGCAGAAAGAAAAATGGAGGGAGAGTGTGGTTTTGAGGATGGTTTAAAAGTCCAGGCCCGATCTTTAATGATTTGGAAGGAAGGACAAAGATGAGTAACAGCAGAAGGATAGAAAATCACTGCATCTGCAGAAACCCTCATCGGACGCAGGTTTTAATGGGGAGGAGGAGAAAAAATGCTTAGATGTGCTTTTTCCCACAAGCAAAACTGGGAGGAGAAACCTGAGGAAAAAGCTCAGTTATCTCAGCAGACGGCTGTAGACAGACAGTCAGTCAGACGGACAAGAACATGACTCCATTGAAGGGTGAAGTCTTCATACCGACACTGGATCCTGCAATCTTTCTTTGGAGTCTTGTGTGACTTTTCAAAAATAGTTTGAAAGGGCCAGACACTTGCACCAGACTAAGCTGATACCACTGTGTCAAATATAGTAATACCTCGTATAGTGCAAATTCTGAATGGCAGTAATGAATTTAGTTTCAATTAATTGTCTTTTTGTACTTTTTTTTTAAAAATGTTTGTTTTCCTGTTGACTATGATACACTGGTTGTAAAGCAGGTACCTGCATATTCAATAAAGAGACAGTCCTGTGTGCTTATGAGCAGGCAGAGAGCGGGATCCTCACTACACTGACAATGGCGGAAAGCTACCAATTCAGCGCTCATGGCGACGGCTTGTACTACTAAACAGGCCAAGCGACGAAACGCCAAAAGAAAAAAGCAAATGGAGCTGCCTCAAAAAAAAGAAAGGAGTCTTGCTAGTGTGGTTGCGTAAAGAGGAGGGAGCTAAAATGATGATGGCAGCTTTAGGAACCGCAAAATAAATTTATATATATATATATATATATATATATATATATATATATATATATATATATATATATATATATATATAAATATATATAAATAATATTATACTGTAAATACAGCACAAATCTTAAGATTCAAGTCACTACTTTTGGGCTTGATCCATAGACCTGGTTACTTGTTTCTCTAGTGAGATCTGGCAACACTGTTTGTAGGCTATCAGGAGGAATTAGTCCAGGATTGATGTGTGCTGTCAACCATAAATCTTCCTTTTATCTGATGCTGTAGAGGCTCATCTGAAGCTAACCCTGACAGTTTGGAGTACTTCAGTAAAGTGGATAGTGCATGATGAGGCTGCTCTGCGGTCAAGAGCACAGGTAGCTGCAATAATGCCACATTAGCAAAAACTACCACAGTTTGGTAAAATCAAGTGCAGTAAAATGACTGTGTGTGTGTACTACCATACCTTTTCCACCACCTTAAAAGCAGGTGCCACAGTGACCACTGCCTTCATTTTTTGGGATCTGCTGAACAAACAGATCTTATATTTCACTCAAAAAGTAAAGGTTAGCTGACATCCCGGCTCATATCTCCAAATCAAACAACTTACTGAACTAAATATTGAAGAAATGTCAAGAGCAAAAATGTTTAAATGTAATTTATGTGCACTTACTGGTTGGCTAGACTGCTGGTTGATTCCTCTTCTCATCCCCCCATCTCTCCAGCCTGTCAGCGTTTTGACTGGGGCTGCTTCAGGTACTGTACTCTGCTGACACTGATGGTTGCACCGTGCACATCCCATGCACTCAGGCTGAAAACTCAACCTGGCATTTTCCTGGAGCTGGATTGGAGGCAGGGGAGGCAGAGCACTCCCGCACTGACAGGCAGGTCCGGAGCTGTACTTATGACATAGTCTTATCAAAGAAACCAGGGGCCGTAAACATCCTGAGGATCTAATGCTGCTCGGAAAACAATTACAGTAAAATGTATTCTCAATCTTCTCTCAAAACTACTGGTTTCCATAATTGTCTGGTGTCTGAGGACGTGCTGATTTGTATTCATTCCAAGCAAAATACCTTTCTTCTTGGTCTGAGAAATCATCTGATGTTGGGCTGGAATGAAAACCGGCAGGCTATTTGATGGCATGGGACCGGACACCGCCGACCAAGAGGAAACATTCTCTCTGATAACAAAAGTATTCAGTTTGATTTACAACTCTCTCTGCAAAATAAAATGGGGAAAGCAACACTCTTCGAGAAATAAAACTTGCTTGACAGTGGGAAGGCGCATGATTTTTCTAAATTTTACAACTGAGTTGTCTGAGGCTTTGAAATGTCTCTGATGGAGAAATTAAAGGGATTCAATGTTTGTTTTTGTTTCCGTTTTAGCACATTTTTGGAAATTGTTGTAATATTACAATGTTGATCCTGGGTGGGAGCTTAATTTTTGCAACACCCATCAGCACGCTGGCCTTCTGACCCATAAGTATTCAGTAGCCTAGTCATCACTACATCATTGCTTTCGTACTTACTACTCTTGGGTCAGGCCACACCATCCTTAACTTTCGTGACTGTATCTTGCATGATTGTGATGCTATCATGCAGACAAAATCCGTCCACAGCCAGCCAGCTGCAAAAAAAATTTCTAAACTACCTCTGTGTTAGGTTTCCACTACAATAGGCGTCTCCAGGACCACATTTCACCATAATGACTCACACACACAGACTCACAAGGTGTAAAACAATACCAGAAGACACTGAGGTGTTTGGAAATGATCACACAAGTCATATTTTTTTATGAATAGTTATAAATTAAAACAACAGCGTAAAGTTGTTTTTACAAAACTGTCTCAGACCCATTGTTCAGCTTTGTTCAGTGATGACAGTCCCAGAGACAGTTCTTTTCCTTTGACAAGCAAAGGCAAACATAACACATAGCAATTTGGTGTATCTTTTATTGTAGTGCTCTCTCTTTGCATTCACTGGGAAATGTATGATTAGGTCGTCGTGTACATCCAGTTGGGGTGTGTACAATGATATCGTGGCTGGGACCTTGTGTGATGAGAAAAAAAAATGTACCACATAAGGAGAAGGTTGGGCTGGTGGAGGGAGGTGCAGTAGCAAATAGCGTTGGCATGAGCTCAATCAGCAGAGTAACCTGAAGTAAGTGTCAGGTTATAATTTCCGAGCTGTACACCTGCATGAATACGATTGGACGTTACCAGCCAAAAGGCAGCGAATGAGCCAATGACTGCAAATCTAACAGCTGGTAGCAGTTGGCCAGTAGAAGCACAACTTCAGTGATCTGGCTGAAATAACACAATGCTCCATCAATTCATCCTGTTGGCAACATAAAATATCCATACCAATTTCCATATTGTAGTACAGATATTGTATGGGATGAGTGGGGAAAAAAACACTAGGATTCATCCTCTCGCGACCAAAGTAAACAGATGTTCATGGGATCCCGTCTAATAGTTGATGAGATATTTCAGTGTAGACTTAAATGGTGGTGTGACCAACCAAACAACTAGCATGACTTCCAACTCTCACTATTAAGGAGTGAAAGGCAAATAGCCTAAATGTCTCATGAAATCACTGTCTCAATTTCACCTTATATGTGCTCTGGTGGTCACTTTGAAAAGTATTTTCTGATTGAGAAGAAAGCTTAAATGTCAGTTAAAATTGGCTAAATGTCATCATAGACATCTCTGCTGAACTGATAAGTACCTCAAACTTTAACATTTAGCTTAACCAGGGTTCCCCTGTTGCTCCATTTTACGCAGTAGACGGAGTGCTTTGAGTCATCTGTCCACTTACATCTTCTCCTTTGTCTCTGTTTTTCACCATATGATTAAGAAAAACCTCATGTTCATCTCCTCTCCACCTTCAGTTGGGGCAATGTCCTCACCTCACCCTACATCTTCTCATGTTCTACCCTCCCATTTTCTCCCTCCTTCTCCAACATCACCCTCCATCCACTTCCCCCTCCCCCTCTTCTCCGGTGTTCTTCCTCTTTCTGGCCCACCGTCTCTCTGGTGTTAATCACAGCATCTCCATCTCGCCACGGGGGAAATCTCCATTGCTATTCCTCACTTCATCTGGAATTAATGCAGGATGTCAGAGAAGGATGGGAGATTCTGAGCTGCCAAGAGTGTATAGTCAGGTCACTTGGGAGAGGATACAGAGAGGAAGAAGTAAATACATTATTTACATTAGGTATTTACATCCAGGTTGGACAGTGCTCAGTAAAACATCACCCATTCAGGATTCTGAGAGTGCATTGTTTTATCTGATTACATGCAACATGCACATAAACCATTTTATTTCTTGTGTTTGCACTTTCTCCCACCCGTAGGCATTTGAATTCTAGTGAGGGCAGAAAAAAAGGTGGAAAGAGGAGGGAAGGAAGCATAGAAAATGAGTTTCATGGTGTGAAGAAGGGGCTGAAAGAGTGAAGGAAAAACGATGCATGTTATAAAAAGGCTGGTCGAGGTAGATTAGGGTAGAAAAGATTGGTTTAAGGGTTACAGGCTGGATCCATCCAAAAGAGGGGTCAAGTCAGAGTGTCTCACAGCCATCAAGCCCTCTCTTCGGACTTCTTGCTTCTGTGTTAGGAATTATCTATGCTGTGGATTAATGTCTCATCGTGACATGAAAGAAGACAGCCCTGAGTCACTCAGTTCAAAAACGTACAAGGTTAACAAGTGAATATGAGTGACAACTGAATGAGCAAGGGCTCTATCAAAGAGAGCATTTTCAATTGTAGATAATCAAGGTGATTATTCAAGGTACAAAGGGATTAATTTGTCATTGTACAACAAATAACAAAATGAGAAACATAATGTGTTCTGTCAATCTGATTAACATGTTTATAATAGAAGTAATATACTAATATAAAAATGGTCTTTCACCCATTCACACACCAATAGCAACCAAACCGCCATGCAAGGTTCAGACCTAACCACTGGACTTCAGTGTTGTGCAGAAGGACACTTCGACATGTGAACAGGGGAAGCCTTGCAATCAACCTTGCAATCAATGGACAACCCACTCTACCTCCTGAGCTAAAGCCAGTGTGATTCCCATGTGCTTCCATTTGTATTTCTCGATGGGGAAGTAGTCTAGCCAGCATCTGGTTTGCACAGCCTGTGGCAGCCTAGCTGTGGAAGTACATTTGTCTTACCTTGGCAACAATTACAAGACTGTAAAGAAATAATTTGCACAGAAAAGTAGTGGCGACAGTGTAGTCTTTGTTGTTTGTTGAGTAAATCCTTTCGATGCTTGTCCTCATTAACTCCTTCATTACTGTCTCCCTTGCAGCTTATAGTTAACTAGCATGCTTTTCTGTGTCAAACTTGAGTATCCTACTATGTCCATATGTTGGCAATGGTGACATTTTTGACAGAATTCAATGTATAGTTATGGTTTCAGCAAAGTTGTTTGAGTAACCGAGATGAAGTTCTGAAATCAGGTAGAGCAAGTACAAAGTAGGAAACTCCCTTTACATGGGAAAGAATAACATCTTTATTGTGAAGGAATTTTCTTTCTTGAGTTTTAAGGTATTTACTGTAAACATAGTGGACAGAGCCACCCTGACATGACCAGGATGAAGCTCAAAGTGGGTGGTACCAGCCGTTGACATTTGGTAGTACCTGATATCGCTGAGATGAGCCAAATGAAGCCTGGGTACTGAAACACACCTACCTAGCTGGAAGCTACCAAGCTATCAGAAGCTAACAATCTAGCTGTGGAAGAAAGAAACACAAATCACCTTGTTTTATTTGCATGAATTTAATTGAGGGATCATTTGTGTTGAGGAGTTACTCAGTTTTGCCAAGCTCGGCTATCTCCTCCATGAGCTCGCCAGGTCCAGCAGCTGTCTTCCAGTTAATGCTAACAGGGTCATTTGTTAATATAAATCAATGGTGTCCCTCCAATCCACTTTATTACAATTAACTGTGCGGCAAGCCATCTGATATTAGCATCAAAAATGATCCAAAAAGCCCATACACCACAAACATGGCCAAGAAGTCAAGTTCAGTGACTCGAATTAGCTGAAGTGAAGCCTAGCAGACAGCATGTGGCTAGCCGTCACCAATGGCTGTCACTCAAAGCAGCAGAGTATGTTATATAAAAATTCACTCTCTGTATAGTTGTCATGAATAGGGAAATTTAGCCAAATCTGTTTTTGTACCCAAGTGTAAACATGTTGATTTCTGCTGTATAATTGGGGATTTGGACAGAGGGTCTTGTGGGGACTTGCATCACTTTTTGAGCTAGCCTCAAATTGCCATCTGAGGAAATGCAGTTTTTGACACTTTTGCGTCAGCTTCTCAGAATTGGTCTGGTACCACAGTGTCCTCACTTGTAACACTTATTCATTGTCCTTGGTCGAGCTTCAGTAATTGCTTCAACATAAGACATCCAAGTCTCCTGAACCTTATTCAGTAACAAGTTGACCAGTTATTTCACAGCATAATGTGCATGTTCATCTTTGACCATCTTTTTATATCCATGTATGGTAAGAAATAAACTAAGCTGTAGTCGGCTACGTTAATACGAGCTGCTTGAACTGGTTGTATATACATGAGAATGCATTTGAAAATAGGTTTTCAATTTAATAATATAGCTTGAACCTGGACATGGTGTATGAATATCTCAATAAGTATCAGCTGCATCTGCACAAGTGCCCCCCTGAGTCCATGCTGTCCTGATGTCTTTATTTAGCACAGCTATGATGTTTCAAATTCTGATCCCAAAAAGAGAGAGAGACCCAGAGACAAACAGTGATCGAGAAAAGAGAGAGAGAGAGAGAGAGAGAGACAAGGGCAGTCTGCTTTCTTGGGTCAGAGCTGTTATATAAGGATGACAACTCAAAATTGATTTGGATGGACAAGTCTCAATCAAAGTTGTTTTAACTGCTCAAGGTTTTTGGAATTTGACTTGTCTTAGAAACATTATCCATGCAGCCTGGAACTGCACGACTGTCAGGTGTTCAGTTTTACACAGTTTCAGTCTCAGTCCATAGGTTATAGAGACATGTAACTCTTAAAGGACATTCTGAGCAATATACATATTTGTTCCCCTGCCGAGAATTAGATTAGAAGATCAGATCTGCACCCATGTCTGAGTGGTAAATGTAAAGCTACTACTAGCAGCATCTACTGGTCCTAGTCAAGACATAGTCCGGCACATAAACCACTGTGAAAAGGTGATTTGGTGTTATTAATTGGTGAGCTTTAGAAGTATCGGAAGTCAGATTTTGTTACTTTGCACAGTGCCGGGATATCTGTTTCCCCCTGTGTACAGCCTTTATGCTAAGCTAAGCTAACCAGCTGCTTGCAATAGCTATACTTTTCCTCTTCAGATAGGAGTGTGAGGCGAGAACGAGCTGAGATTCAATCCTGTCAGCTAACTGTGACAGAATCAGGGGTTAGAACAACTGTAAAGTTTGGCAGAACATTTTGGGCACGTACTGTAGTATCTAATATGTCCCAGGTTCAAACAAACACAGTAAACTATTTTATAGTATATTAGGATTCTGCCAACGCTGCAGCCAGTGATGTATTTGCTGCAGGCAGTAGCTTAAGGGCCTTGCTCACTGCAGAGCCTGTCTGTCTGTCTGCAGCCCCAGCTGGTTAGAACTGAGCTTGACCCACATCATCAGATACAGAGGATGAATAATGAATGCACAGACAGCCAACTAGCCATCCACAGAGACAGCCAGCCAACCTTTACACCCTTCAAGCACTCTGTCAGCCAGTCAGCCCGCCATGTAGCCAGCCACCAAATCAACACACAAGCCTGTTGGTCAGAAATGCAGTCAGTCAGCCATTCATCCTTCAAGCCTCCGATTCAGCCAGCCAATGACACAGCCTTGCATCGAATCAGCCAGCCAACCAGCCACATAGCCAGCCTCGCAGTCATGCCCCCACTTGTTTTTCCTGAGACCACCATGACCCCACATCGTCGTCTCTTCACTTTCTCTCCTCTCCTGTCCTCCTTCACTTCCTCCTCACTTGTTTGCATTGTTCCCCGATGACCCCTCCTCCACCACCAACCCAGCGCTGCGTTCTCCCTTCCCCTCTTCGTCTTCCTCGTGTGTAAAAAGGGCAGGCCTGTCAGAATAGTTTAGCTACAATGCGTTGTTTTCTCTGAGGCACAGACAGGGTCAAGTGACCCCGACTGTGTATTTACTGTTGGGAAGGGGAAGGGAGAGATTCTTGGCAGAAAGATCTAACTGTGGCTGAGTGTGTGACTGTTCTGATTTCTTTTTGTGATCGACTCAAAACATAACCATTCGAGTTGTAATGTAGGAATTAAATTACACAGACAGAAACAAAGAGATATAATTAATTGAATTGCTCAAAAGTGCAGCAAACTGTGTTCGAGTGGAAACTGTGAACACTTACTTGCCAATTCAAAAAATACCAGTTATTCTGAAAGTCTTACTGTTGTAAGGCGTGTTGTCTCTATTAAGTCAAAATCATTATAAGACAAGGGTTTGGCAGAAAGAGATAATATATGACAACAACAAAAAAAAAAAATACCAATGAAAAATGCCAGCACTCATTTTTTACCTCTGCTTAATTAATTTATTTGAAATAGGTCGACATTTTGGTCACCAAGACTTTTCTCAAGACACAATACTCACAAAGTGACGCAGTGCTTAAATACAGCCCACAATTACATGACGATCCACAGCTGTACTGGAGGTGTGCTCACAGTTGCATGCAACAGCTCATCAAATCAGGATCACCATGAGCTATGAAAGTCATACAATATCTATAATACCCCACACCAAGGAGAACATTTTTCACTTATTATTTATACAAAAAAAGGGGTCCAGTCCATAGCATTTGGTATATAAATTCCCTACAGGGATCCTAAAACATTTTTAAAATAAATTAATCAATACAGAGGTACAGTATAAAGATGTGTGCAGGAATGACTATTTTTCATTGGAATTGACTTCTTTTCACCAAAACAAGTAGTGTTTGTGTTGTTGACTCAACAAAAACAAAATAAACAGCATCTTCTGTTGGCCATTTTTTTTTATTTCAAACAGATGTATCTATAGTTTTGCAGGACAGATTAAAAATCCACCTGATCACGGTGTTGAAAAAGGCTCACCACAGGAATTGCAGTTCATCTTGTGGGGACGTCCATGGAGTGAAGTTTGATGGTGATCCACTTAGTAGATGAGGGTGTTTTAATATGGATTAAGTAGTGGACTGAGTGGCAGAAAGTGTCATCCTTATACAGCTTCACTGCGTTCATGGCTAAAAATAGGGAACATCACTATAATTAAGCCAGTGATTGAGTTATTCTAACTGCTGCTATGGAGCGTGTGACACATAACAACATAAAGGTTAATTATTTCAGCATTATAGGATGATTATTTATGCTTGCTTTTCTCTCTCTAACTACATAACTTTTTTTTCTTTGTTGTAAAATAAAAAGTTCATGCACAAGATCCTCAGCAATATGATTTTTACGTGGAGGAAGAATAACTGTGGATCACAATGACAAAAACCTTTAAGCGAGAACGCAGCTTCCGGTGATGGCTTCACAGCTGTTATGTCATAATTGAGGCTAATGCTATTACAATAATGAAAAATAATATAAACAGCGCAAACAAGACTGCAGCGTAATTCTCTTGCATGTCCAATATGCAATTGATTCTGTGCACCGGGCCGTGCCGGGGTGCTAACCCGAGCTCAAGTCAAGCACGTCCTGGTTAAATTGCATAAGAGGCTGAGCTGCCTTTTGGGCAAATTAAGCCCCTCTGTCGCCCTGCTGCTGACTGCCCCAATCCTTCGCCGCCTCGTTCACACTGCACCCTCCCTCTCTCTTCCTCACAATCGCCCTCTGTCTCTCGTCCTCCTCCGTCCTCCTCCGTGCACTCACTTAATACTCTCTGTCCCCTCCCTCCTTGTACAGTACGTACCCACACAGCCGAGCCGAGCCAAGCTGAGCTGGCCGGGCCCGCCTGCTTGCCTCGATAGTAACGGCTTTAATAAAAACACCGTTTGGGGGATGAGAATTGAATTTCATACTTGGACGCCCCGACACTACATGTGTTTCTTTTTAATAAAGAAAGGAGAGCGAGCGGAGTGAGAGAGAGGGAGAGCAGTGCAGAGCCACTCGGCCAAAAGAAGATAGGCTGAGGCTTTTCTCATTTCTCTTCACATTCTTGCTTCCTTAAGCTCAGCTGTGTGCTTGGTGTTCCGTGGGGGAGCTGGAGGGGACATCTGGCTTGTCAATCAGAGCATTTCCGCACCTTTCCACGATAAGGCCGAGTGTTCGACTATTTCAAAAACTGGCTCTCAAATTTGTTTCCTCTCTCGCTGTCTCTTATTCCGAGACAAACAGCCCAGTCACCAGGATAAAATGTGAGCAGTTAACATTTCTGCAAACCACAGATAGGTTCAAATTTGTACGTGTCAGAGGCTACACACCATACCGACATATTCACATTACATGTTTGTCATTTGAGGAGGTGGAGGTGACGGCGGTGGATTTAGAGGCTACAAAGCTGCCAAGCCAGTGGCCGCAGTTTGAGTCTGCATTTAAATATTTGTAAGCGTGACACCACTGGATATCTTTAATGAGGCCCCAGGACAACTTCCAGCTGTGTCTGTGGCAACAAAGACCGGATAGTTTTAACGAGAAGTTTCCAGCAGTGTTTGTAGCAATCCAAACAGGTATTATGAGCCAAAGCATCATCTTCTCCGAACCATAACTAAGTGGTTTCTGTGCCTAAACCTGATTAGGTTCATCACAGCATTTTGACAAGAGAAAAATTGAAAACGGAACCTAAACAAACACAAGTTGCAGCATAAAGAAAGTTTGAACTTATCTGTGTATTTGCAGAAATGCACTTTTATTTATTATTCTGACAATTGGGTCGAGACCAACACATTGCCATCAATATTTTTTTATCAGCTGACACATTATTCAGTGAAATGATATCCAGTTGCATTTAGTTGGACAGTTCTGGTTTGTTGAGATACAGGAATAACTTTGTAGTTGGCATCAGTGTGCGACAGCCATCACTTTCAGAGACTCTCACAGTCGTGGAGGGGAAACGACGAATTCAAATAGAAGACTCATAGTCACTGATGCTAATGCTGCAATCACATGAATTCAGACAGACGCTAGACATCAAACTGGACATAATTTCTGTGGATTAGAGATGCGGCCGGAGGAGAATACAGGCAGAGTTAATAGTAGATGCCAAAAAGTTTAAATATCGTAACTGTGGAATGTCATGTAATAATTAATAGTTCATCCAATTGTATATCTATCAATTGATATTTTTTTGTTCACAATATGACATTACCTGAGCAACTGATCGTCACGCATGTATTGCTGTGCAGTCCTGTTCTTCATATACCGTCCAGAGGGTTGTCTGTCACCGTTCCATCACCACATCAATACCCACATCAGTAGTGATTTGAGTCAGCCTTCAGAAAGTTGAGGCATTTCAGAGTTGTTTCCTGCCAATTGTTGCTGCATTCAAAGCTTTTGTTCAATACAGTTCAAAACTAAAGCTTATGTAACTACTTTTGGTGGGTCAATAGCTCATCATCCAACCACCTGCTGCATGTTCATCACATCGGGTTTTATTCCTGTAGCCTTACCGTGAATAATGAGGGCTTCGATGCAGGACGCTACCTATTTGATCAACAATACTGATGATTTTTGCATAGTCAGTGCAGCTCGAGGATTCAGTTTTTGTTTTTTTTTTTGAAAAATATTTTTATTGCATTTTCAAAAACACAGAACACACAAAACAGCTCAGACATGACAGAAAACAAGGAGTGGGAAGAGCAAAATGTGGGTACAATAAATAAATAAAAAATAATAAATAAATAAAAAAAAAAGTGACCATGGGCACATTTTCTGACCAGCCCCCTCCCTATCAATCTCCTGCAGCAATACATGGCAGTATCCAGATGACTATGATACAGAGCATATAAGCATAACAAGGCCAGAAGGTGTTTGTTAGAAAGTGATCACTTAGAACAAAGTTATGAAAACAGGCTAGGCTGATTTGGGAAAACCACGAAGCAAGGAGGATGACAGCGTGGGACCAATATGCTGCAAGTAAGGGTTCCAGACCCTATAGAAGGCATCTATTTTGGAGTGAAGCATACATGTGATATATTCACTAGGAATGCAGTCCATAACGATGTTGTGCCATGATTTTTTTGTTGGAGCAACATTCTTGATCCAGATGAGCAGAATGTTCTTTCTTGCAGCAAAAGTCAGTATATTGAAAAGTCTCCTGTGTTTTCTGTCAGTGATCTGATCATCCGGAAGACCAAGTACCAGGCACATAGGGTCCATCCGTATCGAGACACCAAAGATGGCAGACAGTTCATTCACAATACTAGACCAGTACAATTGTAACTTCACACGTGACCAGAGGCAGTGAAAGTAATCACCAGTCTCAGAATTGCATTTCCAGCAAAGCGGTGAATTATTGGCGTCCATTTTGTTCTTGACAACAGGTGTTATATGCGTGCGATGTACAATTCTGAACTGTATGGATTTGGTGCGATTACACACAGAGATTTTCATGGCCTGAGACCAGACCTCCCGCCAGTCAGCATCATCTATGGCAATGCCAAGATCTTTCTCCCAAGCTTGCTTGGTGGCTTGTGAGCTATGAGGAGAGTTAGAGTTTAGGGCTTTGTAAAAAACAGTAATGCATTTCTTACTAATCTGTAGAGACAGGGCCTTCTCAACACGTGAAGTGGTATTATTCGTCCTTAAGGTGGTGTTTTTAATTATGAAATCTCTAATTTGTAAATATCTGTAAAAGTCACCTTGATTAAATAAATCAAATTGTTGTTGCAGCTGCTGAAAGGATAATAAAATCTGGCCATTAAACAGATCACCCAATTTCTTCAGCCCTCGAGTGCTCCACACTTTAAAGCCCTGGTCCTTACAGCCTGGCAGGAAGTCCGGGTTGTCAAGAATGGGAGTGAGAGGAGATGTTAACTGAGCCCGGCTTTCTATAGAGCGAATGGATCTCCAAGCTCTGATGGTACTGAGAGTAATAGGGTTAGAGCAGAGTTTTTTGACAGATTCAGGGTTATTCATAAACAACAGATTTACCAAGGGACACTTTGACTGAGAGGACTCAATATCATGCCAAATTGAGGCAGGATCACGGTTAAGCCAGCTTGAAATCACCCGCAGGTGTGAAGCCAGTTGGTAAAATCTAAGATTAGGTACATCTAGCCCTCCATCACAACCTGCCATTTGAAGTTTTGTCATCTTGAGACGCGGCCTCCTCTTGCTCCAAATGAAGGAGCTTAGCCAGCCTTCAAGCACCTTAATAACCTTGTTTGACAATAATATAGGGATCATCTGCAGTGGATACAGCAGTCTGGGCAGGACGTTCATTTTTATAAGAGCCACCCTCCCTAGCCAGGAAAGAGGAAGAGTGGCCCAACGGTCTAAGTCAGCCCTTATAGCTTCCAAGAGGGGGGGGAAATTAGACTTAAACATCTGACCAAACATAGGTGTAACATGGACTCCTAAGTAAATGAAACCGGCAGGAGACCAGCGGAATGGAAAGGGCTCAGTCATATCTGGAACACAAGTTAACGATCCTAGGGGCATAGCTTCGGATTTTGCAAAGTTAATTTTATATCCTGAAAAGACACTGAACGACGAAATGACCTTAATCAGGCAGGGAACAGAAGTTTCAGGTTTCGACAGATGTATCAAAATGTCATCAGCGTATAAGGTGATTTTGTGTTCCCTTTCACCAACGAAGATACCCGAAATTAAATTGTTTTGCCTTACTGCTTGGGCCAGCGGCTCAATAGCAATATCGAATAACAAGGGGCTTAGGGGGTCGCCCTGTCTATTCCCGCGGTGGAGGGGGAAATTGTTGGATCTCAGCCCATTAGTCAGAACCGCCGCCGTCGGAGTATTGTACAGAACCCTAATCCAATTCACAAAATTTTCGCCGAGGCCAAATTCTTTCAAAGCAAAAAACAAATACGACCACTCGACCCGGTCGAATGCCTTCTCGGCGTCGAGAGACAGCACGACGCCGTGCGACTCTGGGTTAGCTGGATGATGTTAAGGAGCCTCCTCAGATTATCACAGGAGTTCCGGCCCTTGATAAAACCGGTTTGGTCCTCCTTGACAATATGGGGCAGCACCTTCTCTAAACGTGAGGCCAGAATTTTGGAGAGTAGTTTTTGGTCAGAGTTAAGTAAGGCTATTGGCCTGTATGAGGCACAGCTTTCAGGGCATTATCCTTTTTTAAGGATGAGAGAAATATTGGCCTCCCTGAGGGACTGAGGTAGGATCCCATTTTCAAACGAATGATTGAGCATAGACAACAAAGGGTCTAAAAGAATATCACTAAACTCCTTATAAAACTCGCATCCAAATCCATCTGGCCCTGGGGCCTTACTGGACGGCATAGATTTCAAAGCAAGTAGCGCTTCCTCTCTAGTAATTGGGGCATTTAGTTGTAATTTTTGATCCTCTGTAGCTTTAGGGAGTCTCAAATCTGCGAAAAACTGATGCATAAGAGTTAGGGCATTGTCAGGCTGTTCAGAACTATAAAGGTTGGAATAAAATGATGCAAAGTGTTTATTAATGGTTCTAATATCAAACGATCTAATACCATTAGGGTCAGTAATAGAGACTATATTTTGAGAATCTGCCCTCTTTTTGACAAGACTGGCAAGATATTTTCCGGGTTTGTCCCCAAACTCATATAGTTTCTGCCTGGCAAATTTAAGCGACTGCTCAGAGTCCTGGATCAGAAAAGTATTCAATGCAGCACGTGCAGATAACAGTTCCTTGAGTAAGTCAGGACTTGGGCTAGATGTGTGATTTTTCTCCAATTCAGCTAGTTGGGATTCAAGAAGTTTACGCTGCTCATTCTTCCTACGTCTTTTGGATGCGACAAAAGACATAATCAGTCCGCGGGAGTATAATTTACATGTCTCCCAGAGGACAGAGGGACTATCTGTGGATGGTGAGTTGATAGAATAGAAAATCTTAAATTCTGAAGTAAAGTAAGAAATAAACTTGTCGTCTTTGAGTAGATAAGGTTGAAATCTCCAGCGCCGTGACAATGCCCTGTCCTCAGCGAGAGAATACACCAAATAAAGAGGGGCGTGGTCTGATAACACAATGTTGCCTATGGAACATGATAAAGCAAGAGACATTTTTGATGAGGGGATGAAGATGTAATCAATTCTGGTGTAGCTTTTGTGTGGCGCTGAAAAAAAGGTAAACTCTGAATCAGTAGGGTGAAGCTGCCTCCATACATCAGAATATTCAATATCATGACACATATTAGCGAGCACCTTCGCTTGCTTAGAGGGGGAGGGAATAGCAGATGGAAGTTTGTCAAGAGAGGGATTAAGGTGACAATTAAAATCTCCTCCCACAAAAGAGTCCCCTGAAGCATGTTCCATAAAAACTGCAAAGGTTTTGGTGAGAAAATCAGGGGAATAAGCTGGGGGACAATATAGATTCATAAATGTTACCTCTTTTCCTGCGAGTATACCTTTAACAATTATATACCGGCCCTGGCTGTCTTTAACACAGTCAAGAGACCTAAATGCCAGATTTTTACTAATCAAAATGGCTACACCCCTACTGAAAGAAGAATATGAAGTAGCAAAGACCTGCCCAACCCAACTTCTTTGCAATTTAGCATTATCCTTGTCCTCCAGGTGGGTCTCCTGGAGGAAGGCAATAGATACATCTTCCTTTTTCAAAAATGATAATACCGCCATTCTCTTGGCAGGTTTTTGGAGGCCGCGGATGTTCCAAGAACAAATCTTGATATTATATGAATTAGACATAGCCGTAAAATACTATTATCAAATACATAGGACCGTTACATTTAGCAGGGATGGAAAACGCCACACTGATAACCCACATAAAACTTATTGACATATCATGTCCTGAGCTGAACATATGAACTACACTGAACAAACACAACAAATGTACAACAAAGAAAAACAAACTGAGGGTCTTTCCCCAAATAAACAGGGACTGTTCACCATACAAGCACCTTTCAAACTCACCAAGAGCGAACTGACAGCTGATGAATCGCGTGCCAAAAAAACTAAGAGTCCTCCCTCTCCTTGTGGGAGTGAATGAAAAAAAGTGGAAACGTAATATTAACGTTACGAGCAGCCGCGCCACTCGGTTAGAAAATGTTCATAATGTTCAGGGTGTTCATGACCTACCAGCAGAAGTAGAGAAGCTACGGCTGTTACAGAAGGAGAGTCCCAGAGCAGACAAACGAAGCTCCGTGCTCCGCAGCGTCATCATCCGGGCAAGGATTCAATGAAAGCGCGTACCTCCTCCGGCGTGGAGAACCTCTTTTTGGAGCTCCCGTGTGTCACCTGTAGAGTGGCCGGGAACAGCATAGCATATGGCATCCCTCGCTCTCGTAGCCGCTGTTTCACCGCATCGTATGCCTTGCGTCTCTTTATCACCGTCGAGGAGAAATCGCTGTAAAAAGAGACCTTGGCTCCATTGTAGATTAAGCCACCGTCCTGGCTCACCCGGCGCGCCGCTTCCATGGCCCTCTGTTTATCTCTGAACGCGTGGAATCGTAGCAGCACCGCCCTGGGGCTCCTGTTCGGGTCCGGCTTCGGCGCGAGGGTGTGGTGGGCTCTCTCCAGCTTTATGCGGCCAGCTTTCGTGGTCATCTTTAGGACGCTAGGTAGCCATGATTCGAAAAATTCCACCGGCTGCCCCGTCTCCGTATCCTCGGGCAGGCCGACGACTCGAATGTTTAGGTGCCGGCTATAGTTCTCGGCCATGTCCAGACTCTCAGTGAGGGCGCTGACCTGCTTCTCCAGCTCCACAATCCTAGGCTCTTGTGTCTCGGCGGAGCCTTCAACTGCTAATAGCCTAGCCTCTGCTTCATCTAGCCGCTTGCTAGCAGCCTGGATCTCCGTGGTATTCTTGTAGATGGTCTCGACCAGAGGGCTAAGTTTATCATCAATAACTTTAATAATGTTACTGGTCATTACGCTCAGAGCTTTAGCAAGGGCAGGGTCAAGCCCATCTGCGGCTGGTAATTCGGCCTGGTCGCCATCTTGTGTGTCGCCGTCGGGCTCGGTCGGGACATCTTTTTTGTCTTTTTTTCCTCTGGTTCTTCCCATATTGTCGAAAGACTGTGGCCAAAAGTTTTCCAAGGACATAGCCTGTTGTGTTCATTAAAAAAATGCCGGTTGTTGTCAGGATAATGAGAAAATTGGCACCGAGTGGCACGGAGCTCTAGCACATGCGTCTGCTCAGCTCACCGCCATCACGTGACCCAGAGGATTCAGTTTTAAATATTCATTTGTTCATGTGCTCAGCACCTCTTTGTATAAGATGACATTGTTGAATCTCTGAGAAATCAAGTGCAAAAAACTGGACAGGAAATGCAGCTTAGCAACAAAGATGCAGAAAACATAAAAAAATGAGATGTTGCACATTACTAATTCAAACTATTCAGTATCAAATGTTGTTACACATTCTCTAAGAGGTGCCAGTTCTAAGACTGGAATGCAACTGCTCTGACTTCACTGTTCATTTTAAAAAATGTATATAATTTTCCTTTGAGGCAGGTTTGTGTTTTCACAGCTTGGTAGTAAATTTATAAAGACAACAGTTTTGTGAATAGAGTCTTATGACAGATTCTGTACGCCTTCTTCGTGGCTGCAGACAGTCGCAACTGAAATAAGAGACGATTGTTCCAATAAACAAAAACAAAAATTGATTTTTCTCCTTGTCATTTCCTTTCCGAGATCTATGAAAAATCAATTTCCCAACCATGTCTGGTGGGATAACTACATGTCAAAAATGTTCACGGGCTCCGGATGCTGCCGCTGACTGTGTAGTAGTATTACAGGAGGAAAGCTGAGTGCAGCGCGCTTGTATCTGTGCAGACACAATTTCAATGACACAGCAAACCTCTGAGCCACACCAAAGTACTGATTGTTTGGAAAAATCACATGAAACCTTTCTCAGACAAAAAAAAAGATGTGAGCAGAACAAGAACATCTCGGTTTGCATTCATTTTGATCAAAGAGACTGGAGAACTCTTTACTCTCTCCGAACAAGCAAAAGGAGTCGGAGCTCCCAGAGAGCTGGTAAATGGAGTCTAAACACACGTTACTGACCTCAACCCCCTGTAAATGACCCAGCTCTGATTTCCTTAACATGTCTGAGCTCACTGTACCGTAGAGCTGAACGGCCTCTGACACGCCGGTCATGAAGCACAAACTCGGTCCGCTCTTATTCCTGCAGGAGCTGCTCCCACACACCAAACGGGACACAAGCAAAACAAAGCACCACAGGAGAAGATATAGTATTTAATAAAGCGCGCTGGAGGCTTTCCCAACCATCTGCGGAGCCTCAATAACAAGTAGCGTAATTCCAAATATTGGCAGAAAAATAATTTACCTTCTGTCAGAAGAACGTGCATACACACAAACCCCGAGAATGATTGCTGAAAGCTCTTTTTAGAGATTGCGTCCAGTCACACTGCAGCGTACATCATAGATTGAAGAGCAGGAGAATTACTCTGTATGAGATGAAGCATAGTCATGAAAACAAATGTGGGGGAAAAGCAATGAATTATAAGACAAGAAATAATACAGAAAACGTGGCGCTTGGCTAAAGACATCTGTCAACAGCACCCATCGATTCATCAACATCTCCATGTAAACACTTGTCTGTTACTGTCCTTCATTGTGCCAAATTATGTTTCACACTTGTGATCCAGCCTGTATTGTGCAGCGTTGGGCAGTAACTCATCATTTAGTAACACATTAGCCAACAGTAATGGAATTCAGTTTTACAGTAATGAGTAGTGTATGGGATTATAATTTGTAAGTCAGTAATTACATTACAGTTATCATGGTAATGGCTGCCACATAAATTGGTTTTGGCTTGTTTGCAACTTTATCTCAGAAAGTACTTGTAAAGGGGACGTTAGACGTAAGCAGCTAGCCTCAACTCAAAGAGGACAAACACGAGTCCCAGTAATGACAAACCAGAAACGTATTAGACGCGGATACGATGGCGTTGCAAAACCCTTGCTTCCAGTTTTGACCAGTGGACACTCACAGCATTGCAGCTTAATTCCTCTGAGGCCGAAAAAACATTTTCCCAATAGAGCACCATTATAACAAAGATGTCTGTTAAACTGTTGACAGGACACTTCACGATTACAAGTCTATGGGCAGAGAGGGAACTCATGGGTGGAGCCAGTGGGAGAAGTCCTACTGCGCTTAGGCCTATTCAGTGGGCTGCATGACCAGGAAATCTGGGTTTATAGGTGCTAGAAAAACAAAAAAACATAAAATGGTTTCATGCAGGTCCTCCAGTGTAATCCAAGTCTCCTGAAGCCACGAGATTGCACATTGATTTTGAAAGATATTCTTGACACCCACTCGTGAACCCACTCCGGACGGGTTGTGTGCTAATGCCTTTAACCAAGCAGCTACACTGAAGATTTCAGCTTGAAAAAGGGTGTAAATAACATCTTTTTAAATCACTATGAGATGTTGGTGCTTCAAAAGACGAGCTGTATGGAGCCAGTTTATGTTTTGCTCGGTAGTTGTTTTACATTTTTGAAGAAAAGTCCACATGTACTATAGTTATTTAGGGGAATATGATGTTTGCATGGGCATGTAGGTGTCCTTTAAGGAAAGTCTAACAGTAATGTACTGCTTGTGAGTAATAATGAAGTAATGTCATTACTGTTTTCTTTGGTCTTTAAGCAGTGGAAGTGATGCATTTATTGTTTGTTTTGGTTGTATATGGGAAGAGCAAGAGCCAGTATGGCTGAACAGAGATCCTGATCATTTCACACTCTACCAGGCTGGTAAAATCTTATTCCGTTTCTTCTTTGTTGTACTAATAAAGCACAGTCTTTCATGCGTTTTCTAGAGTAGTCTGTACATCTGTGAATACATGGGTAAAAACTGTTAACAGAAAAGAAACAATCAATCCACATGGGCCACGCATTTGCTTTAACACAAACAAGAGCAGGTGACAAAGGAAGGTAGCTATAAGGGGATGTAAAAGAGAAATTATTTAAGTGTGTGTTTGTGTGTGTGTGTGTGCGTGCTTCAGTATAAGCTAGTCCTGGGTAGCAGGTTATCACGAGAGCATACAGGCCTTAATAGGAAATGGCTGTGTTGTCTCCCATCTCATTTGAAATGTGGCACAGGACGACAGTTTTTAAAGTTGCATGACATCTCTGGTAGGGGAAAACCTCTTAGCAGATCTGCACACACACACACACACACACACACACACAAAACAACCCACACGTATATGCACATCTAGACAGTCCTTTTCAAAGCTGACCAAGCTATCATGGGAAAAATGAATAAATGGATGAAATGTGGCATGATTTTGAGGATATAGAAAAAAAATACCTGGGTGAAGAGGCAGATGAGAGGAGCAGGAGAGGGAGAGAGAGCAAGAGTAAAAAAAAGATTAGGAGATAGAAACAAGAGTGAGTGATTGTGAAAAGAAAGGAAGAAGGAGGAAACTGGTGACAAATTGCAAATGCTCCCTAGCAGCTCTGACTGACAGGCCAATCATCTAGCTAGCATATCTTGAGGCGAAGCCCGGCTGACTGTTATTAATTGAAATGTGATTGGAGGATAGGGGGGTGGAGGGGTGGCCACAATGCTCACATCTAATCCACATCAGAGCAATTAATAACGCATTCACTCCTCTCCTCTTCTCTGCTCTCCACTCTCATCACCATTGATATTTCCAATGGTGACTAGAAATTAGAAAAGGAGGGAGAAATAATTGAAAAGGGATAATTCCGAAAGGGGAGCTTGGGGCGAATGATGGAATTGGGAGAGGGGATTAATTTGTGCAACAATTCAGGGGGCTGCCCAGGAGGGGAGCTGCTTCTTTTTTTAATTCCTTGAGAGAATTTGTGATGGCCAAAGCCTCACGGCTCAATTTCATTCATTGCATGTCCAGACGACGGTAAAGACAGAATATGAAAGGGTGGAAAAGGAAAGGAAGAGGGAATCAGACTTTCCAGGTTCATTAACTTTCTTTCTTCATCAAGCTTTAAATAGGCAGGTAGTGCTGGCAGGAGTACTTAACCAGCTAGAGTCAGCTCCAGGCCCTGAAGTAAAGTTAAGGTAGTGCTCCTCAGAGTTCTGGATCATTCTGCTCTTTTCTTTATTTTTTTGTTCCCTCTATTTTAACCTCGACCCCCTTGAGGAGCTGCTGATCCATGGCAGGAAGTTGTTGAGGGAGTAGATGAGACATTGATCTCAATGACCACAGAAGCAGAAGGACTACAGGGAAATTAAATTAATAATTATAGACATTTAGAAGAAGGAATTGAAGAATCTTTATTTTATCACATGCAGTCATACAGTGTACAACGTAGTGAAAGTGGTCCTCTGCATTTTACCCATCCCAGATGATCAGTCGGCAACCAACGCACCTACTGTAGGTTAGCAGCCTTCTCACCTGCGCCTGGCCGCAATGCATGTAATCTATCTTCCTTGCCAAAATACATCCAGGTTTTCTGCGATGACAGATGACAAGCATGACTTGTTTAGAATCAGCTTTACAGTAGCAATACAATCAAAGGGGTCCGAAAGTTAATACACTGATAAATCCTAAAATTATAGTTATAGAACATCTATGCACAACCAGCAGGAACTGAAGCAACACCAGCCAGCATTTAGAATATTTATTTTCTTTAACTAGTAAATGAAACATTTACAAAAGGTCTTTGAAACGTCCTTTAAACAGTTTTGTATAGGTATTGGATTCCACAGTTTCACCTGGCCTTTTTCAAAATCACTCCTCTTCCTTTGTCTTTCGTGCTTTCATTTCCAAAAACTAAAAAAATTGACGAGGTAAGAGTAATCCCACTCTGAGTGGCAGCCCATTAATGCACAGTAATTTATGTGAGGATTTCTTTTTCCCTTTTCTCTTAGAAAACACGTTTAGTTAGTTTAGTTTCACCCTGACATTCTCCCTCTCAGCGAGAGCACACTTTTCATGTAGGCACACACACACACACACACACACACGCTCACATATTACGAATGCCATCTCAATCAAATGACTCGCATTGTGGAGGACTGCCATTATAAGTGAAGCCACACCATTGTGAACGTTTATTGCACGGAGTGAATAGGCTCTGAAAGGAGTGAACCAGCAAATACAAAAGCTGTACAAAACTTAAGGTCTTCGCTCTGTCTGCCCATCCTTGGCCCTTTTATATTCAGAAAAACCTCCTGTTTTGAGACCTTGATGTCTGAATATCATCTGAAAAATAGTTTTAAAAAAGCGTGGGAGACTAAGTGAAAGAAAGTAATCAGTGGTGTAGCTCAATGGACATAGGTTCGAGATCAACACGAGTCAGGTTCTCAAAGTTTCTTTCTGACTTTTATAACCAAGCTTTTACGTACACATTTACTGCAGGCTTGAGAATAAGTCACACTGACAACTACAATTAGTAGTCAGTGTTTTCAGTAACTGTACTGAGTTTATTGAAACTGTGACCAGAGTATTTGACTATCCACAAATGTCTGATTGCTTTTTATATTTTTATTTTTTAACAATTCATTCATTATGTGAATTGTTTTTGTTAGATTTTAATGATTAAAAAAAGTCTATTAAGGGTGATCGAGATGAACTTGAATACGTTTCAAGTTTCATTTGAGTCTGATCATAAGATCAGTCACAGAAAATTACTTAAAACACTTGATAAAAAGGCAAGGTAAGATAAATGGCAACGAGGATGGTGAGCTTTGAAGTTTCAGGAGTCATTAATAACGCCATCAGGCACATCATGTTTAAGAAAGTAGTTTAACGACGCACACACACACACATACTGGGCAAACTGGAGTACAATTAGCCGATAATTAACCTGATCAGGCTCCGTCAGTTATCATGCTAAACCGGCTGGGTATGAGGGGCAATACAGCACTGGCCATTTGTCAGGACTATACTTTTGTTATTGTTACATAACATAACAACAATTGTTAAAAGGAAAGTAAAGAAATAATAATTAAATATAATTAAATATAAATATAAATAAATAATTAATTTTGTAAAGGTTTTAAATATCACTGAGCTTTTTAATAGTCCTGATAGGAGTTTAAAGGATGGGCGCAGGAAGCATTGATAATCTGGGACAATGTTACATACAATCTAAAGTATTTTGGAATTTTATCTGTAAATGTCTGGCCCCAGATAATATCTGAAGATATTAAGAAGGAAGACGTACACAAATTGATTCGCTTACCTACCTCAGAGTCATCTCTAATAACCAATCATTGTTTATTCAAATTGAGGATCTCTTTCTGCTCGCATGAGATTGCAATTAAATGAATTTCTTTCAACATCACAACAGCTTTGTGGCGTAGAGATAGATTGATTTGGGAATATTCAACGCATTTTCAACATGGTAAACATTTTAAACCCATGGTTTCAAGTTTAAACACGATAATAAAGTTTTGGATGGTCCAGCATTTAACATCTAGGAAATATGCCTCTTCTTCGCCGTCATCTTCATTTGTGCTTCATGGCTGCAAAGTTGTTCCCAGACCTACGAGTGGACAAGTCAGTCCAGCAAATTGTGTTGATCTTGGGCTCACAGTCTGTGAAACACAGATCACTGCAGAAGATAAAGGATGTGGAAAAATAGACAGAAAATAAGTATTAAAGGGAAGAAAGAGAAAAAGGCAGCAGGTGATAGAGAAGTTTCTTATCATGATGACAGACTGTTTCAAAAACGTAACACCTACTCTGGTAAAATGAACATGGGAATATGAAGTTAAACTCTCCTGTCATGAAGCCTTCTCCTGCTGACATTTCAGTGGGGCCATCACATATTTATATCCACCGATCGTCACTAAATAAACCGCTGTATTAAACTGAATGCGTAATGTTAGTGCTGCTCCCTGCTGAAGAGAGAACAGGAAGTGTTTTATTTTCATATTTGTGGTTCAAATGACACCAATATAACCTGAAAAGCATTATTTGTCATTTGTGAAACTAACCTAACGATCCAATCACCCTTATTGTCAACAAGTACAGAAAAACACAGAGTGTCTGATGGAGGAAAATGTGTCGATGTCTCTAATGAGGAGGTGCTGTCTAACACGGTTTGCCCCCCTGCAGAGGAAGACGCGCTAATAAGAATGCAGGGCAGGTCGCCTGTCTTGTATTAATCACAGCTGCCGACTGGGAGAAATCAATGAGCTAAATGCTAACACTTTGGCCGGGACACAGACGGACAAACTGGCCTGTTAGCCGAGACCAAAGGAGGTGAGACTCCATCACTCCACATGGAGAGCAGAGAGAAACACAGAGCGATCGTGTGTTCCTGTGCTGCGACTGGCACACCTTCCTCTGCCATGCGCTCTTCCTTTGCCATGACAACAGTCGTGCAGGGATATTTTAGAAGGCCATATATGTACAGTATAGGCTAAATATTGCACAGACGAATTTATTGATGTCTTCTCTATTTTTCATTTTCTGCACCTTGTTCAATTCTGCCCGTTGACTGACAGAGGATATTGGTGTAATGTTCTTCTTCCCACTGCTTTCCACTTTTGAAACGGCACACACACACACACACACATACATTTATACATACAATTGTCTCATCTCTTCCTTCCTGTCCATCTCCGGCTCCCTGTACCTCTCCACATCCATATTGTTGTTCCTCCTCTCATTTCTTTTCCATTTAAATTGCCTCTGCACATGACACAAATAACACAATGCTGCCTGTAGGATTTTGGCGTGACTTATTCCTTATCCTGTGAATCTGTAATGGTTGAGGCCATCCGTCTTACTACATCTCTTTATTCCTTTCTCCTTTCTCTCCCGCTTTTTATTCTCATTTTAATTCAGCCCTGCTTCACTGGCATTAGAGCAAAGAAACCTGTGACACTGGCTACGTTTACGTGCACACTCATTATTCTGAATGTAACAATAGTCAGAATTTGATATGGGTCATGTAAACAGCAGATTCCATTTGGATATTCCTAATTAGGCTTTATTCCCAATGTAGCATTTTCCAATTAAGACGTGGGATATGCTGGTAGTATTCTTGTTTTCGGAGCATTCTCTGGACAGGCGCCTCAGTTGGGGTTTTTCAGGCAGTTTGTGACACATGGCCTCAGCTCTATGCATTGTAAACAAAGGTATAGATAGAGATGCATGCACAGAAAAGAAGCCCAAATATGGCAACACCGACCTCTTTAAAAGTGTGTTTGAATGAACTAGAGAGGGGGGCTGTGTTTGTTATGGGAGTATGTACGGCTGCTTGTTGACAGCCGTATTAGTGGAGTATTAATTTTCATGTGCGCATGTAAACATAGCCTCTGATGGATGTAACAAATAAGGTACATTAAGGGCTCATATCAACTAAAACAATTAATTCAATTTTGAAGCCAGTGCATACACTTGGTTAACAGTTATAAATATACAACCACCTTCCTCTGTACAGCCTCATTAGAATTAACCAGAAAAGAGGACAAAACTCGCAATTACACACCAGACAATCAACGAAAAATGACTAACAATTTATACAAGCAAGCAATATAAGGCTGAAGTTATTAAATAACCTCCCACTAACACAGTGGTTCTCAAACTTTTTCGGTCATCCCCCACTTTGGACAAGGGGGAATTTTCAAGCCCCACCTGCCCCCATCGCCCCAACACAATGCTAATGAATTATGCCAAGCTTAACATCCGCGCGAAAGTTTGTTCCTCTACAATTGACCGTTCGCTAAGCCCCACCCCCCTTAGTTACTGTTGCTATGTCTGTCAAGCTTTCGCTCCTACCATAAGAAATATGGAGTTTTCAGTGATATCAATAAGAGATATTCCAAAGGAAATTACGACAAATTTCTGGAAAAACTGTTTGGTGATATCAGAGAGAAGCCGACAGAATGGTCTTCGGTATGCATTTGAGAGATACATCCGCAATATCATCTGCTGGCGGAGTATAAATGTTTGTTGTTGTTCTGATCGCACTCTGGGAATTTCGCTCAGGTAGATCAAACTTAATACAGTACAGTCGTGAATCCCTATTACAAATCGGGATCACGCAACAACAACTACCCGATATGGATACTTTCCCACATAGTCACCGGATACCAGCGGAGATAGCCAGACCATCGGAGCCTCCGTGGATGATCATACTGAGTGGCAGGCGGCGGAGCCTGCGGAGGGAGCGCAAGCAGAAGCGGGGCTGCCAGGGCGGCACTCTTGCTCGACTAAAGAGGAATCCCAGGAGACCACCGCTCCCCAGCCTCTTCGTTGCCAACGTCAGGTCTCTTAACAACAAAATGGATGAACTACGATTTCGCTTATCAACATGGTCACTCGTCCAGGAGAGTTGTGTGATTATAATCACTGAGACCTGGCTACACTCGGGAGTCCCAGACGCAGCTATCAAGCTAGCGGGCCGCGCTTACCACCGCGGCGACAGGAACAGTGACTATTGATATGATCTTTGTTGTCATTAAAGAAAGGCATTGATAAAAATAGGCATAAAAAGGAAAATTTCCTCCCGTTTGTCGCGCCCCACCTGTCACGTCTCTATTCCCCACCAGTGGGGCGCGCCCCACACTTTGAGAACCGCTGCACTAACAGGAGAATAAGACATCACCAAAGCAGACCTTGGAGAGATGTATAAATGATTTAACACAAATATTAAAGCAAAGTTAGCTGCACAACTTTTACACACCACCTTGCATTCACAACGCTACATTGCTAGGCAACGCAGTGTACTCAAGTACTCACCTGTATGAACCTCATTCTGTGAGACGTGCACCACAAACTCCTCTGCATTCTCCTCTCCGTGGTTCAACTTCTTTGTTTGATCATTTTCATAAAATATCCAGTCCACTTAGACTCTCTGTCCCCCTGTAACCCGACCCTCTGTCCGAATGTGCTCCTTGAAGGTTTCAACATCACACACCTCACCACTGGTCGAAGCTCCTAAGTTGAGTAGCCAATGTAGAAATCGCAGCTGGAGGATCTATGTGAGACTTTCACGAAGCTTGAGCAGTGACTGAAAATTTTTGCATCGAAAATAAACTTTGGCAGGTAAACAAAACCTGAATTAAGGTTCCACTGAAAAATAAAATGCTTTTTATTTTTTTCAGTGATAGTGGTTTTCAGGTTCAATTACCAATTACCATCAATTATTAACTGGAGGGGAGTTGCAGGCCT